>NC_090860.1:5655000-5955000 GCF_024217435.2 Syngnathus scovelli | reverse complement strand
GATAGTCCAGGGACAAGAGACCGTCGGAGACTACGCCATCCGTTTCCGCACGCTGGCCGCGGAGTGCGGTTGGAACGCGACGGCACTGTATGACATCTTCCTCCGGGGCCTCTCTGGATCCATACAGGATCAGCTAATCCCCCTAGATCTTCCCACCGACCTCGACGCCCTCATCGCTCTGGCTATCCGCACAGACAACCGGCTGCAAGAGTGGAGGAAGCACCGAAGCAGGAACGCCCCCGCCTTCGTCCCAGTAGCTGGTCCTTCCGTCCTAGACGCTAACCACTCCAGGCCGGACGGGGATCGGCAGCGCCAGGAGCCAGAACCGATGCAGTTAGGCAGAGCTAAGTTAACAGAGGAGGAGAAGTTACGGCGACGCCGGGAAGGAAGATGCTACTACTGCGGTGAGCTCGGACACCTCCTTCTCTCTTGTCCGGTGAGGAGGACCCTGAAGGTAAGCGCCTTCTCTGCGGCTCTGTCCCCGGGGCGAGTGCTCCCCAAGGGCAGGATTACACAGCTGGGAAAAGAAATAGAACTTGAAGTGCTAATAGACTCAGGAGCGGATGAAAGCTCGCCGATGGGGGGTAAAGACTGACCTGCTGAACACTCGCGTGAAAGCTAAGGCACTCAATGGACAGGCACTTTTTGAGGTAACTCACATAACAGAACCTGTTTCGCTGTTGATTGGGCCCCACCAGGAGAATATACGGCTACATGTCGTGACTTCTCCAATGAACCCTCTCATTCTCGGGTATCCATGGCTTCAACGCCACAACCCCGCTATAGACTGGGGATCAGGGGAAATAACGGGATGGGGGCCCGACTGTCATGATTCCTGTATCAAGTCTAACCCGCGCGCTGTGCCTCCTGCTCTAGACGCGCAAACCCCAGACTTATCCGGGGTCCCTGCGTGTTACCACCAATGGGCCGAGGTATTCAGCAAGGCCAAGGCTACCTCCCTACCTCCCCACCGTCCGTATGATTGCGCCATTGAACTCCTGCCGGGTTCAACTATACCCAAGGGGAGGCTTTATTCTCTTTCGGGACCTGAAAAGCAAGCCTTGAACGAATATATAGACTCCTCCCTGCAAGCAGGACTGATTCGACCATCATCGTCGCCTGCGGGGGCGGGGTTCTTTTTCGTGGGCAAGAAGGACGGCACCCTGCGTCCCTGTATTGACTATAGTCCCCTCAATCAGATCACAATCAAGAACCGGTATCCGCTCCCACTGATGTCGACCGTGTTCGACCAATTACAGCAAGCCCGGGTGTTCACAAAGTTAGATCTGCGCAACGCATACCATCTAGTGCGCATCCGGGAAGGGGACGAATGGAAGACAGGGTTCAACACCCATCGAGGACACTTTGAATACCTAGTCATGCCATTTGGCCTCACCAATGCTCCCGCTGTGTTTCAGGCCATGATAAATGATGTTTTGAGAGACTGTTTGGACCGTTTTGTGTACGTATATTTGGATGATATTTTGATTTATTCCCCGAATCTGAAGACCCATAGGTTTCACGTCGAGACGGTGCTGCGACGACTCCTTGCACACCAACTGTACGTAAAGGCCGAGAAAAGTGAATTCCACAAGAACACCGTATCTTTTCTCGGTTTCATCGTAGCCCCGGGCAAAGTTGAGATGGACCCGGCGAAAGTTAGCGCGGTAACGGAATGGCCTACCCCTGACTCACGCAGAAAGGTGCAGGAATTCCTGGGCTTTGCCAATTTTTATCGGCGGTTCATCAAGGGCTTCAGTGCCACGGCGGCTCCCTTGCACGCGCTCACGTCTCCTAAGGTTCCCTTCCGCTGGTCGGCGGAGGCGGAGGCGGCCTTCCAGGAGCTGAAGAACCGCTTCAGCACCGCTCCCATTCTCACGCTTCCCGACCCGTCACGACAGTTTGTGGTGGAGGTGGACGCCTCCAATCGAGGAGTAGGGGCCATTCTATCACAGAGAGCCAAGAGCGACAACAAGCTCGATCCGTGCGCGTTCCTGTCTCGACGGCTGACGCCCGCCGAACAGAATTACGATGTGGGAGATCGCGAACTGTTGGCAGTAAAACTGGCATTGGAAGAATGGAGACATTGGTTGGAGGGAGCACAGCAGCCTTTTTTGGTCTGGACAGACCATAAGAATTTAGAATACATAAAGTCAGCTAAGAGATTGAATTCCCGCCAAGCCCGCTGGTCACTTTTTTTCAATCGTTTTAACTTTTCTCTGTCTTACAGACCGGGAACCAAAAACACCAAGCCTGACGCCCTCTCCCGTGTCTACTGTCCCGTGAAAGAAGTATTGGACGTGCGCAGAAGAGGCCGGGGCTGGCAGTACCTGGTGGACTGGGAGGGTTATGGGCCGGAGGAGCGGCAATGGGTGCCGCCTAGTTATATTTTGGACCCGGGACTGTTTGAGGACTTTTATGCAGCTCACCCTGAGGCTCCTGGGCCGTCTGGGATCCGGCCCTAGGGGGGGGGGGGGGGGGTGTTATGTCATGCGGTCGCGTTTATTTTTCCGGTTTTCTGTCTCGTCGGTGTCGTAACTTTACTTCCTGTTTTATTTTGTCATCCCTTCCGTTTCAGTTCGTGTTTCCTTCCTCGGTGTTTGGTTGTCTTGTCTTCCCTGATCCCGATTGTGTGCACCTGTGTAGTTGACACTAATTGTCAGCACCTGTGTCCCCGCCCTTTTGTGTGTATTTAGTCCGTGTCTTCCACTTGTCTTGTGCCAGTGTGTCTTGCCTCGTCCCGACCACCAGCGATTCTTTGACGTCCGACCTCTCAATAAGACTCCTCCTTTTTGTCTCGCCACAGAGCGACACTTTTTGTTAGTGCCTTGATCCCCATAGCCTTTTGTCTCGCCACCGAGCAACGCTTTTTGTTAGTGCCGTGATCCCCATAGCCTTTTTGTCTCGCCCCAGTACGACGCCTTTTGTTTGTACTTTTTGCCACGTGTTTTCCCTCGCAAGAGGCGTTTTGAGTTGTACTTTTGATCAGTGTGTGTGCTGGAATAAATCAGAGAAAGAAACGACTCTGCATCCGAGTCCTCCGCCTTGTTCCCAGCCTGACACATCTGCCCAAAAGTCAGTGAAGGAGGTAACGCTATAAAACTGCACTGCATTATTCACCAACAAGTTCTCAGCGGCAAACATCTGAAATATGATCATGTTATGAACCCGGTAATTAAGGCTGTTAATTGCATTTGCTCCAAAGCCCTGTACCACCGTCAGTTCCAACAGTTTCTACTTGACATCCAGGCTGAATACGGCGACGTTGTGTATCATTCTGACGTAAGGTGGCTCAGCCGGGGGTCTGCGCTGCAGCGCTTCTTCTCCCTTAGGAAGGAAATCGGACAATTTTTGGCAGAAAAAGTACAAGCAATGCCAGAATTATCTGATCCTGTTTGGTTGTCTGATTTGGGATTTTTAGTTGGCATAACACGACATCTAAACTTGCTAAACACGAGCCTTCAGGGGAAAAATGCAGTGGTGAGCGAACTGTATTCATACATCAAATCTTTTGGGACCAAGCTGCAACTTTTCCAAAGGCACCTGTCACAAACGCAGCCCAATACAGCGTATTTCCCCACGCTGCAGGAAATAATGAACAGTTTCCCACAGAACAATCTCAGTGCGCAAATGAGGAGGTATGCAGCAGACATCTCGTCCCTGGCCGAGGAGTTTCAACTGCGCTTTCAGGACTTTGCAGCTATTGGAAAGGAGATAGCGCTTTTTTCCTCGCTTTTTTCCGTGGACCCTGATGACGCCCCAGACCACCTACAGATGGAGTTCATTGAGCTGCAGTGTGACGCCGAGCGTCGGAGTCCGCACCAACAGCTCCCTCTTGTCAACTTCTACCGCCAGCTGGATAAAGGCAGGTTTCATGAGATTCAGACATTTGCTAAGAAAATGCTGAGCTTGTTTGGCTCAACCTACTTGTGCGAGAAGATATTCTCAGTTATGAACTTTAATAAGAGCCGCGTTAGGACAAGACTGACTCTCACTTGCGTGATATCCTGTGCATCAAAACCACTGTCTTTGAGCCAGACCTGACCTATTTAATGCAGTCGAGATCCCAGTATCACCCTTCACATTACTGTAGGCAAGTTGTTTTGGTTATCCCAGGTGAAAAAATCTTAAATTTACCCTGTGTTTTTTTATTTGGTTATATTTTGATGTTCAAAATCATAATTTTTAATATGCTCTGAGTAAATAGCCCTCAATGTTTTGTACTTCTGCATAAGATAACTGTTAGTGCTGAATTGATGTGTTTGCAGAGAGCATTTGACAGTGAATAATATGCAACGTTTTACATTGTTCAACTTCCCTGAAAGATTGACAATAAAAATGTATTAAATAGTTAATTTGCATTTTATTTTATTGGTTCAAAGCATGTTCAGCTGAATGGTCGGCCCTCAGCCATATTAATCTCCGCAAATCTCGCCCTCTTTGCAAAAAGTTTGGACACCCCTGATTTAGAGCAATCTCACACAATGCTTTCACTAAACTAGTAGGACCTCTGGGGAGTAAATGCTTACGTTTGGCCGGTTTGGATGTAAACAAAGACTTGAGTAACGGAGCATTTGTTTTTAAAAGCTTCGTCATCGTTTTATTGTTTGGGGATATAAACTACAGGGCACTGGTTATGTAGTACACCTGTATGTAGTCTATATTGTTCTGGGCACCAGGGTGTCAAACCTATCACTAAATACCAGTGCGGCTCCCTTGTTGCATCCTCAAAACACTCCAGGAAAAACGTCCGGTTGTTGGGAGAAATTTGATTCGCCAAAACATTCACTTGCAATTTATCGTGGGGGTTTTTGAACAAAATCAAATAATTACTGTTTAAACTAATAGTATGGCTGAATTTGCCCTGATGGAATACATTCTGTGTTAGCATTATAACGCTTACATTTTTATGATGCCTATATAGAATAAACAGATGCTGCTGCTGTGGCAGGAATAACTTCTCGTCATCAAAAGATTCAGGGAGTCAAAGTCAGCTTTATTGTCAATTTCTCCACATGCCAAAGACACACAAAGAAACCGAAATTTCGTTCCCCCCTATCCCACGGTGACAAGACATGGCTCACAACAGACAAACAAGTAAACAAGTATAACAAAAGTGTGCTGAATAAATAATGAATAAATAACACAACAATAAATAAATAAGAGGAGCAGAAAAAAAAGGAGCAAGTGCGCGTACAGCAGACATTCCCGAAAATAGCGCAACAGTGCCGCACGCTACGCAGAAGGGGGTAGCGAGTTCAGGGCCCTAACAGCCTGGAGAAAGAAGCTGTTGGCGAGTCTGGTGGTGCGGGAGCGCAGGCTCCTGTACCGCTTCCCAGAGGGCAGAAGGTCAAACAAAGAGTGAGCCAGGTGACTCACATCTCTGGCAATCGAGGTTGCCTTGCGGGCGAGATGGGAGGTGTAAATGTCCTTCAGGGAGGGGAGCGAAGCACCAATAATCTTACCAGCCGTATTCACTATGCGCTGCAGGGCCTTCAAGTTCTGTTCAGTGCAGTTACCACCCCAGACAGCCATGCAACTGGTGAGGACGCTCTCAATGGTGCCACGGTAGAATGTAGACAGGACTGCCTGAGGAGCACATGCACGCCTGAGCTTCCGCAGGAAGTACAGGCGGCGCTGAGCTTTCTTTGCCAGTGACGAGGTGTTTGCGGACCAGGAGAGGTCCTCGCTGATGTGCACCCCCAGGAACTTGGTGCATCTCACCCTCTCTACCACAGCACCGTCGATGATCAGCGGCAGGTGTGTTGTGTGACCCTTCCGGAAGTCAACAATGATTTCCTTGGTCTTATTGACGTTCAGCAGGAGGTTGTTGTCCCTGCACCACGTGGTCAGAAGGTCAATTTCCGACCTGTACCGAGTCTCGTCGCCCTTCGTGATGAGACCCACCAGAGTCGTGTCGTCAGCAAACTTCACTAAGCGGTTGTCGCTGTAGGTCGCAGTGCAGTCATGCGTCAGCAGGGTGAAGAGCAATGGACTGAGCACGCAGCCCTGGGGGGCCCCCATGCTCAGCGTGATGCTGGCGGAGATTTTGTCGCCAACACGCACCACCTGAGGCCTCTGACAGAGGAAGTCCAGTAGCCAGTTGCAGAGGGAGGTACTGAGGCCCAGCTCGTCGAGTTTGCAGATGAGTCGCTGCGGCACAATGGTGTTGAAGGCAGAGCTGAAGTCCACAAACAGCAACCTCACATATGAGTCCTTTCTCTCCAGGTGGGTGAGGGCCGAGTGGAGAGCAGAGCAGATGGCATCCTCAGAGGACCGCTTGGCACGGTACGCAAACTGGAAAGGGTTTTATCCCTTGATAAAAATGATGTCTTTATTTAGGTTTTTGAGCTCATCGTACATTGGCTGTTATGAAGTATAAACCCAGACAATATTATCAATTTTTTTTCTCATAACATGTTCAGGATTTTCCAATAAATTTTTTTTACAAAGAAAGTCTTGCCACAACCTGAAGGCCCTGTTACTAAAGATGAAAAAGGAAGTTCTAATCTAGGGTCAAATTCAATCTGGTTAAAAGCCATTTCCACACACACCCAGACACACGTATGGATAGATAGATAGAAATATCAGTAGCCAAACGGTTCAGTGGTGCCTCGCTCTAGCAGCCTTCTCTTATCATACACCACACGAAGCCACTTGGAAAATGATGTGTTTCTGAGATGAAACCCTCTCATCACGAACAATGCTGTGTTGGGGGGCGTATAGCACATCTGAGGTTGCATCTGCTGTGTCGATGTACCCCTGAACCAAACCGAGCATGTTATCGAGATTGATGCTCTGACCGTTCTCGTGAGTTTGTGTGATCCATTTCACCTTCATTACTGTGTGACCTGTCTCCCTCATCCTGTAAGCATATGTTTTTGGCCCTGCTGAGACAAATTTTAAAATGCTGTCATTCAAAAGCTCATCTGTCAAATGACCCAGATAATCCCCTAGAGGGAGAACACTTTCGCCCGGTTTCACCGTATACATGAGGCTGTCTGTGTCGGTGAAAAGAACTCTCCTCTGTAAAATTTCTAAATAGCTGTACATTTTCAGACGTGCATAGGCTGTTGTGAAACACGCTTTAGCCACATTTGATGTTTTTGACGCGGGTATCTCATTGTTTATGTTGAAACAATACTGTACAATCGAACGCTTTTCGCTGATGAAGTGGAAGAATTTCACATCGTACAGGCCTGAAAACAGAAGTTTAAAAAATTCCTCCGATTTTGTCACAATTTTTGTGTTTCTTATGTTCTCACACTGCACGAGTTTCCCCCACAGATTGTTAAGACAGCGTTTTGAAACTTGTCTTTTACCCTGGTTTACAGCAATTTTGGAAGGGTCTAGTTGGGTACACTGATGATTGCATTCCCTTCTATGTATCTTTCTCTATCAGCCTGATTGACCACGTGAGCCGGATAACCTGAAGATTCCTGTTTACGTTTTAGAAATGTTTGCATGTAATCACGGAAAATTGTGTCGCTCGCTCTTATGTAATGCCATACTTCTGTAATATCTGCAACCGTGTAGGCAAGGTCAAGTGCCTTAACAAATTCAGTTGTTGTCCAAACTCCTGTGAACGATATTTGATCATCATTATGTGTACACGCTATCTGCTGGTTGTTACGCTCAACGCATGTACGGCACAGTGTGAAGACGAGTTTACCTTTAGCTGTTTTGAAGGGTAAAACAGGAAAATACAAACCACGGGGTGGGTTGACTGTGGCGCTGATGAAACCAAAATACGACCTGGGGTCTTTAAAATCACCGTGGATAATTGTTGGATGACCGATGGGGTTGATGCCTGTACTATTGATGAAAGGGTATAATGACGTCACATCAACGTACAACACACGTTCGTCAGGTTCTGCTGTGTATCTTAAAACAAATGCGTTTGTTCGACCCCCAAAGAGGGCCTGCCTTGGCTTGAGCGCTGTAGGAAATTTGGCTTTTTTCAGGAATTCCTTCACCTCTATGTTCACCTTTTTCATTTGCAACCATTCGTGCTCCCACATAATTACAAGGGGCACAGCCTGTTTACGCTGTAGTTCCTGAATTTTCTTTTGGGTGTTATCAAACCTCTCCTGAAAGGGGCGTTTTGTTGTCGTAGCATTCTGTGTCGTAGCATTCTGTGCAGCCATGGTGATAACGAGACGGCGCCGGCTAGACTGGCACCAGACTCATTAGCATATACATTTGCATAACAATAGACATCAAAGGTTTATGCACAGGAGCTCCACAACACTGGTTTGACACATTTTTTGTCTAGGATGCATGAAGAAGTAACAAAGCTGAATGTGTCTGAAAGTGATATTAAGAGGCTCCTTGATGATCTCTCAAAAGATAACCTTCTGAAAATGTGCAATGAAGGAGTGTTTAGTGTCACGGATCGGATGGAGCAGCTTGGACCAGGGTTTATTCAGCAAAACAACCTAATAGACTCGGCAAACTGACATGACTTAACGAAATAACAAAGGACTAACCGACAGGGACGCGAAACAAAGGATGTGAAGACATTAAGACAACAGGAACCAAAAGACATGCACACACAATGATCCAACGGGGCGTCAGGGGCAGACAGGACTTACATACACGACAGGTAACAAGAGGCAGGTGAGAATAATCAAACTAATCACCTCCTCTTGATCAGAGAACTTGTGAAACAGAACGTCGACGCCTGGAACGTTTCCTCCTCGCCGTACGTTCGGTGAAAGACGGATCATTTTACCGTGATGAACTTTTCTGGGCAAAGAAGGATTTGAAGGATTTCAATCTCGTGTGAGCAGATCATTTTTGCAGACATCTGGACCGATGTCGGCAATTGTATGATCGCCACGGCGAAGAGCAAAAGCGGAGCAAAAGCGGGGCACATTCCTGTTTGCAAACGTTTTTTTCCTCTCAAACAAGGTCCAGTGGAACTTTGAACGTGGAGGAGTTCAAGAAGATCTTTTTTTTTTTTTTTGTGTCACTTTTGTCACTTTTTTTGCCACAGACGATCCATTCCTGTGCAGTTTTTTTGTTTTTTATTTTATAACTTTGTTGCCACAGACGGTCCATTCCTGTGCAGTTTCTGTTGTTAATTTGTTGCCACAGACGAACCATCCCTGTGCTGTTTAGTGAAAGGAAATACAAGTAAGCGTAACCGATCTAAGCAGATCGTGAACCCGCGAGTCTGTTAGCGGACTGCTAACAGCTGATTTACCAGGGAACAGCTGATTGAGCTGTCAAAGAGATAGCTGCGACCAACGTGAGCAATATGGGGCCGAAAAAAAACCTAACCATGTCCACGGAGGAGGTTGAGGACATAAAAAGGTCACTTGACTTCCTTTCGGAAGAAGTTTCTGCTGTAAGGATGCAGCAGAAAAACATCTAGGCACTGGTGGAAGAGGTAAAGATGCTCCGTATGCTCAATGCTGAGAAGGACAAGCGGCTTGCCTACCTTGAAAGTCGGGTAGCGGACATTGAGCAACATACACGAATAAATGACATTGTCATCACGGGAATAGCAATTAAACCTATATCTTATGCAAGGGCAGTGACGGCAGGTAACGATGGCTGTGAGCAACATGCAAGCTCAGCTGAGCAACAGGTAGCTGAGTTTCTGCAAACTAAAGGAATAACTATGGACTCCAACCAGGTTGAAGCATGTCATCCACTGCCCAGAAGAAACAGTAATGACAAGCCAGCAGTCATTCTGAAATTTGTCAACAGGAAGCCAAAGTTGCACTTCTAAAGCAGGGTAAGTTGCTCAAAGGCACAGACATCTACATCAATGAACATTTGACAAAGACCAATGCGGATATTGCAAAGAAAGCACGTCACTTGAGAAGAATGAAAAAAATACAGAGTACATGGACCAGAAATTGCAAGATATACATCAAGCTTAATGGATCACCAGAAGAGGCCAAGATACTGATGGTGAGGAGTATTGAGGAACTGGAAAAGCTCGAATAAGTATCCTCAATAGAAAATCAACTGGAGTGGACTTGGAACTGAATGGAGGTAACAACACAAAACACAAACATAATGCTCAGGGACACTACTCAACCTACATCAAGCAACAATGGACATGTAACACAGTGGATACAAGAACATGAACAACTTCAACTAACGTTTGATTACAGTGAAAGCAGCACTCTGGTCATAGATCAGGACATCGACCCAGACAATTTCTTCTCCACCACAAACAACACATGTTATTATTACAGCAATGATCAGTACAATATGGACATCTTAACAAAAGATAAGCTATCTATTATCCATTTCAATAGCCGAAGTCTATATAAGAATTTTAGTAGCATTCAGGCTTACTTAAACACATTCAAACAACCATTTAATATAATAACTATTTCTGAGACCTGGATTACGACTGAGAAGGGAATGCACTTTGAGATGGAAGGCTATGAATTCATACAAAATAACAGACAGAGTAAAGGTGGGGGTGGTGTTGCAATCTATGTTGATTTGAATGTGAAATTTAAGATTGTAGAGGCTATGACACAGGTAGTCTTCTTGAATGTCTCACGATACAGATTTGTGTTGAAAAAAAAAAAGACATTATTATAAGCTGTGTCTA
Organism: Syngnathus scovelli; assembly: GCF_024217435.2. Lineage (NCBI taxonomy): Eukaryota > Metazoa > Chordata > Actinopteri > Syngnathiformes > Syngnathidae > Syngnathus > Syngnathus scovelli. The sequence goes on along the minus strand of NC_090860.1, from coordinate 5,944,418 downwards.
TAGAGCTCCTGGTTCTAGCATTGAGACATTCACAGAATGGATAGAAAGTGTGATTATACATAAGGGTAACAAAAATATTTTTATTTGCGGGGATTATAACATTGATTTATTAAATCCAAATAAGCAACAAAATATTGATGATTTTTTAAATTTAATGCATAGCCTGAGTCTCTTTCCTACAATCACTAGACCCACGAGAGTAACATCGCAGAGTGCTACTCTGATAGATAACATATTCGCCAATATAATAGAAAACAGGACAAGCGGGTTATTAATTACTGATATTACTGACCACCTTCCAGTGTTCACAGTATATGACAATAACTTCAAATCTGAAATTGGGGTGTATAAACAACAAAGAAGAATTAGGACAGATGAGACAATTGCTACTCTAAAACATGAATTAATGGAACAGAAGTGGGATGGAATATATAAAGAAAAAGATGTAAATAATGCATACCATAAATTGATGACTATATTCACTTCATTATATAATAAGCATTGTCCAATCAAGGAATATAATAAAAAAACTAAATATAAGAACAGTCCATGGTTGACGAAAGGCTTAAGAAATGCCTGTAAAAAGAAAAACTTACTCTATAGGAATTTCATAAAACAAAGAACAGAAGGCGCTGAAGATAAATATAAGAGATAGAACAATAAATTAACCCATATTATAAGATTAAGTAAGAAAGAATATTATAAGCATAAATTAGAGTATAACAAAAATAATATTAAGGGGATATGGACTCTCCTAAACCACATTATTAGAGAAGGTACCGAACAACACAAATTACCAAAATATTTTGTTATAAATGATACTGAAAATTATAATATGGAAGAAGTAGCAACCAGTTTTAATCAGTTCTTTGTAAATGTTGGGCCTCAAATAGCAAAAAACATACCGATTCCAGCGCCAGATGTAGGCAACAGAGATAAATTAATAGAAAGGAATCCTCACTCAATGTTTTTAAAGGCAGTTGATGAAAATGAAATCATTAACATTGTAAAGCAATGCAAAAATAAAACATCTACCGACTGCAATGGGATTGATATGATGTTAGTTAAACAAATCATTGAGGGGATTTCAAAGCCACTTGTGTACATCTGTAACTTGTCATTTTTAACTGGTACATTCCCAAAGAAGATGAAAATTGCTAAGGTCATTCCTCTTTATAAAACTGGGAGCAAACACATTTTTACAAACTACGGACCTATCTCAATATTGCCACAACTCTCAAAAATATTGGAAAAGCTTTTTAACAGTAGAATGGATGAATTTTTGGAAAAACATAAACTATTTTCAGAGAACCAATATGGTTTTAGAGTAAACAGATCAACAGCACAGGCATTAATGGAATCAATCGAGGAAATCACAGATGCAATAGATAACAAACGACATGCAGTGGGAGTTTTCATTGACCTCAAAAAAGCTTTTGACACAATTAATCATAATATACTATTCAATAAATTAGAAAAATATGGGATAAGGGGAATTGTATTAGACTGGATAAAGGATTATCTGCGAGAACGGCAACAGTATGTAAAGTTGGGTAATCACTGCTCTGGATATTTGGACATAGCTTGTGGTGTTCCACAAGGGTCAGTTTTAGGCCCTAAATTATTTATTTTGTATATAAATGACATGTGCAAAGTCTCTAAAGAACTAAAACTCATCAATTTTGCAGATGATACAAATATCTTTTGTTCAGGTGATAACATCCAACAAATGGAATCAGTGTTGAATGAGGAAATGAAAAAAATAAAAATGTGGTTCGACTGGAACAAATTATCATTAAATGTAAGTAAGACCAATTTTATGGTATTTGGCAAAGCGAACATAAAGATACGAATAGAAATAGATGGGACTGAAATTGAAAGAGTGCAGGAAAACAAATTTCTTGGGGTTATAATAGATGACAGGCTGAGTTGGAAGCCACACATCAAAAACGTAAAGTCTAAAGTTTCAAGAAGCATGGCAATCATATACAAAGCAAAAGAATTACTGGATTATCATTCACTTCGTACACTTTATTGTTCTCTTGTCTTGCCCTATTTGCATTACTGTGCTGAGGTTTGGGGGAATACTTATAAAACTTCATTACAGCCACTTATCATTCTGCAGAAAAGAGCAATAAGGACTATTCATAAAGTCAACTACTTGGAACACACAAATCCACTTTTCATACAATCCAAACTATTGAAATTCACTGACATAGTATCTTACCAAACAGCAATCATCATGTATAGGGAAAAAGCAAAACAACTACCAGAAAATATCCAAAACTTATTTAGGAATCGGGAGGGAGGTTATAAGTTAAGGGGGAATCACAACTTCAAAATCTTAAACATAAGAACAACCTTAAAAGGTTTCTGCATCACTATAACTGGGGTCAAACTATGGAACAATTTAAGTGAGGAACTCAAGCAAAGTCCAAATATCCACCAGTTTAAAAGAATGTACAAAAATATGTTGTTTAGCGGGTACAAAGGCTAAAAGTGCCAAAGGGCTACACACAAGTTAAAATGAAACAGAAAAATAAGTGTGAAAGTGTATCTACTTGTGTTCTGTTGTAGAATTACAATATATGTTGAATCATTGGTTTAATGGATAAAGTGAGAAAGGGGTAGGAATCTAAAAAGCTATGCTTCTTCCTACTCCTTTTCGAGCATTCTTTATTGATTTATTTACTTATGTATTATTATTTATTTATGTTTTTGTTTTTGTTTGTTGGTTTATATTTTGTTTGTTTGTTGTATGGACTTATATGTGGCACTTTAGAGTGTGATTTGTTCTGTTTTTTCATTTTTGTTTTGGATGTTCGAAATAAAGATATCAATCAATCAATCAATCAATCAATCAATCAATCATGGGCACACAGGAGGGGAGGGGCGAGCACACAGACAGAAACCAAGACAGAGACACATAGTAACACGGCTGGGGACGAGACGTGACAGTTTAGAACAGATCAAACCCGTAAAACCTTCTTTAAGAGCAGATTTAAGTATGTTGAGCCAGCTAAGACTTACTTAGGCATTGATGCTAAAGGCAAAGAGAGGTTCTATCAGTATGTGCCAATCAAGGATACAATCAAATCATTCATCTGTCAGAGCTCTGTTAAAGAGCAAGCTAAAGCTGACACAGGAACTACCCCTGATGTCTTTGAAGACGTGAGAGATGGTAACAAAGTTAAAGAGAATATACTTTTTCAAGAATCACCATCTTCATTGTTGATCATCTTGTATCAGGATTCATTTGAAGGTGTGAACCCGCTGGGCTCAGGCAGAAAAAAACCCCCACAAAATATTGGCTATGTACATGACACTTGCAGAGATTGTGCCACACAACCCGTCTTCCATTGATCCAATGCAACTTATGTTGTGCAGAGAGGAGGATTTCAAATTTTTCGGACAAGAAAATGTGTTCTCCACTTTAGTCAGTGACTTAAAACAAACGGAGGAAAGTGGAATTGAATATGGTGATGGGGAGAAGATAAAAGGCTCTCCATTACTGGGGATAATCTGGGGTCACACAGTATTGGTGGGTTTATTGAAAGTGTCAGTAAAAGCACACGTTTTTGCCGGTACTGTGTCATAGATAGAGAATCTTTCCACACAGATCCCACCAAATCTGGTCCTAAAAGAACCATTGAACGCTACAAAAAGAGTGTGGCACAGGTAGCCTCAAACCAGGAAATGACCAGTGGAATAAAGTTTGACTCAGTTTTCAATCAGTTGAAATATTATCATGTTTGCCAGCCAGGACTCCCTCCATGTCTGGGTCATGACCTGTTTGAAGGTGTTGTTTCATTTGATCTTGCAATGTGCATTAAACACTTGGTGAAAGTGGGAAAACACTTCACCTATGGTCAACTGAATCAGACTATATCTCAGTTCACATACCTAGGCAGTGATTCAAATAACAAGCCATATGAGGTAAAATCTGATGGAGAGAAGCTGGGAGGGTACGCTGCTCAAAACTGGTGCCTCTTACGTCTCCTTCCTATTCTGGTCGGAGAGAGAATCAAAAATCCACTTGATGATGAGGTATGGCAGTTATGCTTAAAGCTCAGAGAAATTGTGGATTTGATTTGTGCACCCAAGATCCATACCACCCAAGTGGCATATTTTAATATTCTCATTGAGGAATACATCCAGCTTAGAACTGCCACATTCCCAGAAAACACACTAAAAGCCAAGCACCACTATCTTGTCCATTAGCCAGAATTCATTCTTCCGTTTGGTCCCCTTATTTGGTTGTGGACATTGCGCTTTGAAAGCAAGCACTCATATTTTAAGCAATGTGCAAGAAAACTGCATCATTTTAAAAGTCTCTGCAGTACCTTAGCAGAAAGACACCAGTTGCTACAAGCATATCTACATATTAGTAGCCGATTTCCACCAACTCTGCAAATAGGCCAACCAAGTAGATTTGATGACCAACTGTTCAGGGGGCAAAAAGGCAGTGGTGTCACGGGCAGGGTAAGCAGACGAACTGACAACAACTGGCAGAATACACAGAGGTTAAGTAGGGGACCTAACGAGCTGTAGCAGGTGCTGGCAATTCCTTGATTGGGGCTTGGCTGGAGGTCAGGTGATGCAGGAATGCGACACCTGGCTGACTTCACCACTGCCTTGGCCACACTCTTCGGCTGTTAGTATGTTTTCAACCTAGAGTATCAGGTGGAAGCCAACACAATATTGGAATTTATTCAGCGGTATTAACCGATAAAATTATATACCTAACTTTATTCCCACTGGCATTTTATATATCTCTCTGATAATTGCAACACAGCATTTCAATTCTTGCTGGCTGCCATTGTGTTCACAACTAACTACTTGTAGCATAACTGAAATTATGTGAATACCTAGAGTAACAAGTGTTATTCAGGCAGTATTATCACCCCTTAATAGTAAAATAAATTTAATCCAAGTATAAAATACTGCAATATTTTATTTATTTAATTTAAAAAAATATATTTATCGATTATTTTAATTAATCCCGCGCCAATCACAGTTGTGATTTGCTAACTGATTACTCGTTGACATGTAGATATTGTCTCAACCTCTAACTCCTATACTCATTTCATAAATTTTTGGTCAGGATTAATCCTGACTCCACCAAGTGCAGTGCCAAGGAACAGATGAGCTGGAAGACTGGGAGAGTGGTGGAAGTTTAACAATATTTGTCATTTTTCACATGTCCTGAGTATTGTTAGTCACCTAAATGTTGAACAGAGGCTGTGATGTACCGAAGTCAAATTCCTTGTTTGGAATGCTCAAACATGGCGAATAAAAACTCTTGAATCTTGAAGAGGAAGACTTCATACATGAACCCCCATGTGATCTCCTTCATCAGGGACTTCATGGAGTTCGATTGGCTAACTGACTAGATACAGGTGAGGTTCAGATAATAACTTTTGCATTGAAAGTTCAAGATGGTTTATTTAAAGGAGTCATCTCAAATAGTTTTGTTAAATCATGTGTTTTTTTCCCCCCCAGTTATTCTTAATGGCACATTAAACATTTCACATTTACGTCGTTCTAATTTGAAATTCACATCATTCAGCACATTTGAATAACATTCGGAAAGATTTTCGACATTCCCAAAATTGTCAAATTCAAAAATTTCACATTTTCACGTTTAGAATTTCCGCAGAAAATCACAAAATTTCATTTTTCACCTCTAATTTCTACATTTTTCAACGGATTGAACCCATTCCAACTTTAACTGTTCATTCGCCTAACTTTTCTACAACTTCCCACTTACCAAAAATTCAAAATTTTCAAATTTGAAATTCACGCGATATTCTACAAAATTTTGTTTTGCCCTTCTAATTTCTACGTTTTTCGATCGACTAAACCCGTTCCAACTTTCAACAGTTCATCTTTTGCCTACCTATTCCACATCTTCCCACTCTTTCGACATTCCCAAAATTGCCAAATTCAAAAATTTCACATTTTCACGTTTACAATTTCCGCAGAAATTCACAAAATTTCGTTTTTCACTTCTCATTTCTATATTTTTCAACCAATTCAACCAATTCCAACTTTCAACTGTTCGGTTGCCTACCTTTTCCACAACTTCCCACTCACCAAAAATTTCAAATTTTCAAAATTGAAATTCATGCCAAATTCTACAAAATTTTGTTCTTCCCTTCTAATTTCTACAGTTTCCCATCGATTCAACCCGTTCCAACTTTCAACAGTTCATCTTTTGCCTACGTATTCCACATCTTACCACTTAAAAAAAATTCAAAATTTTGAATTTTCAAATTTCCGCAAAATTTCACAAAATTTCGTTTTTCATTTCTCATTTCTACATTTTTCAACCGATTCAACCCATTCCAACTTTCAATTGTTCATTTGCCTACCTTTTCTAAAAATTACCAAAAATTTCAAATTTTCAAATTTGAAATTCACGCCAAATCCTACAAAATTTTGTTTTTCCCTAATAATTTCTACATTTTCCCATCAATTCAACCCATTCCAACTTTAAACAGTTCGTTTGCCTACCTATTTCACAACTTCCCACTTACCAAAATTTCAAAATTTTCAATTTTGAAATTTCCGCAAAATCTCACAAAATTTCACTTTTTATTTCTCATTTCTACATTTTTCAACCGATTCAACCCATTCCAACTTTCAACAATTCATCTTTTGCCTACGTATTCCACAATTTCCAACTTACCAAAAATTGCAATTTTCAAATTTGAATTTCACGCTAAATTCTCCAAAATTTCGTTTTTCCCTATTAATTTCTACGTTTTTCCACAGATTCAACCCGTTCCAACTTTCATCTTTTCATCTTTTGCCTACCTATTCCACAACTTCCCATTTACCAAAAATTCCAAAATTTAAAATTCACGCAAATTCTCCAAAATGTGTTTAATTTCTTCAATTTTCAACCGATTCAACCCGTTCCAACTTTCAATTTTTCATCATTTTCCTACCCATTCCACTACTTAGCAATTACCAAAAATAACAAATTTAAAATTTTGAAACTCAGCACAAATTCTCCAAAATTTCGATTTACACTTCTATTTTCTATACATATTTCAAGTACTTCAACTTGTTTCATCATCATTCGGCAGCATTCCCCAAGAAATTATTCAAAGTCTTCGCCTTCACAAGCAATTTCTCCAGGAATTGCATTTTCTAGTTAATAATTAGAACCAGGCGGCTCGGTGGCGCACTGGGTAGCACGTCCGCCTCACAGTTAGGAGGGTGCGGGTTCGATTCCACCTCCGGCCCTCCCTGTGCGGAGTTTGCATGTTCTCCCCGAGCCCGCGTGGGTTTTCTCCGGGCACTCCGGTTTCCTCCCACATCCCAAAAACATGCTTGGTAGGCCGATTGATCACTCCAAATTGTCCCTAGGTGTGAGTGCGAGTGCGACTGGTTGTTTGTCTCTGTGTGCCCTGCAATTGGCTGGCAACCGGTTCAGGGTGTCCCCCGCCTACTGCCCGATGACAGCTGGGATAGGCTCCAGCACGCCCGCGACCCCCGTGGGGACTAAGCGGTTCAGAAAATGGATGGATGGATGGATAATTAGCACCATTGCATTTATGGCTCTGACTGTGTACTAATCACCACAATGACATGACAAAAGATGATGAAATCCACCGGCCAAGTATATTTTTTACCAGCCAAAATAAAAAAAATATTTTTGTGTCACATACACATTCATTTCAGTAAATTTAATTTAGATAATAAGGTACTATGTTGAAAACAAACTTATAAAAGATGCCAGAGCAAAGATTTAAGCAAAACTATTTTAATATTGAAAAGTGTTGGATTTTGTCCACAATTTAGGGCACGTGCTATCTGCGCCTCACGGCAAAAGCCATTGCCAATCACCTGTTATCCAATTTACTCACTGTTAGAGTTGTGCTCACTCTAACTTATTTTGCAAGAACCACACGGGAGACAAGTAAGTTCTTTTAGACACCTGCAGGTGGAGAGTCCATTCGTCGCTGTGCATACAGCGATGATCGAATTAAATCTGACTCTCGCCTCCTGCAAGAGCATTTTTATTAAGAGAAACAGGGTGGGGGTAAGAGTGGACTGGATAGAGAAAGCCCTTGACCTCTAGTCAAAACATAGCAAGGGGTGTTTTACGACGTTGTGTAGGATGGGACAAGCTAGGATATTTATTACAGGTTGCATTCCAACATAATCATACGATAAAGATAATCTGGAAAACCCTGACACTGCGTGCTCGTTTGATTTCTTCAGATTTAGGAAAATGCTAAGACACTGAAGCAGAAATTAGACTTACACAGGATGGTTGAGTTCAACCACAATTCTTGTTCAGAAAGCTCTGTTTTCAGGAAAGTACAATACAGCCCTGGGCCTTTCAAGAGCGGAAAGTCTCCATTCAGAAAAGGCAACGTTCAAGGTTCTTTGCTCAGTTTATATTCAGTTGCACATGCCGGTGTGGGCCGAGTTTGATGGGTGATGAGTCTGTGGGGTGAGGCAAGTTCACAGTAGAGTTTGATTCCATGGGAGTGGGTGCTGGTTCCGTGAGAGCTTGTTCCGTGGGGTTGGGTGCTGATTATGGGCGATTCGATGTGTGGGGGCTGTTGTTTTCCTTTCCGTCTTTCAGCTTTGACGATCATCTTTGGCTTGGCTGTCTCCCTCTGGCACCTGCTGGTTTTATCTCCAAGTGACCTTCCTGTAAACATTCTCCTCCATTCTTGCACATACACTGTCGCACCTCATCCATTCATCATTCTTTCAATTTTGTCATTTTGTACGGAATTATGTGAGCTTTTGGCTGTGACATCATCAATTTATTAATGTTCCCTGACTATGCAAAGTTTGTACTCACCACTTACCATGTTTTTATTTGTTTGTTCTTTTGATACTCCATGTACTTGCTTACGTCATCATATTCTTAGTTTAATCATGCTTTCAACCATATCTTTTCTTTGTTAGGCAAACTATTTCCCTCTGTCCAGAACGTTCAGTAGTAATCGAAAACTGGCGTCTAACATTAGTCAAAACATAAGATACAATGAAGTACTGAACATTTTTAGACGACTTTGGCAGTGTCCGTGATTTAGAAAATCATCAGGCATGCATTAAACAGTTCCTTAAGCGTCATTAAGCTATTCAGGCAATATCAAAAACATTTGTTATTTCAAAGTGCTCAGAAATATATATCAGATCAAAAACTTTTCTCATTACCACTTATCAAAAATGTCTAGTTATGTCTTCTTTATTGATTTGATGTGTGGGTGTTAGATAAATTGTATATATATGTTATCATGCGTTCCCTAATGAGTACTTATTAATAAAATTATTGCACAGAATGCTTGCTGTTTCGCCTTGCAGACGTCCACCAGACCACAACAAGTCATACGATGTTGTCTGGAGCTTCCTGACCTTCTACATCTCTGGGAATCCAAGAAAGCTGTTGATAGCTCAAACTATTTTGTTGATGTCTGCACATGGCATTTTGTCCTTGCACTCTTTTCTCATGGTGTCTTTTCTGTGACTTCTTATTTCACATAGCATTTTGTCCTTGCACTCTTTTCGATTCTCATGACATCTTGTCTATGACTTCTTTTTGTTTATGGAATCTCGTTTCTTTTCTCATGAGACAAAGCCCACGCTTCCCCCCACCTCAGGGGCTAGTCTCACATTGTGGGTAGGGCATTCCTAAATAAAAGAGTGAGGAGTGCAATCAGACCTTTAGTGTATTTCGGGACTGCTGTAAGTCTGAATGCACTCCTCGCGAGAAAAGACTCAACATTCTTCCTCACTGGTTTTGTCTGCTGATCCTTTTTCTGATTTTGAACCTAACAGTAGGTATAATTATATGCTTAAATTGTTTCTTTTACTGATTTAATATGTGAATATACTTGTCTGCTTATGTACTTTATTCAATGAGGTTTGAGCATATCTGTTTTTATAGCTAGGCAGGTCTTTTTGTATTTCGACCCCATTCCTTCACTCCCTCTGTTGACCTCAGTTTAACTGAGGTTACCAAAACTATTGATACCACCAGGGTACCTCCGTTGGCACACCACGTCCCTCTGTGGAGCCGCTTCAAGTCCCTCTGTGGGGCCGCCAATGAGTGAGAAAAATAAATATAGATAAAATTCATACCCAGACATTTGTAAAAGATGGAGAGTGGAAAGGCAATTGGCCTAGACGACATTCCAGTGACAGCATGGAACTATCAAGGAGAGATGGCAGGGGAGATTCTTAAAAAGCGAGAAGATTCCTGGAAAGGTGCTGACTCCTATTTTTTTATTTCAGGCCACGGCGATGCGCAGAACTGTAGTAGCTAAAGAGGTGTTGTTACGTTGATTAAGCAAAGCATGAAGTTATGGGAAAGAATGTTAGAAGCGAGGCTTAGAAATCTCTACTGGCCAAAATAATGGAGAGTGTGGGAGAGATGAATATGTTGCAGGACATGCAGATGGTTGGTGTGACAGGACAGAAAGATATGGAAATGATTGCATAAGTTATCCACCTGTTCCTAATTCGTTTCTAGTCTGTAAGTTATTGTTCCAATTTTTTACATTTAATGCTCTCCCACCTATTTGATCCTATCTTGTAAAGGACTAAAAAAAATTTATAAGGTATTTTAAAACTCTCCACACTTGTTACCAGGCTTTGGCTCCATTTCACAATGTTGTCTCCCATTCACTTCATTTCTGCTGAGCTGCTTCTTCTCCTCCGTCTAGCATGTTGAAGACTTAAAAACCATCAAATCTGAAAACACTTAAAATCTCACAATTCCCCCCTTTGTTTTGTTTGTTTTTCCCCCCTCCCCCTTTTGACACATTCTAAAAAAATTGTCACTATGGTTAAAAATAAAAATAACAATGCCCATGGTAACATACCCATCGCCAGCTGGACTTAGGTGTACCTCCAGATACCATCCTGGCTTAGAATCATCAATTCTCAGTCCCTGAAACTCGACTGGCAGCATCTCACATGGCTGTATGAACAAAAGCCATCACCCTCCTGTAGCTGTGCATGCAGCTCTCCGCACAATAAACATTCATAATACCAACAAATAAAAATAAAATTCAAAATGATAAACAAAAAATAATCTACACCCGGGCGCATGTCAAACGTGTGAAATTGAAAACTGGAACCTGCCGAGCCTGTCCTGAAAACGATCACATTTACAAACTCATTATGAAAAGTAAGGGGTTAGTTGTTAATGCATGTTCACAGACATGACATAAAATTCTCCAAGACTGCAGTTGACAACCTGCAAAGTAAACACGAGTTTAACAAATAAAGCACAATCTGCTCCCTGGGTTGCTGTTAGATGCTGCAATACAATTAGGGTAAACATCAAAACAAAGCAAGTCATCACAATTTCCGTCACATACATTTCGTCACACTGTCAGGGAAGTCCAGAGTTGTTGTCATACTCTGTCTTGGCTCAGAGTCTTGATTGTCAATGCTTGTATAGTCACGTCTAGTCATAATCTTGAAATGGGCCTTCTCCATCGAAGTCTTTTGTTGTCAATGGTGCCCCAGAGTAATCCTAAACCCATATTTAGTCCAAAATTAGCCCTGATCAATTTTCAAATCTGTAGTATCTTTATATTTTTCAGGTGAGAGGAATGTTATCCTCTGCTGTGATCACATCACCCCAACCTTGAATCATGTTAACCATTCACAATACACAAACACCACACCACAAGTACAGACTTGACATTCATACACCATTACAGACAAACAGTCATCCCACAACACACACATAAAAACATTCAATATTAGATTGAACCCTCCTTACGCAAAATTTTCTCCTCCATTAAAATTTCCCTTTTTTTATTTTACATCCAAAATAAATATCTAATTGTCTGGTCTCCTGTCCTCTCATCGTTTGCCAATATGCATAATGCTGGAACATGATTTAACTCCCCATTTAGTTTGCTCATATCTCACACTTAAGACTATTTGACACTTTGTGTTGAGCTGTAACTTCAATATTTCCACCTTCCCATATTTCTTCCACTAAACAGTTCCATTTTGCTTTCAGTTTAAATTCATCCCTCCAAATAACTACCTCTGGCAAAGAACCAAAAATGTATAGAGCACTCCCTTTTACTGTTGCCTTGTTCCTTCATTCATCTCCTCACAAGCATTACTGACCCTCCTAAAAAATAATGATACTAAAAATAATGTTTAAAAGAAACAATATACACAGCTTCCTCCTGCCACTTACACTATCAACTTGAAGATTATCGTTCTCATTTTTGTTGATGCCAATTCTTAGAATTAAAAAGAAATGCTTACTCTTGATAATGGAGTCACGCTATATCACAAATTTTGAAAACCTTCTTCCACGTTCCCCCTTTGTACCTATAACAAAAACAATAAGAAATAGTATTTTTGATCATCATTGTGGCCCTCACACATGTTATCCCTGCACTTTAAATTGTCAATTTTTGTACATTTGAAACCCTTTGAGACTTGCTTGTGATTTAGGGCTATATAAATAAACTTGCCTTGACTTTATTATTATTCAACTTCTTCTGCATTCTTCTGCCTTTTATTTTATTTTTATCTTAACTACTTCCACATAATTCATCTGATTTACTCCATTACTGTTAGAGTTGTGCTCACTCCAACTTATTTTGCAAGAACCACACGGGAGACAAGTAAGTCCTTTTAAGCACCTGCAGGTGGAGAGTCCATTCGTCGCTGTGTGGACAGTGATGATCGAATGAAGTCTAACTCAGGCCTCTCGCAGGAGCATTTTTATTGAGAGAAACAGAGTGGGGGTTGAGAGTGGGAGTGAGAGTGGACAGGATGGGGTTGAAGCCCCTGGCCTGCTGATCAAAGCATAGCAGGGGGTCTTTTACGATGTTGTGTAAACAAAACAACTTTGATTGCTTCCTCTGCAGCTAGTCAATCAGTTCAAAAGATCTTAGCACTTTGTTCTACTACTTTGTTAAGACAAGATACGTTTGGTTAATACAGGTTACATTCCAACATAAGCATAGGATCAAACTAATCTAGGCCTCTTGCAGGAGCATTTTTATTGAGAGAAACAGGGTGGGGGTGAGAGTGGACAGGATGGGCGTGAAACCCCTGGCCTCTGGTCAAATCATAGCAGGGGGTATTTTACGATGTTGTGTAAACAGAACAACTTTGATTGCTTCCTCTGCAGCTCGTCAATCAGTTCAAAGGATCTTAGCACTTTGTTCTACTACTTTGTTAAGACAAGATACATGTGGTTAATTATTACAGGTTACATTCCAACATAAGCATAGGATCAAACTAATCTATCAACCTTAACATATCCCTCCTGTTTATCATATGATTATGTTAACCCCGATCAATCAAACACAATTAAGAAAACACAATGACAGCAATAATTTCTAGTGACGATGAGGTGATTCCTCAATACTCCAGTCCAAATTTATTGTGTGAGTGAAAAACCTGCGGCTAGATATTAATTGCAGAAAAAGCCTCACACGGTTCCTCTGCCTTAGGCGACCAGAATGTTATCAGTTAAAAAAAAACATTTAGAACAGTCGCCAATTGAGCCCACATTTTTCTCACAATATTTCCCATTGTGTCTTTCCAAAGGTTCTAAATAATAGTTCGACTTCACTATTACTCAACAACACAATGCCACTGAATTCTTGTTTTATAGAACGGAGACGAGCAAAGACCTTGCATTCGTGCGCGAGGTCGTGCAAAATGGCAGCAAATGGATGTTTTTAAGAGAGCCGGATGTCCTAAAATAGAAAAGCATGGTCGATAAAGTGTGGAGGAAGTTAGTATTGCACAACTCAGCCATCACTGTTTCATAATTCGCATAGAAATAAAAGCAGCGATCCTCAATAAACAGGCACGTGTGATGCAACTGGCTAAGATCGTCAAGGGTACACCCGTCACATTTCATTTTTGCATGTTTAATTAAGGCATCGTACAAAAGATGAGCGACCATTAGTTTCACACGTATGTAATCTTCCACCACCAGCCATGAAAGCGGCTCTACCTCCATACCGTGTTCATGTGGCTGTGTGTTGACTCTTGCAGGCGTTGATGACAGCGACGGTATTAGTTCAAAGTCCATGTCGATCCGCGGGGAGTCCTGCGTCGGAATGTTACCCCCAGCGGTGGGTGAGGGGTAGTCGACAACGATATTCGGATAGCCTTCTACGATTGTGTCATCCGCGGCCAGATCCATGTAGCCCGCAAAATCACCGGTTACCCCGGCCTCTGTCTCTGTATTGAGTATGTGGGCAATGTCAGTGTCAGATAAGCGGGGCAAATCCATACCGTTTTTAGGGTAACGCGCGCATGCGTCGTCAAACAGGTCGATGGCACGAGACGAGGACCAATGTTCATGCTGCTGCTCCATCCCATTTGCTAAGCGGCTCTCGCCGCTGTACCCCGGGGTCGCCAAAAGGGTCTCAGGACTCTCAAACACCTCGCAGGTTGATGACGAAGCTCCAAAGAGACGCGCGAACCGCTGATCAGCGTAGTCAGCTGTAGCACCGCTGATAAGAGATAGGTCACCCGCTCAGCTGTTTGTGACGTCGTGACGCTCGGTTCGGGTGTAGGCATCGGCAAGATGTCAAACCCCTCGGGTGCTGACCACGTTGTAGCCGGTGATCTCGACCCCTCAGGCGGTGCGTTTGGTCGTGGAACTGCGATGAAAGCTGTGTCGGCCTGGCTTTGCGCTGTGCCAGAGTTGTCAGGGCTGGAGCAGAGTGTGATTGTACAATGCGGTACGGTTTGCACACCTCTGGAAAGCTTTTCTCCCGGCCCGTTCTCCACAGGTGCAAAACTTGGTAAAAGTCGTCTTCTTTCTCTGACGTGTAGAGCGGTCTCTTGGTGGTAGGTGTGGAGGCTGAGCCCAAAAGCCCTTTCTTATACATTTTAGATAGGTATGCTAATGACTACAGCCCCACCTTTCTGTGACAGTAGGTAAAAAACAGAGGGGGGCTTGGAAAGTTTGTACTGAAGACGTGTGAGGAGGGCAAGGGTGGGGGGAGTTTAAAGTTATCTTTTTTAGTAAGGGTTACTCTAAAGTCAGTTTACGTTTCACCCCGATGATGTTTGTCCAGACACGGCTAGATAGAAAGAGTCCCGTAACACTGTCACCAAATGCTTGCATTCGTTTATACCATTCTGTGAATGGTACATTCACTATTGTTTGAAAAACTCCACATTCGCTGTTAAACACTTCTAGCGTCAGATACAGTAGATCGATTAGCTCTCCATCTTCTGTCCCATCAACAGTTTGAGGAGAAACTTTAAGCCGGAAAAAAAAAAACATCTCCTGCTGGCTGTAATTCTTGAAACCCATGTTACATTCAGCTCACCTTGTAATCCGTATTCATCGAGATATTCAGTCAAAACCTCTGGTAGGAGTTGATTTAAAACACCCCAGTCATTATAGTTCAACGAACCGTACATGCTTGCTGGCTCACAGTCATTGTTTGGTCCAGAGCCCCCTTGGTTTCTCATGAAGAAAGATAGCTTGCCGACCTCATAAAAAATTTTAAATCCCCACAGAGTCTCCGGTGTTAGATACCAGTTCTGCTCAAGTTTTTCTGTAGGAGGCTGTTGCATACGCTTGAGATACATATGTTTCTTCCTGGGTGCGTCTAGCAATCCATCAGGGCCTTTACGGCAAAGATGAATACTGACCGGTGTTTCCGCTATCATGATTTGAGCTTCAGGTTTTCAGTTTAACACCAAACCTTTAGCTTAGCTCTTTTCTGTGAACTAGCCGCTCGATACTCTGCCATAATATAGCTGCAGCAGGTCCACCCCCTCTCTCAAACCACACCTCTGTGTATCACGTGTTTTTAGTCAGGACATGTTTTTAACTTGGGCAACTTTCATAAAAACGATCTAAACAAATTGTAACATACGAAATATGCTGGAGGCACATCAAATATACTGAAATATAAGGCCTTCAGAGGCCTTCATCTGTCTCCCTCCAAAATTAAATGCTCCCAACAGCCAGTCTCTTTCTTTCAGATAACTTCGTCGGCATATTGACGGCGCTTTAATGACTCGACCTCAGCTCAAACTATTGTATGTTAAACTTTCTCCTTCAGAAGTCTTTTTCAACAAAGTTACACGCAGACAACTCGGAGCCAATAATGTTGACTCTCCTGACTCAACGCGCGGATGCTCCACAAGCTATTGTATGTCAAATTATGTGCAGCAACACCTTGACTATCTACTTTTTTTCAACAAAACTCCCCCCTTGACCCCGAGACTCACTGGTTGATAGCAAATCTAGCTCAGATGTATCACTTCTTTTGTTTGTTTCACAAAAATGCAGGCCCCATACATGTCGCCATCCAAAAAAGGGCGCCAGCAAACCAAAATGGCGACAGCCAAAGATGGCGCCGTCTCGCGCTATCTTGGCGCCCGCCAGACTGACGCACATGCCCCCCAATCCAAAATGGCGCCGATTTATGGCGCCATAAAATGCCATAAACTTTAATGAGCCCTACCTCATTTGCATACAATAGACATCAAAGTCGCAGGGTCTGTGGCCTTCCGTTGTCCTACTTACTCACCTAGGGTTTTACAGGGCATGACGAGCCCTCGACCGCACCACACTTTTAAACAAAAACAAACTCACCCTCTGGTTCTCTTCACCTCTGCACCTCGGATTGCCTTCAACCTTCAGATCCCAGCTGACGAGCAGACAGCCAGCCCTTGAAAAGGATTTTAGGATCCCGCCTCGGGTGGTCCTGCCGCGTGCGGTCTTTCAGAGACGCGATGCTGAAGTCCCCAAACCGGACCCCCTCAACGCCTCGGCTGCGCCTAGAAATTCTGTCCATAAAAATTATGAACATAATCGGTGACAAAGGGCAGCCTTGGCGGAGTCCAACCCTCACTGGGAACGAATCCGACTTACTGCCGGAAATGCGGACCAGACTTTGGCATCGGTGATACAGGGACCGAACCGCCCTTATCAGTTGGCTCGGCACCCCGTAGTCCCGGAGCACCCTCCACAGAACCTCCCGAGGGACACGGTCGAACGCCTTCTCCAAGTCCACAAAACACATGTGGACTGGTTGGGCGAACTCCCATGCACCCTCGAGGATCCTGCCGAGGGTGTAGAGCTGGTCCACTGTTCCACGGCCAGGACGAAAGCCACACTGCTCCTCCTGAATCCAAGGTTCGACCTCCCGACGGACCCTCCTCTCCAGCACCCCTGAATAGACCTTACCGGGGAGGCTGAGGAGTGTGATTCCCCTGTAATTGGAACACACCCTCCAGTCCCCCTTCTTAAAGAGGGGAACCACCACCCCAGCCTGCCAATCCAGAGGCACTGTCCCTGATGTCCACGCAATGTTGTAGAGGTGTGTCAGCCATGACAGCCCCACAACATCCAGAGCCTTTAAGAACTCCGGGCGGATCTCATCCACCCCCGGGGCCTTGCCACCGAGGAGTTTTTTAACTACCTCAGTGACTTCGACCCCAGAGATTGGAGAATCCGCCTCAGAGTCTCCAGGCCCTGCTTCCTCAATGGAAGGCGTGTAGGTGGAATTGAGGAGGTCTTCGAAGTATTCTCCCCACCGACTCACGACGTCCCGAGTCGAGGTCAGCAGCACGCCACCCCCACTGTAAACAGTGTTGACGTTGCACCTCCTGAGACGCCGGATGGTGGACCAGGCATCCGGCTCGTAGGACCAAATAAAAATGTCAGGTCTAAGTACCATAAGACATTATTTTATAGACTGAAAGAAGAGGAGAAGACAACCAGTATTCCTTTTGCTCGCGAGGAGAATTCCGTAGAAGGCCCAGTTACAGTCCTCCAACAATTCTGGACTCCTCTTCCGCGATCTCCTCTTTTTATTTTGGGTTGCCCTAGTTACAAGAGGTGTTGCTACACTAAAGGGAGGGGAGATTGTGGCTGTAGCAACGTTGATTAGCTAACTAAAAGATGTTGTGTAGTGCGAGGCCTCGGCCGATCCGTGACCCCAGCAATGCAGAGTCTGTCCCTAGTTGGTTTGCAGCCTCGTCCTGGGCTGCGATCTCCAAACGTGCTCTAGACTTTCTTGCTAAGTATCACACAATAATAATAATTAGATACCTCTCGTGCATACACTCCAACAAACGTTAAGTAGATGTGAGATAACTTGCATGAAGTCTACTTAAACAAACATTGAGTAAATATGTCCTGGTCAACAACAATTTATGAATAGAAACTACAAGGTATAAAAGAGAAAGAACTTCTCTTGAACTAAACAAAGAGCAAAGGTGTTCTGTTCATAACTAGTGAGGGCCTCTCACAGATAAGAAAATACTTTTTTATAACACTTAATTACTCAAGCGGGACAGGTGTCGCAGGTGCGCACGTACCTCGCTCTTTTGAGCACAAGTGGCACTTTTCTCCATATTTTGCCGTCAGAAGAGGAAGCGTCTCAGCGCGTTCCTGGCAACTCTCACTTAAACATTTAGCACTCGGCGGAAGCTTTGGAAGGAAATACTGCACAAAATCGCCATTGTGGTTGCTAACCATGCTAGGCTATCAAAGCTAACGTCAAGACGCGAGGATTATAAATGGCACCGAAAAGGGATACCCGGGAGTCCGAAAGTTATGAAGAAATCAAGAAAGCTCTGCAAGAAATGCAGAGTAGAATAGAAGAAGTTTTAGACGTTAAAGATTAAATCGAAGAAGTTAAAAAAGTCCTGAAAGAAATGCAGAGTGGACAGCAAGAAATCATCAAACAACTTGCGGAGGTCCAGGAACTAAGGAGAGAGGTCAAATCTCTCAAAGAAGAGAACAAGAATAAATTGATCAGCGACCTCACAAACGAAGTGGAGGAACTCGACCAGCAGATCAAAGGTAATGATGTTATCATTACCGGCCTTAAAATCTTGCCCAGAACTTATGCAAATCAGGCGAGTGGTGTTATCGGCTCGCAGGCAGAGGAGCAGGATAACCGCTCCATTGAAGCTCAAGTTACCGCGTTTCTTAAAACAAAGAACATAGCTCTGGAGAAAGACACTCTGGATTCATGTTATCTGCTTCCAAAAAAAGCTGCAAGTGACAGAGGCTACGACACCCGTGCTGTATTGCTGAGATTTGTAAGCAAAACATTTAAAACAGATCTGCTCAAGAAAGGAAGAAATTTGAAAGGTTCCAATGTCTATATACACGAAAATCTTACTAAAAAAAACGCCACCATCGCCTGGAAACCCCGACAATTAAGAAAACAAGGGAAAATTCATAGCACCTGGACGTCAAATTGTAAAATCTACGTGAAACCAAATGGAGCTACCCCAGAAAATACAAGACCAGTGCTCGTCAGGGCCTTGGTTGAGCTGGATCAATTTGCAAATTAAGAAAATGGAAAGTCGAAAAACATCTTTGATTAGCTCGGATAAATCATGGAATCTGGCTAATCAAGATAAACAAAAGACCCTGATGGACCTGGTAAAAGCCTATGAAAATGTGACTGCCTACAAATCAATATTGTGCCCATGACCCACATCTAAGCATTGACTCGGAAAGCAATTTTTATACAAGTGAAGTGGACACTAGTGGATATTTTTTTGGAAGAAAACCTAAACAAAATAAATGACGACGGAGAGAAACTTTCTTTGATCCATATAAACAGCAGGAGTTTATACGCAAATTTCGACAAAATCAAGGATTACCTGTTGACCTTGGACAAACGCTTCAACATTATTGCAATATCGGAAACATGGATTACTGAAGAAAGGGGAGCAGCTTTTCATCTTAACGGATGTTAGGGTTTTCCAGGTTATCTTTATCATAGGATTATGTTGGAATGCAACAGGTAATAAATACCTTACCTTGTCCTCCTTATCACAAGATCGTAAAACATCCCCTGAGATGTTTAGACTAGAGGACAAGAGCTTTCTATTCAGCCCACTCATACCCCCACTCTGTTTCTCTTAATAAATATTCTCTTGCAGGAAGGAGAGTCCAGAGCTCTATTCGAACATCGCTGCACGCACAGCGACGAATGGACTCTCCACCTGCAGGTGTCTAAAAGAACTTGCTTGTCTACCGTGTGGTTCTTGCAAAATAAGTTGGAGTGAGCAAATCTCTAACATTTTGGTGCCGAAACCCGGGATCCCTCATACCCACTATCTGGCTGACGAAGGAGGACGTGCTGCATTGTCGACAAGCCAGCGTCCATTAAGAGGACCTGGAGGAGAAAGTCCTGGGAAAAGAATTCTTCGCTGGGCCAGCATCTTAGGTCTGCCTTCGTCTGACAGAGGTGGATTGACGGGACCCGGCAGTGCAACGAACCAGGGGACAAGTAAGTTAAAGGCCTGAAGTTGTGTGATTGTGTTGTTGTTTGTGAAACGCGTAAAAAGGAAGAAGTGCACAGGAATAAGTTTTGTGGAAGGAGGGGGTGTTGTAGAGTCCCCCTCTGGATGAGGTGTCTCTTTTGGAGCAGTGGTTCTCAAACTGTTTTAAAATCTCAGTACCTCCGTGAATCATTATTTGACGACCACTGTTCTAAGAAGTACAACCTCGTGTTGGCAGGGCTGGGGACAAGGACTTTTGTCTTTAGTTCCCAGGGAAGGTGGGGGGTGTTGTAGAGTCCCCTCACTGGATGAAGCAGCTAGGACTTCGCGTTGGCAGGGCTGGGGACAAGGACTGTTGTCTTTAGTTCCCAGGGAAGGTGGGGGGTGTTGTAGAGTCCCCTCACTGGATGAAGCAGCTCCTTTTTTTAAAAGGAGGACTTCGCGTAGGCAGGGATAACTTGTGTGATTGAGTGTGTGACTGGTAGGATAAATTGACTAAGAAGCAGTTCTAGCGTTGATCCACGGCAATAAAACAGGCTAGTAATCTGTCGAAAGGTCAATTTAAACCTGCATTGAGGATCCTCAAAGAAAAAAAAATTTGAAAAAAATTGTAAAACCTTAAACTACTAAAATTAAGATGGGAAATAAGAACGGTAAATCTCTTGCTCTGCTCTTCTTTAAAACGAGAAGTTCATGGCAAGTAGATTTCTTAATTGTATGCAATACATGCTGAAGTGGAAGAAAATGTATGGAGTATAGGGAAATTTGAAATGTGGAAGAAGTGGTAGAAGTGCTAGAGTGTGGTTGAAATCTTCACAAAGAGATGAGAACGAATTCAAGAGACAAACGCTAGAAGGATGAAAACTGATGCGGTCACAAGTGTTTGTCAGACCAGGAGACAATAAGGCCCCTGTGAGCAGGTGCAAGGCCGCAGCTCAAGCCGCGGCTCAAGCAAGGGGCAAGAGGAGTTTCCGGTCCTATGCAAATCATGTATCGAAATTTAAAAGATCTGAAACCTCTCCCATATGACAGCAAAACGTGTCATTGTCAGGTTATCAAAAATGTTTTTAGATTGTTAGAGCCCCTGTCCACACAAGAAGTATGACAATGCTGTTTGTAGGCCCAATTACAAATAAATAGGGATCAAATTGTGTTACACTGAAGTTAAAATATGCAAATCAAGTGGTAAAGAAATGCAACTTGCTTCTAGAAGATAAATAAATAAAATTAGAATGCGCTGTCCTCGTGTCCATGGGAGGGACCAGCTCATGATCGACCACAGGAAATGGCCAGCCTGTGACGAATCATTGGTGCTGGGAACTACCTTTTGCATGCGAGAGCTGTGCATGTGTGTGCGTATATGTTAAAATGATGAACATTGGCTAAAGTTTTAGTATAAAAAAAATTTGCTAGACTGTGGTCTATCCAATTTGCACCGCAGAACAGAAATGATTTTGAAAGATAAAAATGAGAGGAAAAAGAGAGAAATCTGCAAGCAGAAACTAGTCCACACTAGTGCATGTTAAGTGTCGAGCCCACATGAGAAATTCGGAGTTAACAAAACAACAGAACATGCTTTCAGGAATTGGGAGAAGCTAAATTGTGAATTTAAGATTTTGCAATGCTACATTTAATAGGAATAATTGATTGGTTGTGTTATAAGATTATACAAAATTCTAAATGCAAGCTAAATCTGAGAGATTGAGTTCTTCAAATTTAAAAACAAAGAAAAAACTCAGATTATTTTGCCAATTGTTTGTTTTAGTTAAGTTTTTTGAATTGGTGGATTGTTCTACCAGGAAACCTGAGTTGAAAATGATATATGAATGTTGTGTGGTGAGCTTGGATGAAATGGGACCAATGTGATAAGAAGACTCCTTTTTGGAGACTGTGTGAGATGCATATGATGAGCATTGATGAATGATTGCCTGAATGAAAGGTTGAATGGTTGAAGTCGTTGGCGACTACTATAGAAAATTAGTAGAACGACTTTGATGAAAGAGTGATTTTGAGCAGGTTGAATGCTAGAAAGAAACACGTAGCTTTTGGATTGATAATTAACTAGAGAAAAAAACTGGAGAACCAGTAACACATGTAGAAGATGTGTGAACTGAGAAATTTAGAAGCGTTTTGGAAAGAAAGTCAAATTAAATGATGATGGAATCGTATGTAGTAAAGAACGCATTCTCCCAAAAAGTTTGTCAAGGTGTGAGGCATGGGCGTTGCCAAGCCTCAAAAGGGGGGAGTGAGTAGGACAGATAGTGGAAGATAGTAATAATACAACACTTTATAACAATGAATTTTCGAATACATTTGGTGTTATATTGTGGTAATTTTTTTATTCTGGTGTAGATAGGTTAGCAACACGAGAGATTTAGAGGTTCAAAAGAAAGACAGTTAAAAGAAAACATTTTTGATTTGGACAATTGCAGGCTAACAGGAACATGAGAACGATAAGAACTACGAGGTGGGATCCAATTTCATTGGGGAGATTGAGAATTCACAGCACCATACTCC
Organism: Syngnathus scovelli; assembly: GCF_024217435.2. Lineage (NCBI taxonomy): Eukaryota > Metazoa > Chordata > Actinopteri > Syngnathiformes > Syngnathidae > Syngnathus > Syngnathus scovelli. Next base: position 5,921,648 of record NC_090860.1, on the reverse strand, counting down.
AAGTCACATTTTTGAGCAAGCATGACAATAACATGTGAGAGGTCAAGACATACAGATCAGGGCTTGATGTGGAAAGCAGACCTCGATGAGTTGATTTTCAATAATGATACTGAAGACAACATACTGTCCGATTAAATTGGAACTATAGATAAAATGTAGCTCAAAAATAGGATGAGTTGCAGGATTTACTATATAAAAACGAGACCGCTGTTATTAGGAGAATTTGAAGTTTGGTAAATAAATGTTACCAGCAAATTGATGGAAGCAGCTACATTTGGAGATAGTCTTACAAGTTTGACGTCCCAGCCTGTCATTCTCAGTGTCAGGGCCCCTGAAACCCAATCCGAGTCTTCGCCTGCAGTCGTGAACAACTACAAAATGGTGCCTGGCTCTGAAGCACCTTTGACCTTTGGCGAAAGACAAGAAAAGACTGCTGTTGTGCTTGGAGAAGGACAAGTACACTCCGGAGGACAGACAACATCCTCGGGGACGAGAAAAGACAGTGAAAAGCGGAGGAACTCACAATGATGAAAATTGACTCATTTGAACAATGGACTCATTCAAGAGTGATGGATGGGGTCGCTCTGAAGCAACAACAAAAGAACACCAACTTGAGAGGGTGAAGTGCGGCAAAAAGATATGGACTTGGAGTGTCCGACAACCAAATCGCACTCCTTGCTACGGCGTTCCCAAATTTGGTGAAGCTTGGTTCACAGTGGAAGGGAGGTTCATTGTGCACTGAGTTTGACAGAACTGAGGAGATTTGATAAATAAATAAATAAAAATTTGAAAAATACGTAGGGCTCCAGAGAAAAGCATTATAATCAGAGATTGAACGGATTTGGATAAAACAAATAGGCTAAAACGGTAGGAAACAAGAGCAAGATCTGATATTTTGGCTCATCAAGCTTAAAACGTAGAGGTCGAGTTATATAAATTTTAGAACAGGACATTTGGCAGTCAGGAGGAAGCTAGGTTGCTCAATGTACCTACTCAATACAATAGTAAGGTTTTTTATACCACAGTGGAGGTTGGATGGTCAGAAAGTTAGGTACGTTCAATTTTTGACATTCACACAATCATGCATAGGAGTCACACGGCGACAGTTAACAAGACAATGACTGCAATAGGGGACACCTACGACTGCACCGACATGAAAAAGTAGAAGCGAGAGAGCAGAGTATGGGATTATATGCTAAAACGTCTGCTATACAGTTACCGATAGGAGATTCTATCAAAAGAAGCTACATGAGAGATGGATTAGAATCCCTTTGTCTGTGTGTTCTGTTTGTGACTAATCTCTGTAAAATTGTGACAGTCTTGTTGTCGTCCGTCTGAACTTTGTATGCCGTTTTGTGTATGTGTGCGTGCAGATGTGTGTGTGTGTGTGTGTGTGTGTGTGTGTGTGTGTGTGTGTGTGTGTGTGTGTGTGTGTGTGTGTGTGTGTGTGTGTGTGTGTGTGTGTGTGTGTGTGTGTGTGTTCACACCCTGTGTGTGTGCGAGCGTGTGAGGAGAAAGAAGGCATGGGTAAGACAATCTCTTTTAAACCAGGAGGCAATAAATGGGAACACCCCTGTCATAAATAGTTTTTGGTTAAAGGGAATCATTAGGAGGTGTTCAAACTCTTCCCGCAAACACTCCTATTTGCCAGTTAAATGGGCACGACAATTGACTACGAGAGTTGCAAACAACAGATGAAGAGCAGTCCTTGGCAGATTATATGATCAGGACGCTCAAACTGTGTCAAAGACAAATTTACTGCCGCTTGATCTTTCCTCCTCACAGGTCGACAACCCCATCAATCCAGGAGACTGGGTCTACATCGAGGTCATCAAAAGAAGGAACTGGGCCAGCCACGACGGGAGGGACCATTCCAAGTCTTGCTGACTACACATGTTGCACCCAAGGTTGCAGGACCCACAAATGCATTAACAACGACTGCTCTCCAGGAGGAAACTGGATGGGAGCTTTGGACATCACCGCTGTGTGCCAGGATGAGAGAGCCGTTTTCAAGGTGTAAGGGCTCTACTACCAACATGGCTGCACCATCGGACGGGACCTACTTCATTCAGAAGTTCAGAGGCACTGCCTCACCTGCATCCTATGAGTGCACGTGCCTGTTCAGTACAGATCATGGTTTTGTGGTCACGAGAGTTGTCCGATGCTGCCTGCCAACTGGACACGAGTGTGTGCGCCAGTGTGTGTGACAGACCTCACCTACAGACTAGAACATCAGCAGCTGACGAAAACGCGAGCACATATACAACTTCTTAGACGTGACAGATGTGATAATGATAATGAGACGTGGATTGCGTAGATGCTGTTCTGTTGAGCATGTATTACGGAAACTTGTTGATTTGACCATCAAATATGCTTCGCAAGTAATGGATACGCTGATGTACTGTTTCGTTGTTTTTCTTTTTGTTTTTATTGATAGCATTCTGGTCGCCTGAGGCAAAGGGGCCGTGTAAGAATTTTCCTGCTAATGACATCTGGCCAGCAGGTTTTTCGCTTACACAATAAGTTTGATCTGGGGTATTAAGGCAATGCCTCATCTTCACTGGAAAGTGTTGCTATCATTGTTTGTTGTTTTTATTTTTCCTATTCTTCTTTCTTCATTATACATATATATGTGTTTTTTCTTACTTGTCTTTGTTGTTTGGGGTAGCATAATCATATGATAAAACAGGAGGGAGATGTTAGGGTTTTCCAGGTTATCTTTATCATAGGATTATGTTGGAATGCAACAGGTAATAAATACCTTACCATGTCCTCCTTATCACAAGATCGTAAAACATCCCCTGAGATGTTTAGACTAGAGGACAAGGGCTTTCTATTCAGCCCATTCATACCCCCACTCTGTTTCTCTTAATAAATATTCTCTTGCAGGAAGGAGAGTCCAGAGCTCTATTCGAACATCGCTGCACGCACAGCGACGAATGGACTCTCCACCTGCAGGTGTCTAAAAGAACTTGCTTGTCTACCGTGTGGTTCTTGCAAAATAAGTTGGAGTGAGCAAATCTCTAACAACGGATATAATTTTGTCCCAAAAAAAACGGTCGGAGAAATCTGGAGGTGGAGTCGCGCTGTTCGTTGACGACAGGCTCAACTGGAAGATTTTGGAAGACTTGTCCCTTGAAATAGAGAATGTGCTCGAATGTCTGACGGTAGAAATTGAATTGTGTACAGGGAAAAAGTCTGTAATCTGCTGTATGTATAGAGCTCCGTCGAACAACCTTGTAATGTTCAACAATCAAGTGACCGTACTCCTCTCAAAAATAAGACACAAAGAAATTTACATATGTGGTGATTTTAACATAGACCTACTAAGACGGAGTCAAAACACGCAAACGGAAGTTTTTGTGAACCAAATGTACTCACACGGGCTACGCCCACTCATTACCAAACCAAGCCGAATCACGCCTCAGAGTGCAACACTAATTGACAACATCTATACTAATTATTACGGTAAACATATCAGTGGCATCCTGATATGTGATATATCTGATCACTTACCGGTCTTCTGCATTAGTGGCCAAAGAATGCCAAACCCTCAAAAGTCAGCAAACTCACCAAAGAGAACAAAAAGCAATGCCGTACTTAGAAACCTAGACCAAGAACTCAGAGGAAATTCATGGGCCGAGGTTTATATGGAAAATAATGTCAACAGAGCCTATGAAAACTTTCTAAAAACATTGCTTGAAACATATGAAAAGCACTGTCCTATTGTCACAGAAAAAAATACAAGCGTACAATCAAAAAAAAACAAAAATGTCAAACCATGGCTAAACAAAACACTACTAAATGCATGCAAGAAAAAACATTATATAAGCAATTTCTGAAGGACAAGACGGATAGATCTCACAAGAAGTATAAAACTTATAGAAATTCTGTCAATAATAAATTGAGGACAGCCAAACAAGAGTACAACGGAAGATTATTAGCCGAAAGCCAAAATTACACTAAAAAACTTTGGGACATAATTTATTCTATCACAGAGGGCAGAAGAAAGAGAAATGAAAAAACACACTTGGTTATTGACGGTCAAATAGTGGATGTTCTTTGTCGAAGTGGGGGCAAGACTCGCCCGAGACATTCCTTCTCAGGAGATAAACTGGAATGTTTTTGATCGTGGAATAAACAATACTGCTGACGACTTTTCACTGTCCCAGATAACTTTGAAGGAAGTCGAAGATACTATACTGAGTTGTTCAGGCAAGAAATGAATTGACGTTGATGAACTAGACATGAGGACGCTAAAATATATAGTGCATGCCATTTCGCCTCCACTTACACATATCTGCAATCTATCATTCAACAGTGGGATATTTCCTGATAAAATGAAAATTGCCAAAGTTCTACCCATATTTAAAAAAGGAGACAAACACCAGATCACCAACTATCGCCCAATCTCTATCCTCCCCCAATGTTCTAAAATCATTGAGAAATTATTCAATAGCAGGCTGGAGAATTACATTGAACAAAAAAATATACTGTCGAAAAATCAATATGGTTTTCGTAAAAAACATTCGACTGCACATGCACTTTTAGATTTTGTAGAAACCACTAAAATGGCGATGGATAGAAAACTATATAGTATTGGAATATTTCTTGATATTAAAAAGGCCTTCGACACAATTCATCATGAAATATTGATTGAGAAATTGTATAGATATGGGGTAAAGGGTGCAGCCTTAAAATGGATCAGGAGTTACTTAAAAAATAGAACCCAATTTGTACAGCTAGAGACCAAAAGGTCACCTAGATTGAAAATAACGTGTGGCGTCCCCCAAGGGTCAATTTTGGGCCCTAGGTTATTCACGCTATACATAAATGACATTGCAAAGGCATGTTCCCTCAAAATGGTAATGTTTGCCGATGACACCAGTATATTATGTACTGCACATAATTTAAGACACATGGAAGCTTGTATAAACAGAGAAATGTCAATTTTACAGGCTTGGTTCAATGCAAATAAATTATCTTTAAATCCATCCAAAACTAAATATATGCTATTTGGGAAAAGAAAACCAAGCGTTAGTGTCCAACGGTATCAAGATTGAACGAGTTAATGAGTATCAAATGCTTGGCATAACACTTGATTGTTTACTTAACTGGAAACAACAAATTACAAACTTGTGCAAAAAAATATCAAGAAATATGGCCATTCTGTGGAGGCTGCAAAATAAAATTAGTACATCTGCTTTAAGAATAATGTATTTGACACTCATAGAGCCACATCTATATTATTGTTCAGAGGTCTGGGGTCACGCATACCAGACATCATTAGAAGCACTTTACAAACAACAGAAAAGAGCTCTGAGGATCATTTGCAAAAAGCCGTACAATTCTCACACGAAGGACCTCTTTATAAACACTGGAATACTGAAGCTCCAAGACTTAATCACTTTTGCAGGACTGTTAAATGTGTACAAAGTTTCTAGATGTATGCTACCAGCAAATATTCAAAGCCTATTCACCCTGAGGGACACAAAATACGACCTCAGAGGATTATTGAACTTTGACCAACGACGTAAGCTGAGTCCGCGGCAACCCTGGGACGAAAGCATTGATAGCTGTTTGTTACACTCGTTACAAATCATTCAAATTCCAAATATTAGCATCATACATAACCATAAATTTTTGATGTTGGCTATTTTTGAAACTAATGTGTAAATGTACTAATGTACAAATATTAGCATCATACATAACCATAAATTTTGATGTTGACTATTTTAAAATTAATGTGTTACATAATATCTGTGAAGACTCTCATGAAATTGCTGTGTGATAAATATCTGTGAAAACGAGAAAAATCTTTGGATGAAAGTTTTTGGGACGGGACTCGATAAGCAAGGCTGCTTCCACCCTTTCCGTTTTCGGCGAGTACGGAACGAACTCTAAGCTCTGTAAAGAAAGTGTGACTTTGATGATGTCTGTGTACGAGCTGAAATAAAAAAAAAAAAAGGGAGTATAAGAACTTGAAGGAATGGGGTCGAAATACAAAAAGTCCTGCCTAGCTCCAAAAACAGATATGCTCAAACCTCATTGAATAAAGTACGTAAGCAGACAAGTATATTCACATATTAAATCAATAAAAGAAACATTTTAAGCATATAATTATACCTACACACCAAATCAATAAAGAAGACATATGCGTCTATTATGACTAAACAATATTCTTTCCCTTCACATTTATGTAATTGGATATAATCCATATGTATTGTCTGAAATGGATACAATGGAGTCGGGAATTTCCCTCTCTGAGGTCTTAAATTGCCTTGTGGGTTATGTTTAGCACAGATCAAACACGCTCTGCAAAATTGTTTTGAAAAAGCTGCAAAGCCGTACGTTGTATAAATAGCTTCAACTTGTTTCACCATACCCCCCGTCGAGACATGGGTGACCCCATGACTCGAAATAGCAGCCCATTTGAACAAGTTACGAGGCAAGACAGGCTTGCCCAAAGGTCACACAAAATGACCAACAGTGTTTTTAGTTGCACCCCGTTACCCCAAGAGAGCCGTTCCTGGGAGGGGCTCTGAGATTGCATGTCAAGCAACACATCAGGGGAGATGTGTGACATCGAATCATGAGCTGTGAGAGACGAGAGGACACGGAGCAGGCCTTCGCAGCGGCCTTCGCGGATTTGTCAGCAAAAGCATTACCGAGAGAAACAGGATCAGAGCACGCAGTGTGAGCAGCACACTTGCAAACCGCTACCTTTAAAGGTAGCTGGACAGCGTCCAAAAATCGAGTCAGTAATGTGGAATGGGCGACGGGCTTCCCTGCAGAAGTTATCATGCCACGGTTGCTCCACTGCTGAGCAAACACGTGTACTGTAGCAAAAGCATACTGACTATCAGTCCAGATAGTGACGGATTTGTTTACAAACAATTTGCAGGCCCCAGTCAAAGCAATGAGCTCAGCGGCCTGTGCAGACATATTGGATGGCAGTTTAGCAGCCTCCAAAACCATGTCGGCAGTAACAATGGCATACCCAGTAAGGGTCACACCAGATTCATTTTTCTTAGAAGACCCATCAACAAAAAACACATGACCATCTGGCAGAGGCGTATCTTCAAAATCAGGCCGAGCCTTTGCAATTTGTTGGGCAGCATCGACACAATCATGGAATTCGCCATCGCCAGGAAGGGGAATGAGAGTGGCAGGATTGAGTGTCGTGCATCTTTCAACGGTCAGATGTGGCTGAGACAGCAACGTAGCCATGCAAGAAAGATGACGCGCAGGCGACAGAAAAGTCACTCACTCACTCACTCACTCACTCACTCGCTCGCTCGCTCACTCACTCGCTCGCTCGCTCAATCAACCAATCAACCAATCAATCAATCAATCAATCAATCAATCAATCAATCAATCAATCAATCAATCAATCACACAGGTGTTAATTAAATCGCAATTAAATTGCAAGCAATTTAAACTCTAATGGAATATGTGGATGTCCATATCCGTTTCATCAAATTCCAATCCAACTTTACCTTTGTATAAGGCACAGGTGTCAAATTGTGCTTCATATACATGTGCCATCACTTGAATTGCAAATTATCTTCACTTTTAGTAATATGTTAAATTTCAAATATTAGACCAGTTTTTACTTGTCTGATTTGAAAGCGAGGTACTCGTCAGCCTGTTCCGCAGCCCCCACAATATGAGGCGCTCACACATCTACTCGGGTATGACAGTCATACCGGCCCTCCAAAAGAAGCCATGACCAAACCGCGGCCCGCGAACAAATGAGTTTGACACCCCTGGCACAAGGGATAGCCTTCTCATTGATCAATCGCGTATCTTAAATCATGCTTTTCCTCCTTTGAAGCGACTATGTACTTCAAACCCAAACGGCACCATTTTATAGGGAAAAAAATTGTCGAATTTATTCGTTGTCGACATAATACTGGTCGCAAATTTGCATGTAGAGCATTTTTGAGTTGTTGATCATAGACATCAGTTGAACACTCTTTCTGGTCTGTGTCTAAAGTCTTCAAACAACTTATCTTGTTTTTGTTTAGTCCGGCCAATGTCTTTCGCAAGAACTAACTTACACACGGGAGGAAACTGAGTCATAATCGGCAAAGCTAGGGTCAAGAAACAAACCGGACAGGTTTACCACAAAAGAGTCGTCGACCGGGTCGTCACTAGAGAAGGAACCCGCGTCGATCGAAAGGTCATCCCTTTGGAGCAACGGGAAAGTCTCAGCTGGTGGAGAGATAGCAGTTGTAATTAGTCTGTTAATTAGGGATCGCAGACAAGGGATACAACAACATCCACACAAGGTCAAAATGGCAGAGAAAACGGCTATGGAGACCAGGGCAGAGGAAACCAGGGTGCGGTACTTTCCGAACACGTTCAACCAGTCGGTCCAAACCTCTGTGTTCACCCCACTGTGCTCCTTCATCTTCCCGTTCAAGGTCCGCAGGCCCTCAAGGGCCTGGGACAGGCTTCCGCCGGCTGCAGTATTATTCGGAATAAACGTGCAACATTGCTCACCGAACATGGCGCAGACACCGCCCTCCTTTGAGAGTAGCATGTCAAGGGCCATTCGATTCTGGAAAGCCATGAGGGAAGTAGCGGCCAGTTGGGAGTGGACCGCCCTGAAACCCGCCTCGGACCAGTTTCCAAGCCTCTGCACGTTGTAATGGACGTAGTTAATCCTGTCAACATTCTTGTTAATAGTACACCACCAACACAGGGCGGATTCAAAACCAGCTGCTATCTGATTCACCAGCTTATACTCATCCGGTACTCCTCTAGGAACACCAATGGCGTCAATGTAAATTGGATTAGCCGCGCCCCGCCATTCGGCGCTTCGTTTTGTTCTCGGCCAAAATACGGGAACCACGGACTTAGCAAAAGATGTTAGATCATAAGACGACATCGGTATCAAATGAACAGGTAGCAATAGGGTTACCAAAGCGCAAATTCCGGAGCTGTTGAAAGGCAACCTATCATAAAATTTGTTACTATTACACCAAAACCAAATATCACTACGAGCAATGAGCAAAAAAGGGGCAGTGACATTGGTCATGGACCCACACCATGGAGCAGGTAGAGCGCCGAGCTTCTCACCGGTACCAGGTAATCTAAGACATGTAAAATTACCCTTAGCTACATCGGACGAAAAAAGGGGTTTATATTTTGTCATAGCGGCAACAGGGTAAACCTTATCCCATTTAAAACAATCATGAGCGGGTGAAATGGACAGGCTTAACATTAAAATAACAGCACACTTAGGACCTATATTCGCAGGTATGATTTTCAAAAGAGGTCTTGGACCCATGCATGCAACGCAACTGGCGCCAGCCATCTTTGCGGCCTGCTCAGCCATAAGAAGCCAGTTGTTAGTATGACCGCTTATCCCTGTGGAGGCCACAAAATAGCTATCTACATCAGTGAGGAGCGTACTTGTGATTTTTGCTCCTGCTGACAGGGTGTATTTATTTGTAACGGGACGGTCTGCGCCCCTCCGCGAGTCGTCACCTTATCGTGGTGGAGGGGTTTGCGTGCCCCTATGATCCTAGGAGCCATGTTGTCGGGGGCTTCATGCCCCTGGTAGGGTCACCCATGGCAAACGGGTCCTAGGTGAGGGGTCAGACAAAGCACGGCTCACCCAAGCCCCTTATGATGAAAACCATAAATGGACTTTGTTTTCCCTCGCCCGGACGCGGGTCACCGGGGCCCCCCTCTGGAGCCAGGCCTGGAGGTGGGGCTCGAAGGCGAGCGTCTGGTGGCCGGGTCTTCGCCCATGGGGCCCGGCCGGGCATAGCCCGAAATGGAAACGTGGGTCCCCCTTCCCATGGGCTCACCACCTGTGGGAGGGGCCGAAGGGGTCGGGTGCAATGTGAGCTGGGCGGCAGCCAAAGGCAGGGACCTTGGCGGTCTGATCCCCGGCTGCAGAAGCTGGCTCTTGGGACATGGAATGTCACCTCTCTGGCTGGAAAGGAGCCCGAGCTGGTGTGCGAGGCAGAAAGATTCCGACTAGATATAGTCGGACTAGCCTCCACACACAGTTTGGGTTCCGGTACAAGCCCTCTTGAGAGGGGCTGGACTCTCTTCCACTCTGGAGTTGCCCACGGTGAGAGGCGTCGAGCAGGTGTGGGTATACTTATTGCCCCCCGGCTGGGCGCCTGCACATTGGGGTTCACCCCGGTGAACGAGAGGGTAGCCTCCCTCCGCCTTCGGGTGGGGGGACGGGTCCTGACTGTTGTTTGTGTCTATGCACCAAACAGCAGCTCAGAGTACCCACCCTTCTTGGGGTCCCTGGAAGAGGTGCTGGAGAGCGCTCCTTCTGGGGACTCCATCGTTCTACTGGGTGACTTCAATGCTCACGTGGGCAATGACAGTGAGACCTGGAAGGGCGTGATTGGGAGGAACGGCCCCCCTGATCTGAACCCGAGCGGTGTTCTATTGTTGGACTTCTGTGCTCGACACGGATTTTCAATAATGAACACCATGTTCAAACATAAGGGTGTCCATGTGTGCACTTGGCACCAGGACACCCTAGGCCGCAGTTCGATGATAGACTTTGTAGTCGTGTCATCGGATTTGCGGCCGCATGTTTTGGACACTCGCGTGAAGAGAGGGGCGGAGCTGTCAACTGATCACCACCTGGTGGTGGGTTGGCTCCGATGGTGGGGGAAGATGCCGGTCCGACCTGGCAGACCCAAACGCTCTGTGAGGGTCTGCTGGGAACGTCTGGCAGAATCTCCTGTCAGGAAGAGCTTCAACTCCCACCTCCGGCAGAGCTTTTCCCACGTCCCGGGGGAGGCGGGGGACATTGAGTCTGAGTGGACCATGTTCCGCGCCTCCATTGTTGAGGCGGCCGACCGGAGCTGTGGCCGTAAGGTCGTTGGTGCCTGTCGTGGCGGCAATCCCCGAACCCGCTGGTGGACACCGGCGGTAAGGGATGCCGTCAAGCTGAAGAAGGAGTCCTATCGGGCCGTTTTGGCCTGCGGGACTCCGGAGGCAGCTGACAGGTACCGGATGGCCAAGCGGAACGCGGCTTCGGCGGTTGCTGAGGCAAAAACCCGGGCGTGGGAGGAGTTCGGTGAGGCCATGGAGAATGACTTTCGGACGGCTTCGAGGAAATTCTGGTCCACCATCCGGCGTCTCAGGAGGGGGAAGCAGTGCAACGTCAACACTGTTTACAGTGGGGATGGCGTGCTGCTGACCTCGACTCGGGACGTCGTGAGTCGGTGGGGAGAATACTTCGAAGACCTCCTCAATTCCACCTACACGCCTTCCATTGAGGAAGCAGGGCCTGGAGACTCTGAGGCGGATTCTCCAATCTCTGGGGCCGAAGTCACTGAGGTAGTCAAAAAACTCCTCGGTGGCAAGGCCCCGGGGGTGGATGAGATCCGCCCGGAGTTCTTAAAGGCTCTGGATGTTGTGGGGCTGTCATGGCTGACACGCCTCTACAACGTTGCGTGGACATCGGGGACAGTGCCTCTGGATTGGCAGACTGGGGTGGTGGTTCCCCTCTTTAAGAAGGGGGACCGGAGGGTGTGTTCCAATTACAGGGGAATCACACTCCTCAGCCTCCCTGGTAAGGTCTATTCAGGGGTGCTGGAGAGGAGGGTCCGTCGGGAGGTCGAACCTCGGATTCAGGAGGAGCAGTGTGGCTTTCGTCCTGGCCGTGGAACAGTGGACCAGCTCTACACCCTCGGCAGGATCCTCGAGGGTGCATGGGAGTTCGCCCAACCAGTCCACATGTGTTTTGTGGACTTGGAGAAGGCGTTCGACCGTGTCCCTCGGGAGGTTCTGTGGAGGGTGCTTCGGGAGTACGGGGTGCCGAGCCAACTGATAAGGGCGGTTCGGTCCCTGTACCACCGATGCCAGAGTCTGGTCCGCATTTCCGGCAGTAAGACGGATTCGTTCCCAGTGAGGGTTGGACTCCGCCAAGGCTGCCCTTTGTCACCGATTCTGTTCATAATTTTTATGGACAGAATTTCTAGGCGCAGCCGAGGCGTTGAGGGGGTCCGGTTTGGGGACCTCAGCATCGCGTCTTTGCTTTTTGCAGATGACGTGGTGCTGTTGGCTTCTTCAGGCCGTGATCTCCAGCTCTCGCTGGAACGATTCGCAGCCGAGTGTGAAGCGGTCGGGATGAGGGTCAGCACCTCCAAATCCGAGTCCATGGTCCTCGATCGGAAAAGGGTGGAATGCCCTCTCCGGATCGGGGATGAGATCCTGCCCCAAGTGGAGGAGTTCAAGTATCTTGGAGTCTTGTTCACGAGTGAGGGGAGGATGGAGCGTGAGATCGACAGGCGGATCGGTGCAGCGTCGGCAGTAATGCGGACCCTGTACCGGTCCGTTGTGGTGAAGAGAGAGCTGAGCCAAAAGGCAAAGCTCTCAATTTACCGGTCGATTTACGCTCCTACCCTCACCTATGGTCACGAGCTATGGGTCGTGACCGAAAGAACGAGATCTCGGATACAAGCGGCCGAAATGAGTTTTCTCCGCAGGATGTCCGGGCTCTCCCTTAGAGATAGGGTGAGAAGCTCGGTCATCCGGGAGAGACTCGGAGTAGAGTCGCTACTCCTCCACGTTGAGAGGAGCCAGATGAGGTGGCTCGGGCATCTTATCAGGATGCCTCCTGGACGCCTCCCTGGGGAGGTGTTCCGGGCATGTCCCACCGGAAGGAGACCCCGGGGACGACCCAGGACGCGCTGGAGAGACTATGTCTCTCAGCTGGCCTGGGAACGCCTTGGGATCCCCCGGGATGAGCTGGATGAAGTGGCTGGGGAGAGGGAAGTCTGGGAGTCCCTCCTAAAGCTGCTGCCCCCGCGACCCGACCCCGGATAAGCGGAAGAAGATGGATGGATGGATGGATGGATGGGACGGTCTGCGACCGACATTGTTCTATTAAGACAAATAGCAATAGGAAAGCGAGGATCGATTCCAGAGGACCAAGCCCACAGTTGAAAACCCCAACAAGAAGCGTTAAACAAGGTGGCATTTGGAGGAAGAATTTGACCATCAGCGAGTGTAAGAGACAAAAGGAGGCTTTTGCCCTGATTTTTCAAAGTCACTCGTTTAGCAAAGAACACAGCCTCTTCACTGGAACCAGAGAGCGGGGTGACCATTTCGAAACCTTTCAAACTCTTCATAGGTATAATAATAGAAGAAGATGTATTAGGAGCCACAGTAAACATTAATGACTTATTGTAAGTCCAAGACAAAAGCCATGGTACGCAAGTTGGAACGCAGACGGTTCCTGGAATAGAAACAACCTGATCAAAAGGGGATTTAGTGTCGCGCTTAGTATGTCTAGCAATTTTTCCCCCATGAGCCATATCAATTAGAATTAGCGTTGGTAGCTGCCTGAGAGAAGAATGTTCGAGGCTCATGGTACTCTATCCATACAAATAAAATAACCCCCGAAAAAAATATAATGGTAACACAAACCAGCAAAAGCAACCAAAAACACATGGCAGACTTAGCGCAGGCCACAGCCTGATTAAAGCACTCACCAAATGACTCTCTAATGCTCATGTTTTTGGATCTCCTCAGAGTCAACACCCTGAGCTTCGGGTTGGTGTCTTGGAATTTGGCTTCTGCTAGCTTTCGTGTCAACCCTGGATCTTGGCACCAGGATCAGGCACTATTACCAGACTTTGCTCACCTTCCGTACTTTAGGTTGGGTCTGCAGAGATCACCTTTTTACAATGAGATAAATGAATCCACGTGTTGCGTTCGGCTATTTTCAAAGCATTAGGTGTCGTGAGTAGTACCAAAAAAGGACCTTCCCACTTGGGTGAATGCCAATTCTTCCTCTTGATACTCTTGATCAAGACCCAGTCTCCCGGTACCACTTTGGGGTCTTCCTGCGGAGAAATGGGTTCACCATCAGTGTTATTGGTTAGATTCTTTTGACGTTCTAACATTTTTCTCATGTAATCAGCTAACGTGGCTTCCTCGGGGATCTCCCACGTGTTCTTGAACTGAGGAAGCCTGTAAGGCCTTCCAAACATTGTTTCATAGGGAGTTAGCCCTGTTGTATTTGTAATATCTATGTACATTTTGACCAGGTCTAAGCACTGAGTCCATGGTCGTTTGGTTTCTTCCATACATTTCTTTAATCTGTTTTTTATAGTCGTGTTAGATCTCTCAACAACTGATTGTGAACGATAGGAACAATGGTTCTTTAGATTTATGTGGAACAATCTCCCAATGTGATCTGATTTACAAAATGTGGACCATTGTCGCTGTAAATTTTTCTGGAATACCATATCTGGGAATGATGTCTTTGCATAAGGCTTTTGCCACTGTGAGTGCATCAGCATGTTTGGTAGGAAATGTTTCTACCCATTTAGAAAATGCGTCTATTATGACTAAACAATATTCTTTCCCTTCACATTTATGTAATTGGATATAATCCATATGTATTGTCTGAAATGGATACAATGGAGTCGGGAATTTCCCTCTCTGAGGTCTTAAATTGCCTTGTGGGTTATGTTTAGCACAGATCAAACACGCTCTGCAAAATTGTTTTGAAAAAGCTGCAAAGCCGTACGTTGTATAAATAGCTTCAACTTGTTTCACCATACCCCCCGTCGAGACATGGGTGACCCCATGACTCGAAATAGCAGCCCATTTGAACAAGTTACGAGGCAAGACAGGCTTGCCCAAAGGTCACACAAAATGACCAACAGTGTTTTTAGTTGCACCCCGTTACCCCAAGAGAGCCGTTCCTGGGAGGGGCTCTGAGATTGCATGTCAAGCAACACATCAGGGGAGATGTGTGACATCGAATCATGAGCTGTGAGAGACGAGAGGACACGGAGCAGGCCTTCGCAGCGGCCTTCGCGGATTTGTCAGCAAAAGCATTACCGAGAGAAACAGGATCAGAGCACGCAGTGTGAGCAGCACACTTGCAAACCGCTACCTTTAAAGGTAGCTGGACAGCGTCCAAAAATCGAGTCAGTAATGTGGAATGGGCGACGGGCTTCCCTGCAGAAGTTATCATGCCACGGTTGCTCCACTGCTGAGCAAACACGTGTACTGTAGCAAAAGCATACTGACTATCAGTCCAGATAGTGACGGATTTGTTTACAAACAATTTGCAGGCCCCAGTCAAAGCAATGAGCTCAGCGGCCTGTGCAGACATATTGGATGGCAGTTTAGCAGCCTCCAAAACCATGTCGGCAGTAACAATGGCATACCCAGTAAGGGTCACACCAGATTCATTTTTCTTAGAAGACCCATCAACAAAAAACACATGACCATCTGGCAGAGGCGTATCTTCAAAATCAGGCCGAGCCTTTGCAATTTGTTGGGCAGCATCGACACAATCATGGAATTCGCCATCGCCAGGAAGGGGAATGAGAGTGGCAGGATTGAGTGTCGTGCATCTTTCAACGGTCAGATGTGGCTGAGACAGCAACGTAGCCATGCAAGAAAGATGACGCGCAGGCGACAGAAAAGTCACTCACTCACTCACTCACTCACTCACTCACTCACTCACTCACTCGCTCGCTCGCTCACTCACTCGCTCGCTCGCTCAATCAACCAATCAATCAATCAATCAATCAATCAATCAATCAATCAATCAATCAATCACACAGGTGTTAATTAAATCGCAATTAAATTGCAAGCAATTTAAACTCTAATGGAATATGTGGATGTCCATATCCGTTTCATCAAATTCCAATCCAACTTTACCTTTGTATAAGGCACAGGTGTCAAATTGTGCTTCATATACATGTGCCATCACTTGAATTGCAAATTATCTTCACTTTTAGTAATATGTTAAATTTCAAATATTAGACCAGTTTTTACTTGTCTGATTTGAAAGCGAGGTACTCGTCAGCCTGTTCCGCAGCCCCCACAATATGAGGCGCTCACACATCTACTCGGGTATGACAGTCATACCGGCCCTCCAAAAGAAGCCATGACCAAACCGCGGCCCGCGAACAAATGAGTTTGACACCCCTGGCACAAGGGATAGCCTTCTCATTGATCAATCGCGTATCTTAAATCATGCTTTTCCTCCTTTGAAGCGACTATGTACTTCAAACCCAAACGGCACCATTTTATAGGGAAAAAAATTGTCGAATTTATTCGTTGTCGACATAATACTGGTCGCAAATTTGCATGTAGAGCATTTTTGAGTTGTTGATCATAGACATCAGTTGAACACTCTTTCTGGTCTGTGTCTAAAGTCTTCAAACAACTTATCTTGTTTTTGTTTAGTCCGGCCAATGTCTGTGTAATTTGCTCTACGTTGAAATATTATTTCTATCCTGCAATAGTTGGTCAATTTGTATTTGTAATGGCACCTCGTTATAGTCCAATGGACGGCCCTGGAGATCAAAAGGACTCCAGGTGTCTTTAACGCTTGCCCAATGTTTGGTTAAGGATGCCATGAAAACCTGTTGTATTTCGTCACCTCTCAAATTATAGGAAGCAATGAGTTGTTTAATTTGGGGTACAAAGACGGAAAGGATGGTTCGCTTTGCCGTGCCACAACATCTGTCTCTGTAATTTGATCATTTTTCTCATTTTCATTCATCACATTCTCAGCTGCGGGTCTTAAGCGAGCTCGCGCTGACACTGTGTCATCATCTTCCTGTCTGTGCAACAGCAAGTTCTTTTTTATCTTTTCTTCGTCTTCCTTATCTTTCAATGTCCCTCACATCTGGGAAAATGAGAATGTAATTTTGCTTTTTAATTTTTAATTTTAAATCTTGCAAAATTTCTATATCCTTACTGCATCGAGATAAACTGTTAAACATATCTTAAAAAATAAACAAACAAAAACAATCTATGCTCTTCAAAATGGGACCCAAATGTCAGATTACAAATCAAACCTCCTCCTTCACTCTCACATTTTTTGATAGAACAGTCTACTTAGCTAGACACCGTCATATCATACTAAATAATGGCCTGGAAATTAAATATAATGTTGTTGCTGTGGTCCCTCAAAACATGTGACTAGAATTTGGACAATTACTAACCCCCATCAATCGACAAATTATCTCCTCACAAAAGTCCCAGCCTGTTAACCTATCTGCATCAAGAAGACATTTGCAATGCAGGGGATAAGAGAATAACAAGGGACACCTTAACAATAAACAAAATAAACCCAAACCACAAACAAAACCAAATAAACTAGGCCCATGACCTATGTAGACCAACACAGTACTCCAAATATTTCCCCATTAAAATTTAAGCCTTATTGTGTAGAGCACCATTGATTTCTAATCATTGACCTAATTTTATCCTTAATTCAATCCCAATCACGAATGCCCACTACTTAATACTTTACTTGGTGTTCTTTTGATAAAAAGCGCCCCCCTTGCAATGTTGTTTTTAACTCTAAGTGATTCAAATCTTTGACTTGTCCTTACATGTGTCCTTGTATAGTTTTATGTCATAACGAATCAATAATTTAATTTTATCCAATACTACAATGTATGTTCTCTCCTACTCTCACATTTTTATGAGGGCTGGGCGCTCTCCTCGTTGGACGAGTTTCTGACCACAACCCTCAGATTATTCTATCATTTCTAATTTTTACATTTAACAATGCAAATCTGATAAACCATTGTCTAGCACACCGCTTTTGTGCACCAATTTAACGCAATTCCAACCTTTATAACAAACTGATACACAAAGACAAACATACACAGAAACACACACACGGGCCCACAACATAGACATGACAATCTTCCCAGCTGATAACAAGGGTGGGGGGGGGCAACTGAAGTGCGGAGCGCTTCGCCACCGCCACGTCGCATAATGCAAACCCCTCTGTCCAAAATATGCATTTGTCAAGATATTTTATATTGTCGGTGCCGACCCCTTGCATTTCAATTCATGTCGGGGTAGCGGCTTTTGTTTGCTATTTGATT
Organism: Syngnathus scovelli; assembly: GCF_024217435.2. NCBI lineage: Eukaryota > Metazoa > Chordata > Actinopteri > Syngnathiformes > Syngnathidae > Syngnathus > Syngnathus scovelli. The sequence goes on along the minus strand of NC_090860.1, from coordinate 5,903,778 downwards.
TTCCCATGGTTTATTTCTCTAAATTTCGGAGTTGGCAATTCGAATGGCACCTACAGTGTCCTAAAGCCAACTTTATTCACCGGACAGTGGTAAAATATTCAATGAGTGGTAAGTCTCCTTTCCTCTGCTTTTACACAAAACCACTGTTTACATAAAGGAGAGCTCAAATGAGATCACTCTCAGTCAAACCATACACACACACACACACACACAATGCGCATCCTTATCGTCTCACAGGCAAGCAGGGGAGTCCGCCCTCCCGTGGATCTTCACAAAATCTAAACTCTTTAACCTTCCTATTGTGTAAGAAAAACCCTATTTTTGCTTTTCCCCTAAAGCCCATATAAAACCTATCTTTTCATGGATAAAGAAGCCAAACCAGCTAAACAAGAGTTAAGAAAACACCACAGATGGCAGCAGAAAGCTAGGAAGGTTAACTAGGAGGGCCACGACACCTCAGCGGAATTTAACTGCTCCAAATTACCTGTACTTCTCTAGAAAACAGATGGGTCCGCTTTCCCATGGAATTTAACTGACTCATCAGTCAGGGGACTCCAACATCCCAGCAGAATTTACTGTTTCTAATTGCACTTGATAGGGTCTAGAATTGTCAAGGTTTTAAGTGACCTCTTGTCACTGCACTTTCATTACTTCAACAGAATCAAGATTCGTACTCACAGTCTGCTGGGCCTTCTCCTCGGATGATCTCGTCAACCACTCCGGTGTCCAACCGACTGATCGAGACAGCCCCGTGAAAAGGGTTTCTCTATCTATATGCCTTGGCCAAGGACTTGTCCTGCGTCGAAAAGTCGGCCGGAACCAGAAATAGTCCTATTGAGATCCCGGACGAGCCCCCAAAAATCTGTTAGGTTCAGATTCAGCAAAAGGATCAGCAGACAAAACCAGTGAGACAGAATGTTGATCTTTTCTCGCGAGGAGTGCATCCAGACTTACAGCAATCCAAAATACACTAAAGGTCATGGTTACACCCCTCTCTTTTTATTAAGGAATGCCCTACCTACAATGTGAGACTAGCCCCTGATAGGTGGGGGGGAAAGCGTGGGTTAGTCTCAAGAGTGAAGAAACGAGATTCTATGTGAAACTAGAAGTCGCGGACCCCATGAGAAACGAAAAGTGAATGTTATGGGAAACAAAGTAGTCAGGAGAAAAGAGTGCATAGACAAAATGACATGTGCAGACATCAACAACTTTCTTGGATTCCCAGATGTGTAGAAGGTCAGGAAGCTCCAGACAGCATCGTTTGACTTGCTGTGGACTGGGTGATGTCTGCAAGAAAAAACAGCAAGCATTCTGCGCAATAACTTTATTAATAAGTACTCATTAGGGAACGCATGATAACATATATATACAATTTATCTAACATAGACATTTTTGATAAGTGGTAATGAGAATGTTTTTTATAACTTTATGATCTGATATATATTTCTGAGCACTTTGAAATAACAAATGTTTTTTATATATTGCCTGAATAACTTAATGACCCTTAAGGAACTGTTTAATGCATGCCTGATGATTTTCTAAATCACGGATACTGCCAAAGTCATCTAAAAATGTTCAGTACTTGATTGTATCTTATGTTTCAACTAATGCTAGACGCCAGTTTTCGATTACTACTGAACGTTCTGGACAGAGGGAAATATTTTGCCTAACAAAGAAAAGATATGGTTGAAAGCATGATTAAACTAAGAATATGATGACGTAAGCAAGTACATGGAGTATCAAAAGAACAAACAAACAAAAACATGGTAAGTGGTGAGTACAAACTTTGCATAGTCAGGGAACATTAATAAATTGATGATGTCACAGCCAAAAGCTCACATAATTCCGTACAAAATGATGAATGGATGAGGTGCGACAGTGTATGTGCAAGAATGGAGGGGAATGTTTACAGGAAGGTCACTTGGAGATAAAACCAGCAGGTGCCAGAGGGAGACAGCCAAGCCATAGATGATCGGTCAAGGCTGAAAGACGGAAAGGAAAACAACAGCCCCCACACATCGACTCTCCCATAATCAGCACCCAACCCCACGGAACCAGCTCTCACCAAACCAAAGTCAAAAAGTCAAAGTCAGCTTTATTGTCAATTTCTCCACATGCCAAAGACACACAAAGAAACCGAAATTTCGTTCCCCCCTATCCCACGGTGACAAGACATGGCTCACAACAGACAAACAAGTAAACAAGTATAACAACAGCGTGCTGAATAAATAATGAATAAATAACACAATAAATAAATAAATAAATAAATAAATAAATAAATAAATAAATAAATAAATAAATAAATAAATAAGAGGAGCAAAAAAGGAGCAAGTGCGCGTACAGCAGACATTCCAGAAAATAGCGCAACAGTGCCGCACGCTACGCAGAAGGGGGTAGCGAGTTCAGGGTCCTAACAGCCTTGTGAAAGGCCCAAACCCATGGAATCAAACTCTCCTGCGAACTTGCCCCACCCCAAAGACTCATCACCCATCAAACTCGGCCCACACTGGCATGTGCAACTGAATATAAGCTGACCAAAGAACCTTGAACGTTGCCTTTTCTGAATGGAGACTTTCCGCTCTTGAAAGGCCCAGCGCTGTATTGTACTTTCCTGAAAACAGAGCTTTCTGAACAAGAATTGTGATTGAACTCAACCAACCTGTGTAAATCTAATTTCTGCTTCAGTGTCTTAGCACTTTCCTAAATCTGAAGCAATCAAACAAGCATGCAGTGAGTAAATTGGATAACAGGTGATTGGCAATGGCTTTTGCCGTGAGGCGCAGATAGCGCGCTCCCTAAATTGTGGACAAAATCCAACAAACTCCTTAAAGCTAGACAGATATGTTGGCTTGAGCGAAGATATGAGACCTCCGGTTCAGGCCGACCAGCACTTCTGCAAAACTAATTATTCTAACAGCCAAGTCTCTGGTCTCTATGATCCACTTGGCCTCGTGACTCCAGCAAAGCAGAAAGGAGCCATCCTGGTCCGAAGTGCTTTCCAAGAAGCAAAGATCATGTACAGCAAAGAAGACACATGGGATGCCACTTTGTCCAAAGAACTCAGAGAAGATTCCATAAAGCTCCTTGAAGAGTATGCTGACCTAAGCTAAATCAGATTCACCAGACCCCTCACACCGCCAGATCCAGATGGAAAACCATGTGGCATTACCTTTTCTGATGGCAGTGAGCAGGCATATGGCGCCATGCTGTACCTGCGCTGGAGCTGCAGCCATGGTGCCGTCGTGAGGCTAGTCGAGTCTAAGGCTAAGCTGACTCCTCTGGACCACAAGGGTGACCCTGTGAAGGCAGAGATGTGCGGAGCAGTCTTTGCAGCCCGGCTAAAGAACTACTTCCAGAAACACTGCCGAATCAATGTGAGGAAATGGTACCATCTTGTTGACAGTCAGACCAACTTGGGGGCAATACAGCATGAAAGTTATGACTACCAGACCTTCTTTGCTAACAGAGTTGGCGAGATCCAGAGTAGACACCAACATTCAAGATTGTGGATACCAGGACCGGCAAACATTGCGGATATCATCACCAGAGGGGCCAATCCTGATGACCTTACTGAGGAATCAGAGTGGCAGTCGGGGCCACTGTTCCTTCAGCTTCCTGAGAGTGAATGGCTGACAAAATCAGCTAAAGATGTTGCTGCACAAGCAAGAGATGCTATCTCAAAAATACAAAAGAAGACATTTGCTGCGGTTCTCACCCGAAGTCAACAGAAAGCACAGGAGACAGACTCAAAGTTCAGAGGACCACCAGCAGAAGCAATCCAAAGGCTAGTGGACGAAAGGCGCTTCAGTAGTCTAAGGCGGCTGGTTGGGACACTAGCATGGATTTTGAGAGCAACTAAACAGTTCCTATGTAAGTTTGGAGATAAAGAAAAGTGGGAGGCAGTGCAGTCATCTGGCATCATCACGATCGATGAAAGAGAAGCCGTGTTCCATAACCTATGCTTGGCAGCACAGGAGGGCGTACGCTTTCCAAACACTACAACTGATAGACTGGTCGTTTACAAGGACCACTCAAGTGGACTCCTAATGTGGAGGCAGGATCCAGACCTTTAAGGAAGACCCCAGAGCTGTTTCCCTCATTCCTTTCCAAGCTTGGCTATGCTTGCTATCAAGAATGGGACCTACTGGATGTGGGGAATCCTTCCAGCCGATTCACCTCACCGAAATGGTGCAGCCGAAGTTACTGTCAAGATCACGAAGAGTCCTACAGCTTGAACCAATCTGCACAGGGACGTAGGCACCTCATCTTCCTCATCCCCGCAGAATATCAGTGTGATGGACACTAGTTTGCCTGAAAAGTGCGACCTTTCCATGGTACACCACGCAAAAATCGAGTGGGAGGTGTTGCGGCAACCTGGGAGGTGCGCACCTGTCTGTGGGTGCATGTGACCACAAGGGGTCACTGCAGGGGATGACGTGAACGTGCAGCACGCAGTGGAGCTCCTCAGAGCACCTCAACAGCTGAGCTCAATCTATCCTGATTGGGAGCATGCACACACCAGGGTTCATAAGCAGCAAACAGCTCAATCCGCTTGTCCAGTGAGCAGCAGGAGCAGCAGCAAACAACAATCCTTTCGATCAGCGAGCAACACAGCAGTAGCAACGAATCGCACTGAGCTCCACGGAGAAAGGAAAAAACTCATGGGAAGAGGAGACCAAAGAGACTACCGGTTTTTCACCTTGATTGTTTTGCTAATTAAAAACCCGCACAAAGAGTGGAATCCCAGTCTGGTCAAGTACTTCCTTTTCAAGTGGAAACCCATGACGTTAAAATACACTTGCCACTGTTAATACAACTGAAATCACAATATTTAAATGTTATTTTTGTATACAGTTAAACAACTAATACTGTAAACGCAACTGGAATCACAGTATTTAATTGTTATTTAGTATACAGTTAAAACATCTAATACTGTAAATGCAACTGAAATCACAGTATTTAAATGTTATTTAGTATACAATTTAAACATCTAATACTGTAAATACAACTGAAACCGCAGTACTTAACTGTTTTATAAATACAGTACTTCTACTGTAAAATGTTATATATATATATATATATATATATATGTATATGCTGTTAGGTTACGGATTCTAGTTATTGATCTGACTCCAAATTGCGATCAACACTTAACACATAAATTGTTATGTCCTAATCCACACACTGGCGCACCTAACAATTTTACGAGTTCGTTCTGTCAAAGAGAAGACCAGTAGATCAATCAGACCAAATTTACCAATTATTTATTCCTGACAAAGCGCACTAATACAGGCCTGGGTCCCGGGTCCCTCACACTAAAACTCGTGCGTTTTTGTGACCACCAAAAGACGACACATTCTTCCGGGTTGCCCAGTTTTAAAGAAACACAATATGAATATTAAAGCATGCAAAATATTGTGAGATGATTGGTCGATGGCCATCTCCTCCCCGTGTCGGTGCTATCGCGGAGGTCAGGTGGTTGGAATTTCCCGCGAAGCCCGAGCCACATAGACGTGCTGTTGTTCTCATTCCTTAACGACCTTGAGGTGTTCTCTGGTCCAGTACTCCCTGTCTGGGCCTATACACAACACTTCCAAGAAAACAAGTTCATGCAGTTTGCCTGCACATTCTTCGCCCCCCACCAATCCGCACGAGCACTCTAATACTAGATATTAATATGATTATAAGTTTAACACAACCTTAAAAAATATGTTTGCAAACTCCCAAAAGCACATTTCCCTTTATTCCCTCTCATGACCTCATTTATGAGGTCATCACCCGTTACCCTAGCAAACAGCTACCAGCGCGCTGTCGATCCTTCCTTCCCCCCGCTGCTCATGTTGAGTCACCAGGGTATATTGGCCCATCGGTGGCAATGGGCCAACGGTTTTCTCGATCAACCGGACAGTGAGTGACCTAATACATGGAATACAACAACAATCGCATAAAATCATAATTGGAGTAAAAATAGCTACAGCAACAAGCACAGACATGATGAGGCCTTTCCAGCTTCCGAACGTTTTCATCCAATCAGACCAAATATCGGTGTGTACGCCTGAATGATCTTTCATCTTTTTGTTCAGTGTCCTTAGTCCTTCCAACGCCCTGGTCAGTCGGCCTCCTGGTGCCGTGTTGTTTGGGATGAAAGTACAACATGCATCACCAAACATTCCACACACACCATGTTCCTTAGCCAATAGCATGTCCAACGCAATTCTATTTTGGAACGCCATTAACGACGTTGCAGCCAATTGTTCATGAACTGCGGCAAATGATTCAGCTGTATAATTACCCAGTCGTTGGACATTGTAATGAACGTAATTAATACGGTCTACATTTTTATTGGGGGTGATCCATAGGAAGATACTTTCGAATCCCGAGGACACTTGATTAACGAGTTTATACTTATCTGGCACACCCCGGGGCACGTCTATAGTGTCAATATATGTTGGATCGTCGTCGCTCAACCACGGGGCAAAACGTCTCTTTTTGCTCGCTTCAGGAGCCCCGCCAGTGGGGACTCCAGGTTCCAATTGAGATTCTGTATTTCAATGGGGACAACCACCACAGGCATTATCAACGACACGAGGGCACAGATACCTGATGCATTCTTCGGCAAGCGATCCTATAATTTGTCATCTCCACACCACAACCAGATGTCACTGGTCTTCCTCTGCTCCTTCCATCACTGCTGGGTGAATTCTGGCATGTCCTGTTAAAGCTTGAAAGCAAGTGAATTTGGAAAAAAAACTTTGTATATCACAATTACAAATTGAAACCTACTCACCCATTTCTATTTTACCACTCTCCCCCTTTGACACATTCACCCAATGTGTCATTACGTATCAAAAGGAACCTGCAAAGCGTCGCCTCTCATCACCACACTCATTGTAGCCAGGCCCGCGGAACCTCTAGTTACCATCTGGGCCCCGGGACCATCACCCCAAGTCCTTGAAACTTGACTGTCCACCACACACACTCGGCAACACAAACAAAAATCATCGCACTCCTGTCAGTGAGCTTATAGCCCGGCTGACAGCGGACATTTGTACACACAAAAACAGACATCAAGTATCAAAATAAAAACAGTCATAAAATGAATCCTGGCGCCCGCGGATCATGTCCTGAAAACCACGTCATCAACAAGTTCTGTCAGGCGCAGAGCAGGGAGAGGACTCGAATGCAGAGATTCCAAAGTTCAACAAAGTGTTTATTGTCTCCACTGATGGTCGAACAAAAAACGCCTCACGAGGAGGGAAAAAAGGGGAAACTAAGGCGCCTCGAACCGAGGGAGAAAAAGGAGAAATCAAAGCGCCTCGAACCGAGGGAAATACAAAAACAAGATAGCGATGTAACCAAGTTAACATCGGTGAGCAAAGACGTTCAAACAAGGCTTCTACGTGGACTCAAGGGTTTCGTGATCGCTAGTGTTCTCAGCAAGGCAAGACGCACTGGCACTGGATACGGGGAAAGACGCGGGTTATATGGACACAGGAGGGGAACACAGGTGAAGACAGTTGGTCATTGGCGCAGGTGCACACACTTGGAATCAGGGGTTCACGTGACCAGACGCACAGGGGAAGGACACACCGACTGGAACGAGAGGAAAATCACACAATAAAACCGGAAGTGATCCGGACGACACATGACAGCATGACAAAGTTCATCATAAAAACCAAAAGGGCAAGGGTTAACATATTCTTGTAAATCCAACACAAACTTTCCACGAATGCAATCGACAACCTGCAAGAATGAAAACAAGTTACGCAAGCAACGCGCAATCCGCTCCTTGGCTGGTGGCTGATGCTGCAAAAAAAAAAAAATAAAGTCACACAGAAAAACAAAGCAGAGCGTGCTATTGTCGCAAACACGTTCAAGCATCAAACAATTGGTCACTGTCCACCTAGTCCGTCACCCCGTCGGGTGAGCTCAAAGTCGTCACACGTCAAATCGTCCAAAGTCTTGCTGTTCGATACTAGTTCTGTCTTGTCTGACCATATCACTGAAATGGGCCTTCTCCATCACACCGTTTTGTTGTCGATGGTGCCCCTGATTGATCATTGAGCCATGGTTCCGGTCAGAACTCATCACTTACCAGTTCCAGACCCTCCAGTCTGTACCACCCCTTCAGGTGAGAGGAATTTTATCCTCAATTGCAAACACATCACCCCAACTTCAGACCTCTCTGGCCAATCATACTGCGCACACACAGTCATAGATGATCACATGCGCACGCATCCATCCACACACTCGCAGACACACACATCCGTCTCTATCACTCAGCTCTCCTCCCACACTAAGCAAAGTTAGTATGTTAGTGTGCAGGCAAACATTGACTCCTAATAATAACTTCACATTTGGACATACTTGTCAACATGACCTATTGTAAAATCTCCAATTCAATTTTCCATAAACTCGCCCATCAGATTCATCGCAAATTGTCATATATGTCTATCTGGGGGGAGACGATTGTGGGACCCGCGTGTCAGGGGAGCCTCCATAACCTCAGATTGCTCCTACAAACTCGATCTCTATTAATTATCCTAATTAAATTCAATAAAGATGGGTCCGACTATTCCCTCTGGATTTTTACATCATCATTTGGCTCTCCCCCTTTTTCCTGTTGTCTAGCTCAAATATGTTTCTCAGTCTGCTTCTCTTTATTGCCCCTCTTGGCGAGTCTAACTCGCCCCTTTTTCTCTTCCTAAAAATCCTGCCTGTCACACCATCCAGCACCTCTCCCTAGAATGGGCAGTTTTTAATGTAATTTACGTCATTGCTGTCCAGATCTTCTATCCTCAATCTCCCTTGCTGTCAATCCCTGTTAAAATGCCAAAATGCCCCTGTTCCTCTTGACCGAATCCACTTTAGTCCAAATGTCCTATTCTAAAATGTATCTAACTCGACTTCTACTTCTTAAGCCTGACGAGCCAAAATATCAGATCTCACTCTTGTTTCTTACCGTTTTAGCCTATTTGTTTTATCCAAATCTGTTAAATCTCTGACTATGATGCTTTTCTCTGTAGCTCTACGCATTCTTCAATTTTTTATCAAATCTCCTCAGTTCTGTCAAACTCAGTGCACAATGAAGCTCCTGTCCACCTTGACCCAAGCTCCACCCAGTTTGGTAACGCCACAGCAAGGAGTGCGATTTGGCCGTCGGACACTTCCAACACCCCTGCGTCCCAGAGGCCACACAGAGTGCCTTCCATGCCTTGGTCCGCCTCTTTCGGCCAACGATATTGAGGCCGTTTGATAGGCTGCGTCTCATCCATTTGGAGATCAATAGGGGCCACCGAATGACAAAACCCGACATCAAATGGACCCTGGGACCACAGTGTGTCGGGCAAGGCCGCCAGCATTACTTCAGCGTCCTCATGATCAGTTAACTCCCTACTGTGTGTGCGGGACACCAACATCATCTCCAGCAATCCTGTGTCTGCCATGGGTTGTTTAATTTGGTATGCATTCTGAGACTCAGACCAGTACAAATTAGGAATGTGAGTTTTCCGCCAATCGGTCTGTTGCAACAACTGCTTGACCATGGAGCCCAATTGTCTGGCCTCGTGTCCTGGGGCAAGAGCCAGCGAAATGTGTGGCACCCCTTTCTCTGTCATCTGTCTTTCTCAACAGAATCCTCGCTGTGGCGCTTCCCTTATCCAGGTGGGAGTGAACTCGGTGCAGTAGGTGGAGGATGGCGTCCTCCACTCCAACATCTGGCTGATATGCAAACTGCAGGCAGTCCTGAGCATGTCGCACTTGAGGTCTGAGGAGACTGAGGAAGAGCCGCTCCAATGTCTTCATCGGGTGTGAAGTAAGTGCCACCGGCCGAAAGTCATTCAGTTCACTGGGCCGGGTCTTTTTAGGAACCGGCGTGATGCAGGATGTCTTCCATAGTGTAGGCACTATCCCCAGCTGCAGGCTGAGGTTGAAGATCCGTTGAAGTTCCCCCAGTTCAGCAGCGCAGGTTTTCAGTAGTCTGGGACACACCTTGTCCGGGCCTGGTGCTTTCCTGGGTCGAAGTTTCCTCAGCTGTCCTCTGACCTGGTCTGCCGTGATGTAAGGCAGAGCTTGTGTTGGCGTGGGGGGGCTGGAGGAGGAGAGTGGTGGTGCTGTGGTATCCGGGGTGGAGGGGCAGGAGGAGGAGGGTGGGGGTGCTGTGGTGTTTCGGGGGTGGTGTGCTGTGGTATCTGGGGTGGGGGGGGGGCAGGAGGAGGAGGGGGGGGGGGGTGCTGTGTTGTTTCGGGAGTGGTGTGTTATGGAGGGAAGGAGAGATGGCTGCAGTAGAGGTGGGGGGGTCATGGGCCGATCAAACCTATTGAAGAAGTTGTTCAGCTCGTTCGCCCTCTCCATTGTCCCTTCAACGACCCTGGTCTTGGTGTTGTGGCCCGTGATAGTCCTCACACCTTCCCAGACGGCCCTCATGTTGTTTTCCTTCAGCTTCTGCTCCACCTTTGTCCTGTAGGTGTCTTTGGCTTCCCTCACACAGTGTTTCACCTCCTGCTGTGCTGCCTTCATGGCCTCCCTGTCTCTGCTCCTGAAGGCGGCTTTCTTCCTGTTCAGGACGGCTTTGACCTCCCGTGTTACCCAAGGCTTGTTATTCGGGTAGTAGCGGACTGTCTTAACAGGAGAGACCACATCCATGCAGAAGTTCAGGTAGTCCGTCAGGCAGTGTGTCAACCCCTCTATGTCCTCACGGTGTGGATCGATCAGCACATCCCAGTCTGCGGTGTTAAAACAGTCTCTCAGGACACTTTCCATCTCCGGGGTCCACTTCCTGATGGTGCGGGTTGCAACGGGCTGTTTTTTGACCAGGGGGGTGTACTCTGGTTGTAGGTGGATCAGGTTGTGGTCTGACTTCCCCAGTGGGGGGAGCGGTGTGGCCTTGTACGCATCCCTCACATTGACATACATGATTTGGGGGATGCCATGAGCCCATATGATGGCTTTGCAAATGGCTTTTCCCACTGTTAAGGCATCTGGCTGTTTAGATGGAATAATTTCTACCCATTTGGAAAATGCATCAATCATCACCAGGCAGTATTTGCGAGGTCCGCTTTGTGTGAGTTCAATGATATCCATGTGCATGGTTTGAAATAGGTAAGAAGGTTTTTCAAATGAGCCTCTCTTAATTGTGACACATGGCAAGGCCCACGTGTCGCAATTGCTGCTTCCTTAAAAAGTGATTTTGGTAAAACAGGTTTGTCATCGATGCGGTGGATATTATCTGTATTCATCATTGCACCTTTTGTCGTCCACATTCGTTTTTTCTCCATTGGAGCATTGTTCTGCAAGTCTGTCAGTATAGTTCTATCTATGAGTTGTGTGTCCTTTGAATCTATTTAAAAAATTCATGGTCATGTTTCTCTGCTGCTGCTTCTTTAGCAATTTTGTCTGCTAATCTGTTTCCATTTGAGACTTCATCTGTGCCTGTGGTGTGAGCAGCACATTTACAAACAGCTAGTTTAGCAGGTAAATGGATGGCCTGCAACAAGTCTTTTAACAAGGAGGCATGGGTAACCGGCTTACCGGTTGATGTTGTCATCCCTCTGCGCTCCCATTGTTTTGCTAAATAGAACAGAGTAGAAAACGCATACTGACTGTCTGTGTATAGTGACTTAGTATACTATGACTATAGTATAGCTCAGTGGCCTAGTAGTAGAGTGTCCGCCCTGAGACTGGAAGGTTGTGGGTTCAAACCCCGGCCGGGTCATACCAAAGACTATAAAAATGGGACCCATTGCCTCCCTGCTTGGCACTCAGCATTAAGGGTTGGAATTGGGGGGTTAGATCACCAAATGATTCCCGAGTGCAGCACCGCTGCTGCTCACTGCTTCCCTCTCCCCCAGGGGATGGATCAAAATCACATGGGGATGGGTTAAATGCAGAGGACAAATTTCACCACACCCAGATGTGTGTGTGACGATGATCATTGGGACTTTAAATTTAACTTTATCTTCTGCTAATTGACAAGCTCTTGTTAGTGCAATTAGCTCAGCAACCTGCGCTGACCTGTTGTATGGAAGCTTTTCTGATTCAGCAATGTGGTTTTGCAATTTTACAATTGCATAACCACATTGATTGTTTCCTTTAGCATGAACATGATCCATCCACAAACCACTTTTCCCCCTTATCAAGTGGTGTGTCACTTAAATCTTGTCTGGGCAGCTGTAGATGTTCTGTAGCATCTAAAACAGTTATGTAGGGTTCCATCCCCTGGCAACGGGATCAACGTTGCTGGGTTAATGACTGTGCTCCTCTTTATCACAATATACGGTTGTGACAGAAGTGTAGCAGTGTAAGATAGGTGTTTAGCAGGTGACAAAAAGTTCATTTTGCTTTGCAGTAGCAACACATCTACAGCATGTGGAACTAGCAGTTCCATTTTGTGGAAGAGGACCACATCTGCGGATAGTGTCACTGCAAGCGCTGCTGCGCATACTGCTTGGACACAGTCTGGTAAGGATTGAGCCACTGGATCCAATTTTTTTGAATAAAATGCAATTGTCTTAGTTTACTGCCATGACTCTGCAGCAATACTGAGGTCATAAAATCATTCCTGCAGTCTGCTGTTTGCACAAAGGTTTTATTGTAGTCTGGTAAGATAAGGGTTGTAGTTTCCATCAGAGCCTGTTTGAGTACTACAAAATCATCATCCGCTACTGGTGTCCATATTATTTTTTCTGTCATTGCCATGGGGACTCCATGCACAATATTCAGCAGCGGTTGCGTCTTTTCTGCATAATGTGAGATCCATGCTCTGCAGTAATTGCAGAGCCCTAAAAATGACATCATTTGTTTTTTTGTCTGAGGTTTCGGTGCATCTGCAATGATTTGTTTTCTGGTTTTCTGTTTCTGTCTTCCAGCAGCTGACAACGTGTGACCTAAATAGTTCACTTCTCGTCTGACCCATTGTAGTTTGTTTTTGCTTACTTTATTCCCTGTTTTGCAGAGATAGTGTAACAAAGCTAAGAAGTCTTCCTTGCAAACAGCTTCAGTTTCAGAGGCTATCAGGAGATCATCTACATAAACTAGAAGTTGTCTTTTGTTTGTCATCTGAAAATCAGCCAAACAGGTCATGATAGCTTGAATGAAAATAGTTGGACTATCAGCAAATCCCTGTGGCAATCTGGTGTACGTATAACTTTGTCCTTTGAAGGTAAACACAAACCAAAACTGTGAGTCTGGGTGAATTGGCACTGAGAAAAATGCATTGCTAAGATCAATTACTGAGAAAAATGTCTGGTTAGGTTTCAAAGTGTTTAGAAGTGTGTGTGGGTCAGGCACATTAGGTGCTCTTGTCTGTACTGCATCATTCACTGCTCGTAAATCTTGTATCATTCGCCAATCAATTTTATTGGCCTTTTGAACTGGAAAAATAGGAGTGTTACAAGGAGAATACGAGCACTTCCTAATGATTTCTCCTGTCAAAAGATCATTTATAACAGGGGCAATCCTATTTATTGGCTCCTGTTTTAAAGGATATTGTTTAACTCTTCGATCTGTGCTGGGGGAATGGATGTTAAAAGTCCTATATCAGATGGGCCCTTTGTCCACAGTTTTTCAGGAAGCTCAGCCAATTCCTCCTGCTCCTTATCCTAGTCAAACAAATGTTGATTAGTCAGGAAAGCGCATAAGCGCGTGCCTTTCCAACAACTACATCACACACTGTTTGCTTCCACATGTCACAACTGGTACTGTAGCTCCACCCATCACCTTTGTCATCATAATCAGTGACCGATCCGGCAAGTTTAATTCGGCAACCCACATCTGCCCATGTTATACTGTGAGGTTTGAACAATGAAATGTGGGGTACAGCCGACAACTTGTATTTGTCTTCTTGAGAAGCGGGCAGGAGCACAGCAGCAGCTGCAAATGACCTGCGATCAGTGTACAGAGCAGTGATTGTTAAGGTTACTTCTGTGTCACTGAGAAAACGTTCAATATATTCATCTTGTGGATCAGTGAGAATATTCATGGTGACATGTAATTAATTACGAGTCATTTCTGATTCAGGTCGGGACAATTGTTTTCGAGCTTCACTCAGTAAACTGCTTGGTAGCTTGGGATTCTGTTTAGAAGAGATGTCATAGGAACAGCAAACCTGTTCCCCTGCTTGTGTAGCATATGTCAACATCTCTTACTCTAAATCACGTGTCAAACTCAAGGCCCCCGGGCCAGATGTGGCCCGCCATGTCATTTCATGTGGCCCTTGATAGTTTAAAGTTTTGAGTGTCTAAAAATAAATACCCAAAAATTAATTAAGAGCGTGCTTTGACCAAAAACTACATTTCCCACAATGCCTTTCGACTACGCTCGCCGCAGCCGTGTCCATGTGGAATTTAGATATAATTAATGATACCAAAATGTCCAGAAAGAGAAAAGTTGATGCAGACGGGAGACTGTTTCAAGAAAGATGGGAAGGCGAATACTTGTTTGTGCTTCAAGCAGGAAGACCGGTATGTCTTTTGTGTTACGAGGCGGTGTCGGTTGTCAAAGAGTACAATCTGCGTCGACATTTTGACACCAAACACGGAGCTAAGTACGCTAAAGCTAGCCTTCAAGAAAAGCTACAAATTGCCAAAGAATTAAAAGACAAACTGCGGTTGCAGCAGAGTTTGTTCATGAAATCCACAGCCAAAAACGAGGCCGCGGTGAAAGCTAGCTTCATTGTGGCTAAAGAAATCGCCCACGCTTCCAAGTCTTTTTCCGAGGGAGCGTTTTTGAAGCAGTGCATGCTGAAGGTCTGAGCAGGTGTGTCCCAACCAGTTTCAGACTTTTAAAAATGTCAGTTTATCAAGAAACACCATCGCCGACCGAGTGAAGGAACTAGCAGAAAATCTCGCAACACAGCTGGCCGAGGAGACACGCAGCGACACAGCTTTTTCATTAGCTGTTGATGAAAGCACAGATAACACGGACACATCGCAGTTATCAATTTTTATTAGAGGCGTAAAGTCGGACCTCTCTATCAATGAGGAGCTGTTGGATGTGGCTGCAATGCATGGGACCACGACGAGACAGGACATTTTTGATGCAGTGGAGAAGTCTGTAAGTAAAAATGCATTGCAGTGGGAAAACTTGGTAAGATTAACTACAGACGGTGCACCAGCAATGAGTGGAGGAAAAGTGGGCTTGGTTGGACTAATGAAGGGGAAAATGCAAAAAATGAACTGTTACACGCCTCTGACAACGTATCATTGCATTATCCATCAAGAAGCTTTGTGTGGGAAGGTGTTGGGGATTGAGGACATTGTGACCACAGTCATGAAAACAGTGAACTTCGTTCGGGCGCGTGGCCTGAATCACCGTCAGTTCCAGCAGTTTTTGCTGGAGATGGGCTCGGAACACGGGGATGTGCTGTACCATACAGAAATGCGGTGGCTGAGTAGGAGCAAAGTCCTCAAGCGTTTTTTTTTTAGCGCAGGGAAGACATTGCTCTTTTTATGCAGAGTAAAGGAAAACTCATGTCTGAACTATCAGATCCAAAGTGGATGTGTAACTTTGCTGTGTTGTGTGACCTAACCGACCATCTCGCCCAGCTGAATCAGAAGCTGCAGGGACGCAAACAAGTCATCACGCAGTTGTCCGACACGATCACGGGTTTCCAGCGTAAATTGGACTTATGGATGTGGCAAGTGAAACAGGACAATCTTGTCCTCTTTCCTGTTTGTCAGAGCATGTCAGCCTCATTTCCCGAGACTTTTTCATCTGCTCACTTGGCTACCAAACTGAGCTGGTCGGCGCTTCTCTGACTTCAGAGCACAACAGTCTGGCTTTGACATCTTTGCCAATCCTTTCACCACCAATGTCTACACTGCACCCCAACACCTTCAGATGGAGCTAATTGTGCTTCAAAGCGACAGCGGCCTGAGCGCAAAGTTCCAGGATGCTGCAATCCAGGACTTTTACCGTCTGCTGCCCCCTGGTTTGATGCCACAGCTTCGACTTCATGCTGCCCGTGTTCTGTCCATGTTTGGGAGCACCGCGAACAGTTTTTTTCCATAATGAATCTGAACAAAAACAAGCTCAGATAACGCCTCACGGATGACAACCTCCATGCTGTTCTACACATTGCCTCAGCACAGGACCTAAAATCAGACATTGACACACTGGTAACTGGAAAACGGTGTCAGACATCTGGTCAGAAAACACACAGGTAAGCATTTTTTTAAAAACTTAATTAAAATATAATAAAATGTAATGCAATCAAGATGAAGAACAGTTAAACTGTGTGCAATTTGTGTGCTTGCATTTTGTTTTGTGTTTATCATTTTCAGAACATGAGCAATCGATAGAGAATCCACTTGATGTATTCAAGGACAGGCAGCATCTCCTCATCAAAGACTAACCGAAAAACTTGACCAATATAATTGTGAACTGAGTCAAGCTTTATTTAGGTATTTTTAGTTGATTACATATTATTTATGTGTAGCTGCTGTTGTAATTATTTAATGTTTGCAGGTCTTATGTGTGCATGCAGACAAATTGTTGTCATCAAACCATCAGTTCGATGCAAGGCTGTGTGCAGCCTGTTTTTGTAAAATGCTACATATCCTACATGTTCTTTGCAGCTCAGTTTTATGTTACTTTTCTTTATTCACTTGGACAGTTTGATCCTTCATTAATGGAGTTATGTGGGTTTTCATAAGCTGACATAATTTAAAAGGATTTATGTTAGAGCAACAAGCAAACATGTTTTCTATGCAACTGTAATTGTCACTTTAATAAGTTATAATAAATAATGAGTTATTTAACATTAAGGAGTAGTTACATTTATTTTACATTACATTCAATTACATTTAGTTACATTTATAAGTTACATCTGGCTCTTTGAGGACAGCCATTACGCTGATGTGGCCCTCGGTGAAAATGAGTTTGACACCCCTGCTCTACATGCTCGCATACCATCCTTTACTGGAATTATTGCAATTTCCAATCTAGTCATCAGAGGTCCCAGCAGGTTTATGGGACATTTTGGGGATAGGACAATCGAGACTGAAGCTATGATTCCCGTTTCATCCTCTCTTACTTCAACTGGATTGGAGATATTGTCACGTCTCGTCCCCAGCCGTGTTACTATGTGCCTGTCTTGGTTTCTGTCTGTGTGCTCGCCCCTCCCCTCCTGTGTGTCCATGATTAGTTTGAGTATTCTCACCCGCCTCTTGTTACCTGTCGTGTATATAAGTCCTGTCTGCCCCTCACGACCCGTCGGATCATTGTGTGTGTTGTTGTTTTCTTGATGTCTTTTGGTTCCTGTTGTTAATGTCTTCATGTCTTTTTGTTACACGTCTTTGTCGGTCAGTCCTGTTGTTGGTTTTGTTAGTAAGTTATGTCAGTTTACCGAGTCTGTTAGTTTGTTTTCTTCAATAAGCTGCACTTGGTCCCCCTGTTCCATCCGTTCCGTGACAGATACTCTCCTTGTGTACCTGCACATCAGCAGATTTCACCCAATTAGTGTTTTGGGAGGCCTTCAGATTAGGGACTTTGGTTTTTATTATAGTTATGCGGTTATCACACAAAAACTCTACTTCACTTCCTCCAATGTTTAAGGTAGTGCTTCTCAATAATTTTCTGTGATGCCGCCCTAGGGAGAAGAAAATGTTTTGCGCCCTCCATGTTATTAACATTAAAGAAAACAAAATACAGTGGAGCCTCGGTTTTCGACCACAATCCGTTCCAGACGGCTGTTCGAGAAGTGAATCGTTCGAAGTCCGAATCATGTTTTCCCATTACAAATAATAGAAGGAAAATTAATCCGTTCCAAGCAAAAAAAAAATAAATAAAAAAAATAAAATTGCGCATTTTTGTCCGATCGTGCAACTGCAGCGCACCGCCGAACCGTAGCGCGTCGCCGAACGCGCAACTGCACCGCGCTGGTCGCATTATTGTGACAGAGCCGTCGCTGGAATTTAGAAAATATTTTTAAAGTCCTGATGTACTTTCCAAAATTTAAGTGGACCTCAGTGCGCAGGGAGCTTAATTTTGTCCGATCGTGCAACTGCAGCGTACCGCCGAACGCGCACCCGTAGCGCGCCACCCACCGCGCAACTGCACCACGCTGGTCGCATTATTGTGACAGAGCGGTCGCTAAAATTTAGAAAATGTTTCTAAAGTCCTTATGGACTTTCCAAAATTTAAATGGACCTCATTGCGCAGGGAGCTTAATTTGGTCCGATCGCGCAACCGCAGCGCGCCGGGCGCTCACTGTCGCATTGCTTTAGGAGCGTCTTTGTGTTTTAGGATGGCTTTACTGCTTCCACTTGCTTCCTTTGGAGGCATGATTAGAGTTGATGCAATCCTCAGAGTAACGAGAATGTAATAAATGCGGGTCTTGGCTCATCTCGCGAGGTTCGACAACCGAATTTCGTCCGACATCCGAAGCAAAAAAATCTCGATTTTTTTTTTTTTTTGTTCGATTACCGATTTGTTCGAGAACCGGGACGTTCGAAAACCGAGGCTCCACTGTACTGCCTTTTCTCCATTGTTCACTCATTTGTTTCGAGTAGGAAACAAAGTTAATTATTTTGTCTCCATCTTAACATTTTTTTTACTGACTGTATGAAAAAAATAAGAAGGTTTTGTTACTCTTAGGCTAGCATCACACAGTGTTATTAAACTTGCATAAAACGTCAGGGCAAATAGCCACTCTAGACGAAAGTTAAATATTCCTAATATTATCTAGCTATAATACAATACCGTATTGTATTGAGTGACAAGCTTATAACTGATGTGATGCGGAGTTCATAGCGTAACCCTAACCAAACTTATTTTGGAGAGAAGATATGACTCGCAGCCACGGTTTATTCTCCTCTCATTTTTTTACATCGCGCCAACAACAGGACAAGAGACGTACACTGACTTTAAATGCAAAACTTATCCTAACCTCTAGACGGCGAAAGTGTCAATGAAAACTCTTTCCATCATCCGATTGCTTCCTGGTGTCAGAGGACACGCACAAGATGGCCGCCACCTGAGGACATTGATAGTTGTTATTCTTCAGTGTCAATGTGACACATTTGGACTTGTTCTACTTTCTGAACGCGGCCACGGCAAGCGTCTGACAAGCGGTGGTGATGGCGGCGATGTTCCGAAGCGTGCGAGTTGCACGGCTGCTAGCGCCTGGAAGGACCGCGCTGGTGGAGGCGCAACGCGGACGAAAGTCGCGCACCGACCCGGTGGCCAAGTCCAAGCTGGGGCGAATCAAAGTACCACCGCCGGTGGACCCGGTGGAGATGGTCGTGCTGCGGGAGAGATACACCGACTACAAGCTCATCATGAGGGCGCTGCGGTACCACCCTAACGTTCCACATCACACATGTTTTAATTGGACAACATTTTGGCCTCATTTTGTGGTAAACGCAGTCATGCTAATGCTAGGCGTTCAGGTATAATGTTGTTTATATTTTAGAGTAAAATTGAATTGTGCTTATGGTATATTTGGGATTTTAGAAGAAAATTGAATTGTGCTTATGGTATTTTTGGATAATTAAACATTATTGTCCGATGTATTTTTTTTCCATAAGTATATTAATCATTGTTAAAAATCTAAAGGCACAGTGTGAGCCAGCTAACAACCTTTATTTTATTGTGTTGGTCATTTCAGTGTGGAGTTCAAGGAGGAGGTGCTAAGGAGGAAGTACGAGGAGGAGACGGGTTCCATGGCAGAGGAGCGAGCACGGCAGGAGGCTGAGGAACACAGTAATCTGATGGACCTCAACCGTCAAGAGAACTTGCGCTTGCTCCGTCTTCGGTCAGCCAAATGCTAATGCTGAAGATTCAACAGTTTTAACTATTTAAATGCCGTGTAATTGGAATTATACATCAGTAAAAACAAACACAAATTGCACAAAGAAATTTATTATTTTCTATGTAATAAATAAGACTGTAGTTTTTGCAATTGTCAGAGACTTAGAATGAAATTACTTAAAAAATAACCTTGAAAAATGGTTCAAAACAGTTTACGAAAATAATTTAAAAAATAAATCACAAAACGTTGTTGTTTTCCAGGCTTGTGAGGATCCAGAAGGAAACGGAAGAGGCTGAACGCAAGAAGCTAGAAGAAGCTCTTCAGCAAGAAGAGCAACAGCAAGAATTCGTCAGGCAGAAAGAAGATGAAATTGTGCAGCTGCAGGTACACATCTTCACCCAAATTTGTCTTTTTGGTCAAACAATGTCTTTGGTATTGGTCATATGTTTTTTTTGGGTTTTTTTTGGCCACAGGAAGAAGCAAAGAACTTCATCACGTTAGACAACTTGGACCAACGCATTGAGGAAGCTCTGGACAACCCTAAGAATTACAACTTTGCCGTGGATAAGGAAGGTCGAATCGTTAAACAGACGGTGTTGCGGTGACAATTTTGGACAAGAAAGACATTTGCAAGGATCACCCATCAAAAAGTTATTTTATAACCACTTCTTGATGGCTGGCTTTTCTTGTCCACATTTCTGATCGTCATTTTCAATGTCATGCCAATAAAGGATGAAAAGCAGCCAGTCGATGAGTAAAGTTGATGTGTTTACCTCTCTGATGACGTTTCCCCCACTTCTGGTACGGGTCTTGCCAATCCTGCTCGAAGTCGCTGGAAAACTGCGAGACTTTTAGTAACTCAGCCAAGTAATTTCAAAAACTTTTGAGAAGAGAACAGCAGAACCGACCAACGCCAGGATGCGAATCGATGTGTTCACGGGTGTTACGTATTAAATTAAAAACTGTTGATTCTTACAAATTCATCATCTCATTTAATTGAGTGCAGCAGGTGTGATTATATCAGTGTACATACAGCATTTCCATTTATTTACCATTGTCCAATCTTTGTTGTAAAATCCTAAAAAAACAGAATAAAACAGCGTTGCATCTCACAAGATAATCCTGGGAATCTTTGGAGCACCTTTGAACGGGTAATAAATACATTCACAAGAAAAAGAATGACTGAAAACAGCTCAAGCACGGATTTTCAAAATGGACGCTTCCTCACTGAAACCTCGCTACGTAGAGGAAAGAAAAACAACGGCGAGTGCCCTAAACGTACACCGTGATATCTCCTTCCACCCGTCGCTTGTTGGGATTAAGAAATCTGGTTATTCAACTGTCCCGGGTACTTCTCGAACCTTCTCTCCGCCTCCTCGCTGAAGGCATCACCTGTGGGAGGACATATGATTGGGGTTTCAACAAAGTGAAGCCATTTTCATCATCCCGGAAAGAGTGCGGCGGCAACTTACCGACGTGGCAGTTGTGGAACCAGATCCGATGGCCGTCATACTTGCAGTTGCACTTCATGGCGTTATTGGTGAAGTCGCTCTCGGCCACTTCCAAGTTTGGGTTTATCACCACCTGCATGGACCGGGAAGTAAAAGCAAAGTCGGTTGGATAAGGAGATGAAGGGCAAAAAAACAAAAATGCTTCTCTTTTATTTTTACAACACAAGTAAACCACTGCAGAGCACAAGAACAACCCTCATGCTACCTGGAGAAAGACTTTGGAACACATTCCACCACTAGAAAGTAAATGCCATGAAAACTGAATGGACCTCAAACATTTCCTTGAGGAACTCCTCCTGACACCAGTCGTAGCTGGCAACACAAAATTGGGCATACATGACAGGATGCCCAAAACTGGAAGCAGCCATTTTGGTTCCAAGCAGCCATTTGCGGCTCACCCCGGCAAGGGAAGTGGCCCAAATGGACCCAATCAGAAGCACGTGTGCCACAGAGTGTGCGCTTGCTACCTGCATGATATAATTTCCAGGTTTGACGTCTGTGATGTCAATCCACTGGCAGTCGATGTCATGGCGGTACATGTCCCAGCAGCCCACTGTGATGCCCTGGTCACCAAAGTTGGCACACTCGTAACGCTTGGAAACACCTGCGTGTGGTGTCATCATCAAGGTCATCATTGGATAAAAATCCCCCAAAAATATTTGGGATGCATATAACGCCTTCAAAGGACAGTACGCGAACTGCAACCACAATGCTGCACATATTTCAGAATATTTGACCAGCATGAAAAGTTTGTGTTGACCTTCCTCGCAGTCAGAGTCCTCCAGACAGAAACTGGCTTTGTGCCCTTCGGCCACTTTGCTTCCGTTGGCGTTCAGGAGATCGTAATGGGTGAAAATATCCATACTGTGGTAATGTCTGAGAAAACACAGGAGTACCGTTTAAGCTTTCAAGAAACATCCAGGAGAAATGAATATTAAAATGGCTGCCACTTGAGTGTTTTTTGTTTTGTTTTTCTTACCCGTGACAGGCGTGCCACACCCACGAGTGGCGTCCAGCTTTGGGCTTGAAGTCGGCGCGACCGATGTTGTGGATCTGCGAAGAGAAGCGCAGAAGGCGGCGGTGCCCGTAGGGCCAGTTAGCCTTGGCGGCCGTCTTGGACAGGCAGTCCTCCTCAGCGGCGCAGTAAAGCATGTGCAGGGGTCGGTCCTCGATGTAGACTGACTGCTGCACCAACGTGGCGTTCAGGACCAGGTCGGACGTCGCTGCGCCCCAAGCGGACAAACACCTTTTAGACTACTTAAGTTATACCAATTATTGAATAAAAAAAAAAAGAAATTAAAAAAATTCCCTTGACACTCACTCTCTGAGCAGATGACACCGGCGGCGAACTTGGCAGCGGCCTTCTGGCAATTGAGCGTCTTGTGTCGTTGGCAGTGCATCAGCGACATCTCATCTCCGGTGCACTTGACGCCACTCAAAATCATCTCGGTCACGTTGCTGCTGTCCCAGTACCACGTTTCCTTGGGAGGCGGGGCAAACACAGAGCGGCCGGCTAATCAGAGCATAGAAGACACACGCTCAGGAAGTCATCGCGAGATGAAGACTCAAGCGCAGAGGTGGCCATTTTGAAACGGACAGATTTGTAGATGGGCTAAGCAAAACATTTAATTCACTAATCACAATGGTCTTCTTACGGTGATGGCGTGCATGGAGTAGCCCAGGCCGAGCTGCCTGCACGCCACCATGGCCTCCCTGGTGCTCCAGCCTGCGCTGCAAACCGTACCCCACCTGGAGCCTACCCGAAGCTCCACCCGGCCCTCGTACGTGCTGCGGCCGCCCACTAACCGGATCTGCGGAACCACACACCCTGCTGGGAGTCACTCAGGCATCCGAGCTCATTGGCAAATTCTAATACTGACTTTTTTGAAAGGCCTTGTTACTTTCAGTGTCACATGACCGATGGAGCTCAACTTGATATCGGAGAAACTGACAATGGTTTGATTGCGTTTGTACCATCTCATGTTTGAATGTGAAGACTTCATTTTTTGAGATGTTGAAATTTTTTTTTCCTTGATATTTTTGGGGAGATAATTTTTTGCATGCCAATTTTTACGTTAATATATCAATGCATTAGGAATTCAAATTCAATCTCAAATGGCACAAGTTGCGTGCAGGTAGTGGAAGACGTGTGCCAGGCACGAGATAGAATGTAAGCGGTTTTTTTTTTGCAGGGGTGGGATGAGGTCAGTCCTCGGACCAGGAACGCGGGATGTTTTTCTTTGCACGCCACAAAGAAAAGCTATTAGTTATTATGTACTGTCACATTTTTAGCAGAAAGCACAAATGAAAAAGAACACGTTTGGCCATCAACCAATAAAATATAATAAAAGAATCGCCCAAATAAATTCAGCCGGCTACGTCAGGTGTTAGCAACCTACTTGGTTAGCCTGGTTAGCATAGCCCAGGCCTAGCTGCCTGCAGGCTACTATAGCCTCCTTGGTGGTCCAGGTCTCGCCACAGATCAGACCCCAGCCTTCCGTGCCATTGGCGTTGGTACCCAGAACCTCAACCCGGCCCTCGTAGCGGGTCCGCCCCCCTCCGAGTCGGATCTGTGTGGCGGGGCCCAGCCGGGGTTAGTGCAAAGATCCAGAGGGATCGGAACCAAAAGCTTGTTTTTTGGGAGGGATCCCACTGGAGCCTTTGAGAGCAATTGCATGGCAGTATGGAAATCGTGACGTCCATCATGAGGCCATGTGAGTTTGTTAGCATATTTTTGTGATCACATTCGTCAACTAGGCACTAAATTGGCGTGATCATGTCTCGGCATGATATCATCACAAAATATTAGTAGCAAAAAAGACATTTCCCTGAGTGACCAATCACAAGAGCTGTACACGTGTCATGTGACTAATGTGCTGGCCCAAAGAGAGATGTGTCGCTCTGACCGAGTTCTCCAGGCCCATGTAGGGAACGTTGCAGCGCACGGCGGCATCCTCCGTGTGCTGGCAGTCCTCCGATGTGATGTTCTTGAACGGGCAGTTCCAGATGGAACGCTCTAGGCCCGAGCACTTCACCTCGTTCATGTAGATGGGACCGACTCCTGGAAAAACAAACAAACAAACAAACAAACATGATGTTTATATTTTTTTACGGGCACTGGGAAAGCACTTTGAACCAGGAAGGTTTATTTAAGCAAGCGTTAGCAAACAACACGTTCGCGGGGAAAAAAATGTTGTCCTTGATTTGCTGAAAAGAGGAACTGTACCATAAACGACCCTCGTCGTGGAATTAGGAACAATCCCTCGCTTGACTTCACCAGAGTGGAAAGTCTGCAAGATTTAGCAGTCTGCCGATGTATTTTAAAATGGGTAGATTTGTGTTTTCAAGACATTCAAAAGCCTCCCATTTGAGGAAAGTGAGGCTCACCTTGGCCCATGCGTCCCCCCGTCATCGCCTCCTTGGCACTGCCGAAACCCAGCTCCCTGCAAACCACGCTGGCCGACTGCAGGTCCCAGCGGTCATCACACACGCTGCCCCACTCGCCGCTCTTCAACACCTCCACGCGGCCCTCGCCTAGACGGGCCCCGCCCTTCAGCCTCACCGTGCTCTATCGAGACAGAGAGAGAAAAAAAGGGACTCATACAATGTTGTGGAACGACCGCGCGTCAGAGTTTGTTGGAGGCAAGCGGGCCCTTACCGAAGTTTTGGTTTTCTTCTTCAGTGCGCCGTGGTGCTGCATGAAGAGCAGCCCCGGCGCGCAGCTGACGACGACGGGAGAGCCGCCGCGGCACAACGCCGTGGTGTTGGGCCCATTGAACTCCATGGGGCACGCAGCCAAGTGCACCTCGGTGCCCGCGCACGCCACTGAGTGCACGCGGTACACGTTCCTCTGTCGCTCCAAAAACAACCTGCCAAGGCACCGGACGCATTGTCAGCTTGAGTCACGTATACCGGGTGTAAATGTTGACCATGGGTCCATTTTGTAAAATCAGTCCACGTGTCAGTCGGCTTTGAGTCAATTGTTGTTGCTGTTTTTTTTTTTTTTTTTTTTAATAACCACGGGAAAATTTTTACAAGTGCTCACGTTACCTTGGGCCGGGGTTGCTCTGTTTAGATTTAGCTTTAGCTGTCTGCCTGTAAGGTAAACACGGGTTAGACTGCACAATTTTAGCCCCACGGCATTAAAAGCATTCGGAATACTTGTTTCAGAAGGAAAGTGTCACTTTGTTTTGTCTTTTTTAGTCAGAGCAGGCTGGGTGAAAGTGACGCATTCTGAATCAATGTGAAGAGCACAAGTGTACGAGCACCTCAATGACCTACCAGGAGAACTTTGGAGGGTTCTTCAACAAAACCTTAGAACAATTGCAGGATAAAGTGAAACTCAAATTTTTCCCACGATTGTCCATTTAGTTGCCGAACTGGAACAACTTTGTGAGTTTTGGAACCTGAGTTCTCAAATACAATGCCACCAAGTTGTTTGTTGTTGAAGAATCAATCACATCACAAAGTCTTTCCGACATGCAAACACATTTAAATGAGCACGAGTTTAATAGCCAAACACTTACGCAGAACAGGTTGACTTCTTCAATATTGTAAAAAGTCAACTTGTGTGTGACTTGAGTCTAAACTCGGGTTACAAATGGTTATTGACACATCCATCTAGTTGTGAAAAGTGTTAGTAGCTACTCTAAGAGGAAAACGAGAACACGGACGGCGAGGCGGGCACATTTTCCTCCTGGCGACAGAGTACCTGGCGCCTGCTGTGATGTTAACCTTTGACCTGGACACCCTCTTGGCGGTACGCTTTCTCAAACGTCTGCAACCACCACACAGCCACATGCGCTCACATTTCTTACAGTGGATTTTTTTATCTTTGAGTTACAGCTCAAGTTTCTTACAGTCCATATTTGCTGTTCATTTTTTGCAGCGGGATGGGACAAAGCAGGGGCGGGGTGGTCAGGTCACCATCAGTGAATTGCGGCGCTCACATTCCACAAGTCGGCAGCGCAAATTGAGGTCAAACATAACGACGCAGATATTCCAAACATTTAGCACCCACCTTTCAGGCTTGTGTGGCTTATTTTATTTAGGAACTCAAAACATGTTTTTTTCCACCCACTCACCACCTGATAAATTCCAATGAAAGTTTCTTGCTCGCCATAAATCGATAGCCACAATATCTAGTGACATGTAAAATCGATGCTACACTGCCTGATATTAAGACAAAACATTGACTGTAATGTTGCCACGGCAACTACCGTAATTTTCGGACTATAAGTCGCTCCGGAGTATAAGTCGCACCAGCCATGAAATGCCCCAAAAAGTGAAAGAAATATATATAAGTCGCTCCGGAGTATAAGTCGCATTTTGGGGGGCAATTTATTCGACAAAATCCCACACCAAGAGCAGTCATGAACGAGCAACAACAGGATAAACGATAGCAACAACAGGCTAAACGATAGGTATGCTAACGTGGCAAACACAAACAAAGAGCTGAGAACGGGCCTGACGTAACATATAGAGTTATTAAAGACAACTATTACATAAATATTTTTTTTATAAAACCATCTGTGTCACTCCAATTCATTAAATCCATCGATCGTTCGATACGATAGCAACAACAGGCTAAACCATAGGTATGCTAACGTGACAAACACAAACGAAGAGCTGAGAATGGGCCTGACGTAACATATAGAGTTATTAAAGAGAACTATTACATAAATAACATGTTTATAAAACCATCGGTGTCACTCCAATTCATTAAATCCATCGATCGTTCTTTGTCAACAATGGGTGCGCGCGGCTGACGGCGCTTGCAATTCAAAATATTCCACAGGCCCTTATGACGATATACAAATTATATTACTATTAATAACTATTATATAAGCAATATTATCAAACCATCTGTGCACTTTAAATCATTAAATCCATCGATCAAATTCCTCGTCTTTTGTCAACAACGCCGCGCGTGCGTCCTGACGTCTGCCTCGTCGTTATTCCACAGATCTACTATATAACTATATTGTAGCGTTAACAAAGTACAAGGAAAGACATGGGCTTGGTAAACGGCTCTTTATTTAACAAAACAAACTTCCAAGCGGGTGACGGCGTGGACTTCCAGCCACCGATGTGGAAGAGAGCTCCATACAATAGGACCGGGCGCGCGTAAAAGCCATGTCAGAGCCCCATGCACCGTCCGCGGACAGCCACCCAGCCGAGCGCCGGCCCCCAACTTCGATCCACGGAGGTGAACGAGAGCTCAGTAGAGTAAGACCGGGCGTCCGTAAAAGCCATAATAGTTTTTCAAACCTTCTATGTCACTCCAAATCCTTAATTCCTTCACTCTCTGCGTCCTCCGTGTCACTTAGAAACAAAGTCGCTAATGATGCCGGTAGTACATACGTGAGTACGTTTGTCCTTTACTTTCTTTCTGCTGCTCAATTACTGTTTTGGGCTGCATATTTTACAACTTGAAGTTTGTTACCTGCAAAATATGAGTTTCTTTTTGGTGCCATTTTTCCTAAGCCCTTCCCATTTAGAGCGCCCTCATCCAGTTTCGTCTGAAAATATATTTCTTTTTCAGATGTAGTTTTTTTGTTTTGTTTATTTGGTTGTTTCATCAAAGTCAAAGTCTGCTTTATTGTTGATTTCTTTATATGCCAAGACACACAAAGAGATCGAAATTACGTTTCCCACGGTGACAAGACATAGTACACAATATGCATACTAGTAAACAACACAAACAAACCCAAGAAGGCACAAACAATGAATAAATAAGAGTGATGAATAAATAATAAATAAACAAATAACATAATAAATATAAGAGGAGCAAAAATGGAGCAAGTGTGCATACAGCAGACAGTGGACTTGGATATGGCGCTTTAAAGTGTTAATTGCTCTATTTGATTTTTTCTCTATTTTTTATGTTTTGAATATGTTCAAGATAAAGATATAAAAGCATGTGAAGTGAAAACATAACATGTGAAGTGGTCAACTATACTTGTAATTAAGTGATGTGTTAATGATCAAGTAAAAATTTGTGAAAAAAAACCCATATATAAGTCGCTCCTGAGTATAAGTCGCCCCCCCACCCAAACTATGAAAAAAAACGTGACTTATAGTCCGAAAATTACGGTAGGTTTTCCCACTAGCGGCCTGCAATAACTGTGTCAAAAAGTAAAAGCACATAAAAGCAGTGAAAAAGGTCCAATGTAGAAGTAATGATGAAGGTTGACGTAGTAGGAAAAAGCAAATTGAATTTGTGCTTGAAAATGGTCGCTTTGGATTTTGTTTTTGGACTGAAACGCACAAATTGCTCCACAACGCCGTTAACGAGGTCACCACATGCGCCTTGTGACCAAAGGCTCGTTAAACAGGATGTACAGTAGCCCCGCCACGGGATGTGGTTGCTTCCCACCAAGGCTTCACACACACCTGACAGACAACACACACGCGCGCACACACGCACTTCTCCTCAAGCTCCTGCGAGACGCCTGCACGACACACACGCACGTTTTTTAACGAAAAGTCTTTTTCGCTCTCTCCTCTGTCCACCTGGAATGCGAAAGACAAATATCTTCAGAGGAGAGCAAATGTGCCCTTTTAGGAACTTGAGCAAATAGCACGAGCTCCAGCTTTGTTTTTCTTAGTAGTGTTTTCTTTGTGTGCTCTAATTATGAGACACGTCATTGTCGTTCCCATTGCTGCAGCCAGATAACAAAAAAGAGAAAGAGCCGCGTGACTGGGAGCAACGGTGGAAAATGGGACGACCGCAGAATTCATTACGGAATAGCTTGCCTTAGATGGACACTACATTAGGTACACCATGGTGACCGGCGCCACTGACCTGTAGAAGTTCTTGTTGAATTTCCTCTCCTGAGGGAATCCTAGCATGCCACAGACCACACGCGTGTTCTTGGCCGTCCAGCCGGCGTCGCACACCTGCGCCCAGCCGTCCTTGTACTTGATCTCCAGAACGCCTTCCGTGATGGGCAGGCGCTTCTTGGCCGCCGCCACCACCGCGCGCAGGCGCACCTCCTCCAGCTTGTTCTCGTCCACTTGAGCCTGATGAAAGGTTACGAGAATGAAAGTATTGCCAAACACAAGCAATGAAATGATGCTGATGAAAAGGAGCAAACACTCCATCCCAGCGGAGCAACCTCGATGACATTGGCGTCCACGAAACCCGGGATCCTCTCGTCTTTGCACACCACGCCAGCATCCTCGTCGTGAGTGCAGTCGCTGTTACCCCAGCCGCGAGATTTGCATGCGCTGATGCTCGACTCGCCGCCGCCGCATTGCACGTTGTCCAGCCAGATCTTGCCTTCAACGCAATTACCACACATGGGACCACTTGACTTGTTGCTAGGCGGACTTCACCGCAGTAACATAACTCCCGCGAAATATGTTGGGGGCAATATACGAACAATAGGCTGCACTCGATAGGGGCACGTCCTACCTTGTCCCTTTCCGTATTTGGCGCTGTGTGTCCACCCGGTGGCCTCGACGAAACCCAGCTGTCGACACAGCACGTTGGCGTTGGCGATGGAGAAGTCGTCGTCGCACACGGTGCCCCACTCGCCCTTGTAGAAGAGCTCCACGCGGCCCTCGTTGTGCTTGCGCGGAAATCCGGCCAGTCGCACTTTCAGCGTCTCTGACTGCGACTGCGGGGCGGATGGTGACGCCGACGGCCGAAGGGTGGTAAGCGGCACCGGCATCTGGGCGAGGCAGCAGGGCGAGCACAAGGCCAGGAAGAAGAGTAGCGACAAGTGATGCCTGCCGGTCCACGCTGACATTTTTACGCCTACATGCCAAACAGATCAAACAGATTTGATTTGACTGTCAATACGCATCACAAATGAACACGATGCTAGCTTGACTTTTGAGTTGTACGCTACATAAACGTGCTATTGACGACTGTCTGTGTGCGTGTAGGGTGGGAGGGGGGCACAGAGGGGTCTGCACAAATCCAGTAGTGTCTTGTGTTTGTACAGAGACCACCAGACGGGAGGCTCCCGCTCCAAAACATGACTGAGATTTTTCCTGTCTACCACCGAGGAGGACTTACTCGATGTCCAAATCATTCATTTATTTCTTCTTTTGACTTAATTATCAGCGGTTTGTATTGACATTCTACACAAGTACCCGATATCTTAGAACATGGATCCGATACAATACCTGGTATCGCTACTCGCCCATTCCAAATTGATAGTCTTTCATCCCCTGTAAATAAAACCTTCAGAAAGCCTTTTTTTTAATTTTCTTTCACAGCCCGATCACACCTCATGTGCTAAACTGAGCCATGGGTGCAGCGTGTTTGCTCGTTTCCCCGTATTGGTGCCAGAGGTTGCTGACCTCGCTGACCGCACGGCAGCTGTGCGTCTTCTGCTGCTCGAACCGGCGGCCTGACTCAACATCACAGTGGGAACATTTTGCACGTGTGTGTGGGGACTGTCTGGGTCGGGATCACGAGGGAGGGAATACTTTCCAGAAGCCACAAAGAAACCTCTTCGACAAGACTGATTCATTCGTTTGATCTGTGACTGAAGTAGCAATTTGGATGGTGTGGTCATCATTAATAAAAAAACTTCTCAGGTGAGATTTGTTTCAAAATATGGGATATTAAAATAATGGAAACATATGCAAAGTCTGTGTAATACTTAATTGAGGAGAATGATAGCATAACTTGAGGACCTTTGTTTACGTGTGTTCAGTTAGCTAGCTAGCTCTGCCTAAACCCCAAGAATGCTTCCTCTCGTTGCAGATTTGGAGCGTCTTGTTGCTGGCCACGAGTAGCTGTGCATCACGCACAGAAAGACGGAACAGTCAGGCTGTTTTTTTGTCTAGTTTTTTCTAGACGAAGTCCTACTTTTTGTAAATTGTAATATTACGGAGGTAATATTTCAGTCATATTTGCAGAGAAACACTTTTTTTATGAGAATGAAGTAATTCTCAAGATAACGTTGATTTTTGGGAAAATGAATTGTAGTATTTCAATAAAAACATTGTTTTTCCGATTTTTTTGCCAAGATAAAGACATTTTTTGATGCAACTGTATTTTTATAAAATGTGGTTCTTTTTAAAAAAAAAGTTGTATTTTTCAATACGTAATAAACCTGATAGCTAATTTCATTTTTCACCCCAAAATTGCACCGCATTTCTTACACGCGCACACACACGCAGCGTTGTATGCGGGAATCGAACTCACGGTGTCGGAACACAAGACAGGCAAGTGTACCCCTACACCATCAGCGACCCCCCGAAATAGCCTTCTTGAAGCAGTTTTTTCAACATGACGTCATGAAAAATTGGAGGATGCCCGGTGGAATACTCACAGGATACAGCGGTCATTTACGTAAGGTTTCACTTTATAGCCAGTGCCTATCTTTTTGTCTCATGTAAACACACAAGCCAATCAAATACACTACACTTTAAGTTACACAACATTTCCATTTTTTGTATTATGTGTTTGGAAAGTTGCAATTGTAGGCTGTCTACGTGCTTACCTTAATGATATAGAGTGGAGGGAGCGCTTCAATTACTTTTGTTTTCCTGGCAGGGGAAAAAATGGTCCAAAAAGTGGTGAAACAAGGCAGAGAAATCCTTCACGTTTCCTTCACACTTGGCTCCGTCTAATTGCCAGTATAGTTAAGAGGGCAGGGGGAGATAAACAAGAGTTCCAAAGTGTATGGTAGGCACGACGTCGCCTCCTCGGCGATGTCTGCAAATTGCCAGCTGTACAGCCTGGCCGACGGAAAGGAGCAAAAGGACCTAGAGGGGAGAGGAGGAGGAAAAAGGAGGAGGGCTGGGTCTAATTCCTGGGAGACACACACAGACTCTTTCATGCCTGTCTGTTGCTTGCGTAATGGCAAGAAAAAATGAAAGGTAAGTAGGTAAAAAGAATTAAAAGAACTAACTGCTGAAATTGACTTTATTTTTAAAAATACTTTTTATGAGCGCTGTTTTGTAGCTCACATAACATGACGTCATGCTGTTCCCCAGGTAATGCTCAATTAAGTAACGGATATGGATGCTTGTTTGCGCTGATTCCAAATCTGCCCTCATTTATTTCGTAAGCATGAGGTTCTCATAATAATTTGTAATATTTATAAAATACTGGGTTTTAAAGGACATATTTTTAAAAACTCAATTGGTGAGCATATTGTCAGCGTGAAGAAACAAGTGTGTGCCAGTAATCAAGTTGTTTATTGGGGAATGATCACACTTGGATAGGTAACCTAAAACAGAAAAAAGGTCCTTCTCTTTCAAATCAAGCGTTGTTTTCCTCACAGTATACAAAAGCGATTGTCTTCACAAGGCAGGCACTTTTCTTTTTTTACAGGACCACACGTCCGCAAAACTGACACAAACGTGTGCTATTGTCCTCGCCAAATCAATAATGAGTAGAGGCGTCTGATGTATCCGCTGTTTTAGTTAGCAACCGTCAGATAATGGGCTAAGAGGTTAACTAGTTTGGAAGGCGAAGGCTTTTATTTTTTTGGTGTAACAAAAAACACAACACGACGCAGCGATGACTTGGACGCTTCAGACCTTATAAAGTGCAACATTTTGTTTTGCTTTGCAGCAGCTTGACCTTGTCCATTTTTTTCTCTTTCGGTTGCTTCAGGACAGATGCAGCAGCTCCAGCAGAGCTCCAACAGCTCCAAAGTAACCCTAAAAAAATAAGTGTCTCAGATCCAGCACAGCGCGAGAATTTGGATTCTGTTTGCTGACCTCGTGGCGCAAGAAGAGTGCTTTGAGTTGGCCTTTGGACCAGTAATCCATGGCGTAGGCCAGCAGCTTCATGGACAGCGTGTTGACGCGCAGGAAGTTGCCCACAAATACCACGCGCTCGATGTTCTTGCGGAAAAGCACAATTTGTGGCTTTTAATCAGCCCGTTTGCTCTTTTGGACAACATCGGCGGAGGAGATCCTGAGTCGGTTGGCCTAAGACGCCAAACCCGGCGCCTTCATAGCCCTGTACAATGCTGCTTGATCAAGACGCCACAAGGCAGCACCGTAAAGAGGCTGAAGGCAGGCAGGACCACGCCAACTGTCAGCAGAAGTCACCGCTCGGCCGGGTACCAACTCACCTCGTTGAGCGCACACATGCGCGTGATGGAGCCGATATTGTTGGTGATGGTGACCAACGTGGCCCTGGCCAGGTCCTGCTTGGACACCGACTCGCGTTTGTCTTTGGACATCATGTTGCCAAAACTATTGAGGTGGCCAAAAACAGGGAACGGTCAATTACTTTCTTTTTTAAGTCACAATATTACAAAACTTTGTCTCTCAAAAGTCATAGTTGCGCACCTGGAGGCCACGGCCCAGCCCGGCAGTCCGAAGCGCTCGTAGTCACCTCCATAGATGTCCCGCACCAGTTTGTCAACGCGGGTGCTCTCGCCTTGTGACGCCATTGCCAAAGCCTCTTCAAAGGTAGAGCAGCCCGTCAGCAGGCAGCACAGGCCCAGGAACGTCCCCCCACCCAGGCTGAAAAGTCACCCCACCGGTAAGCGCTAACAGGGTCCATGCGGGTATCGGAAAATCTCACAAGAATGGTTTTGCAAATATGGTTGGTTTGTTGTTTCTTAGCGGGGAAGGAGTATGTGTGTGTCGGGGGGTGTACCTGGTCCCGGTGACACGCTTGTAGTTATTCTCCGAGTAGACAGCGAGGATGCTGACGCCGGAGCCGATGTTGACCAGCAGCAGTGGGTACGGGTTCTCTAGCGCGTACGGCCGCTGCACGCAACGCTCCGGCTCAGACGGGTTTTCAAAGTAGTAGCACTCGGACGGGCCTGGGGAGACCACCGCATCCATGTAGAGCACGCCGCGGATCAGGCAGTCCAGCTCGTCCAGCTTGTGCAACTGCAGGTCGGCTGTCTGGGTTGGCGGAAGGAATCGGGTGATATCAGCAGCTGACGGACGTCAAGCAAACATGCAAGGTTAGCGCACCGAGCGGAAGTCGGCCTCAAATTTGTAAGCGCCGCCGCCGGTGGCACAGAGGCTGGTGTGCAGGCTGGAGAAGTGCTTGGTGCGGCCCATCTGCAGGAAGGCGGGCAGGTCCTGCGTGGGGAAGCGGATGAAGTGCAGGTTGCCTGTGCGGCCGCACAGTGTCAGCTCGCGCAACTCCAGGTGCACGTCGCGGATGCCTGTGGTGCCGTACGCCGTGTTGGACGTCAAGTAACGGCGGATGCTCTTCAGGTTCTCCACCTCCTCCTGCTCCTCCTCCGCTGTGATGTCGCGAGGCTCAAAGTACACCAGCTTGACCAGTGTGCCGCCGATGTCCATGCCAAACCACGGGAATGCTACGTTTCAAATGACAACATGCAGACGGTGACTTTCGGATGGCAACTGCTACATGAATAAATATAGTATAGGTCATGAAATAGCATTGTAGATTGCACACATATGTATAAGGGAATGGGAATATATTGAAATGATTACGTTTTTTTTAATTGATTCGAAGGCCATTCGTAATCTAATCAAGTGTTGCCTTTTGGAGGGAAAATGTCAGATGGTGATGGTCACATGATGGCATTCATCCATCTCATAGTGGTACTGATGGTGATGATCACCATCATCACCATCACCTCCAGAGGAACAGTGTGTGCCACCAACGCCATCTTGTTGCACAACAGCTACATACTTCAAACACCTAATAAAACGCAAATTTTACCTCTTGTAACGTCATTGTCTGACATTACCGTGTGCATCAAAGCCGCCAATTTACGCCAACATTTACCTTAATTTATTCATTAAATGTGTCTAACTAATCGATGAAAATGTCACTGACTAGTCAACAATTATAAAGGTCTTCTTTTATTATTATGTTGTTAAGGGCACAACAATACTTACGCGGCCTGCTCTTCTTCACGGAATCGCTGCGACGCCTCGGAGGAGCGTTAGAGGCTCGGCGGGGCGACGGAGCACGTCCGGCCAGCGCGGCCGCCGCCACCTTGTCGGCCTCGCTCTGGAGAAGACAGCCTGCGCCGGGCACGTCTGTGTCGGTGCGCGGCTGCCTCTTCGTGGGTGTTTCGCCCTCGTCGTCCGCGCTGTCATCGTCGCGCTGGTGGTGGCCGTTGGTCTCCATTTAAAAAAAAAAAAAAAAAAAAAAAGACGAACGAATGGGTCAATTTACGACATGGATGCAGTTGTTAATGGTAACCAGGGGCGGCTCTGATGATATTTAGGTGGTGACTTAAACGGTTGTGGACGAAGAGGCTAATTTCACTGCTAACTAGCTAAATTAACTTGCCGCTTGCCTCGGTGCTGTGTTCAATGCGAAGTGGGCGCGGTCATAGGAGTGACAGCTGAGTGGCCAATCAGAACTCGAAACATGTCTAAAGACACGCCTTTCTCGATAGACACAATAGTAAAATGACCATTTTAAGTGAAAAAAAGCAGAGAAATCTTCAGAAAAGATAACACTGGGCAACAATTTTTTACTTTTTGAATGTTGTCTTGATTTTTACAACTAATTTAGGGTAGCTTTGCGCTGCTGAATCAGGAAATAACATCCATTTGTCTCCATCAGGTCAGGTTTTTGTGCCAAGTTGATTTGAAAAAATCGGATCATGTGACAAAATCACAGTTTTTCACTACCAGAACAAATGCCTTCCAAGCTTCCAGTTCCACTTCGTTCATTGAATTTTCGAACTCTGGATCTCTGATGAGCTCACGGATCTGAGGACCGTCAAAGATGCCAGCTTTCAACTTTTCCATGGTTAATCCTGGAAAGGTTTGGCACAAGTAAGTGAAACAGTCACCATCTTTGTCCAGAGCCTTGGTGAACTGTTTGATTAAGCCAAGTTTGATGTGCAGAGGTGGGAAGAGTATTCTGTCTCTGTCCACCAGAGGATCGTTGATGACGTTCCTCTCCTTAGAAGGCACCAATTCCTCCCGCACAGGCCAGTCCTTCTTCGTGTAATGCTGAGCACGGTCTCTACTATCCCACATGCACAAAAAACATGGGTACTTGGTGAAGCCAGACTGTTGTCCCAACAAAAAGTTCTTCCCAGAGGGCAGAAGATCAAACAAAGAGTGAGCGGGGTGACTCACATCACTCACAATCATGGTCGCCTTGCGGGTGAGATGGGAGGTGTAAATGTCCTTCAGGGAGGGGAGTGAAACACCAATAATCTTACCAGCCGTGTTCACTATGCGCTGCAGGGCCCTCATGTTGTATTCAGTGCAGCTACCACCCCAAACAGCGATACAACTGGAGAGGACACTCTCAATTGTGCCACGGTAGAATGTTGTCATGACCGCCGGAGGAGCACTTTCCCACTCCTTATTAGAAGATGGTTAAAACTGTTACCATTACAAAAAATGCTAATCATACAATCCCTGAAGGGCATTTACGCCTCCCATCTCGCCCGCAAGTCGACCACGATTGTGAGTGATGTGCGTCACCCCGCTCACTCTTTGTTTGATCTTCTGCCCTCTGGGAAGAGGTACAGGAGCCTGCGCTCCCGCACCGCCAAATTCACCAACAGCTTCATTCTCCAGGCTGTTAGGATCCTGAACTCTCTTCCCCCTTCTGCGTAGCGTCCTGTGCTTATTGTGTTGTTGTTTATTTATTATTTATTCATCACTCTTATTTATTCATTGTTTGTGCCTTCTTTTATTTTTCTTGTTTTGTTTACTTGTATGTACATTGTGAACATGTCTTGTCACCATGGGATAGTGGGAACGTAATTTTGATCTCTGTGTGTCTTGGCATGTGAAGAAATTGACAATAAAGCAGACTTTGACTTTGACTTAAAACGTGGCATTAAATCAATATCAGTGTGTATCCAGCATAGAGCAATACCATATCTAAAAATAAATAAATAACATCTACAAACTCTGTATACATGCTAGCATTAAACCTTAAAACATCAGCTGTTTTCATAACCATAAGGCACACGTAAATTGGTCTCCTTGAAACAGTGATTCCCAACCATTGTGCTGCGGAAAATTACACAATTTCTATTAGGTCCTTGTAAAGTGAAAATAACATGTCAAGATGAATTGGTCACACCACAGAGACTAGTGTTATCTTGTCTACGTGTCTGCTAACTAGCTTGCCGAATATGAATGGGGAAACCCCCCAGAATATACATAAAAGGAGGCTCCAAAATAGTGAAAGATAGAGCTCGGCTATCAGTTGAGTGACGCCGATAGCGTGCCCCCTGAATGCGCTAAAACACAATTCTTTTTGTGTGTAGTTACTAAGACATTTTTGGGCCAGGTGATGTGCTGTGAGACTTTTGTCAATGCGAATGGCTCAAAAAGTGGTTGGGAAACTCTGCCTTGAAGGTGCAGCGCTTCTCCTTAATGCTTCAACTTCCATGCCACCAACAGCGCGCAGACGCCCACTCCCAGCGCCGTCGCGATGAACTTGCCGTTGGCGGGTAGCGCGCCGCGAGGGCTCGGCTTCTCGGCCTGGACTTCCTTGGCGGAGAAGCTGTTGACCGCGCTTTGGCCGTCCGAGTTAAGCACGGACGACTGTTGGGAGATGTGCACCACATTCACCCGCACCCCGTCCTCTTCATTGTCCTCGCTTATTTCCAGACGGTCCGTGTCACCAGAATAGGGGTCGGCCGATGATCCGGATACGGCGTCGTTGGAGTTGGGATCATCTTGCGGCGAGATACTGGTAAGTGTGCGGGGCGTGCTCAGGCACATCGAGGCAGTGGCGGTGGACAAGACGGGGCTCGCAGGACTTCCTGTTGCCGAACAATTCTCGACAATGATCTGAAATAGAAAAATTACCGTATGTTCCAGACTATAAGTCACTCCGGAGTACAAGTCACACCAGCCATAAAATGCATAATAAAGCAGGTAAAGACATATGTATATATATAAGTTGCACTGGAGTATAAGTTGCATTTTTGGGGGAAATTTATTTGATAAAATCCAACACCAAGAACAGACATATCATCTTGACAGGCAAATTAAAAGAAAAATAGAATCAAGGTAGCAACAGGCTAAACAATTGTACGGTTCGCCAACGTTACATGACACATAAACAACGAACTGAGAACATGCCTGACGGAAAATATGGTATGTTATAAAATGATGTTGTGTAAAAGAGTCTTGCTCTTCTTACCTGTGTTGCCAGAGCTTCCAAAATATCTCCTGGCGGCAAAGTAACAGCTGCGGGAGTGAGTTTTTCCACAGTCGCGGCAGTTTCCTGCACGGGGTGCTTCTCGGGGCTCTGACGAACGTCGGTCAAATCCAGGTTAATGGGACTTTTCGGCGGGCTTTCAATGACATCGCACGGGGATGTGTCGCACAATTCCGCAACTTGGCCGGATTCAAGCGATGCGTCGCAGTAGAACGAAACCTCCTCAGGCACCGCTTTGTTAGATTCAGAGCTTTCCAGAGGATCCATATCTGTTTCAGAGGCAGAGGAGGCAAGTGGCTGTTCAGATACTGGTGGTGG
This sequence comes from Syngnathus scovelli, assembly GCF_024217435.2. Taxonomy (NCBI): domain Eukaryota; kingdom Metazoa; phylum Chordata; class Actinopteri; order Syngnathiformes; family Syngnathidae; genus Syngnathus; species Syngnathus scovelli. The sequence goes on along the minus strand of NC_090860.1, from coordinate 5,865,128 downwards.
AGCGGGCGCGAGAGTTTGGATCTCTGGTTTCGGGTCGGCCTGAGGAGGGCAGGACGGGGAAGTTGCAGCTTGGCTGGGGCTGCTGGTCTCTGACCCGGAAAGGTGAGCAGCGGATGGAGCAGGATCGACATGGACCTTCACAACGCCGGTTGGGGGAGAGCTGGGGGCGGAGTCTACACAAACAATGACAAAGACAAAATAATTCACAACATGGGTGGATGCGCCTTGGCTAATGAAAATATAGAGTGGACATCATCTATAAATGCAAGAAAATTACGCTTATGCCATAAATAACAATGGCTCCTCTCAACAGATATCCACGCTGACCACATTATACGACAGCGAGCAAAAAAGCAAGACTAAGCCAGCAAGTGAAACGGCTCTTACTGCTGGCGCCTTGGAACTTGTCATACTCAGCTCGGATTTCTGCAGCGATGGCGCCGTGCTCACACATGTCCAGAGCACGGATGAAGTGCTCGAGCCAGTTCTCCCGCCTCTTCAGGCAGTCCAGGAGCAGCACCATGCTGTCAGAGTTGCCGCACATCTCCCGCTTGGCTTCGATGGTCTCCTGCCAGCGCACGCCACATGACAAACATTCAACTGGGTTACTTGGACTGTACTCGGAACAGAACGAATGAGCCACATGCTGATTCACCAAGTCTGGAGACAGAATCTAACTGCGTAGGAGCTTGCTAAAATGCGAAATGTTGATCCACCTTGTGAGGACAAACATGCACTTGTAAGCAGATCATATCTTCACACTTGGTGAAGCAGCATGTGTCTCGTTAGCACATAAGAGTCTCACCCGGTCGTGATTGGTCAGGCATGGCAAGTGGGGCACGATCTCGCGCACATTGATCATGTTGATGATGGTGCCCATATGAGTGCGCAAATAGCCATTGTATACCTTGTCGCTAGCAAACGTCATCTGGAAGGAGAATACAATCGTACATTTGTGCAATTGTTTCCCTTCTGATACAGCAATGTTAAGCGAAGAACAAAATAGTAGTGAAAGTGAAACTAAAAGTGAGCATGTAACCTCCAAGAAGACAACCGAACTCACATAAAAAGGACTTTAGAACACAAGGTCAGATTTGCCATGGATTGCACAAAAAAGGAGGGGATGAAGTGGGAGAAACAGCAATGTGTACATATTTTATTTGTGAAGACAAACTCATACTTTTTCATGTTCATATATGTGCAAATCCTCTTATTATTTTATATAAACATAACTGCTCAATTCGAACACGGACAGGGAGGGGTTGTTATTTTGTCTGCTCCAGTGCCTCATGGACTGACCGCCATTAAACAACCCAAGAGCTTGCAAATAAAGAACCAACTGTTACTCAACATCTTTCTTTTCCTTGTTCAACAACTGACATGTCAAACAACATGCAACAATAATAACCCAACAATGAAATTCACTTCTTAAACCCGTTTAGCAGCAAATCTATGACTCACACTGACACTGAGCTGTGTGAAACTCCCCTAATAACAAGTTTGATCATATTTTCACAATGTAAAGTTTTTAGGTCAACATGGGACTAGTGACTCGGAAGCACTACACAGCTATACAGCAGTCGCGGGAGTATAACGTCATTTCTTGGACGCGACGAGCAGCAAACGGCGTGAATATTTTCGTGTTCCAAACTCACCTCTGGCGTGCGTGGGCTGCTGCTGCGAGTGTCACCTGAAGACCAAATCCAGCACGAAAACTTTCCACGCACATCTGCCCCGGCCTTTTAGGCCTTCCTATTGGACGAAGAAGCCGTCAGTCTACACAAAAGCCAATCAGTAAGCAGGAAACTCAGCATGGGTGCCTAATTCAATGTCAATGTGGCTCTGCGGTTCGGATTCGATTTGATCTCGATTTCTGCTTTACATCTGTCGCTAATCCCGTCAAGATAATCCGCGCACACGAACAAGGACGAGGCACACTATAGTAACATAGGCGTTGAAAAAATAATGTATTCTATTTACATTTTGCGCCGGGCACGTCTGTGTCGGAGCGCGGCTGCCTCTTCGTGGGTGTTTCGCGCTAGGCGTCCGAGCTGTTATCGTCGCGCTGGTAGTGGCCGTTGGTCTCCATTTAAAAAAAAAAAAGACGAGCAATTGGGCCAATTTACGACATGAATGCAGTTGTTAATGGTAATCAGGGGCAGCTCTGATGATATTTCGGTGGTGACTGAAACGGTTGTGGGCGAAGAGGCTAATTTCCCTGCTAACTAGCTAAATTATCTTGCCACTTGCCTGGATGCTGTGTTCAACGTCAAGTAGGCGCGGTCATAAGAGTGACGGCTGAGTAGCCAATCAGAACTCGAAACATGTCCAAAGACACGCCTTTCCTCTGTAGGCACAATAATAAAATGACAATTTTAAGTGAAAAAAAGAAGAGAAATCTTCAGAAAAGATGATCTTTGGTGCACTGAAGCTGCTTATATCAAATTAATCAATATTCACTAAAACTACGAATCAAAACATGACAATATGACTTTAGGGGGTCCAATTTTATTATCATACTATACAAATCACTATGTATATACAAAGAAATGGCTTCAAAACAGGACTGTGTAAGTTATACACAGTAAGCAGCAGCAGTCCTCCAGCCTTTCACAATTTTACTGTTTCTCTTTATATTCGTGCCACTTAATAAGGTGACTAAACAGCTTTTAAAAAATATATTACCCTGAAACAGACAATTTTTTTAGACTTTAAAATGAATATCTAATGAGTTTTACTTCAATATTAAAATAAACAACAGTACATATTTAAAATACAAACTTTTTCTCAATCATATAACCATAATAAGGGTTCTACTAATGTGGCCTTCAAGCACGAGCTTTTCCCACTCCTTATTAGAAGATGGTTATAACTGTTACCATTACAAAAAATGCTAATCATACAATTAAAACGTGGCATTAAATCAATATCAGTGTGTATCCAGCATAGAACAATACCATATCTTCAAATAAATAAAAAAAATAACATCTACAAACTCTGCATACTTGCTAGTATTAAACCTTAAAACATCAGAGGTTTTCATGACAATAAGGCACACGTAAATCGGTCTCCTTGAAACAGTGATTCCCAACCATTGTGCTGCGGAAAATTATACAATTTCTATTAGGTCCTTGTAAAGTGAAAATAACATGTCGAGATGAATTGGTCACGCCAGAGGGAATAGTGTTGTTATCTTGTCTATGTGTCTGCTAACTAGCTTGCCGAATATGAATGGGAAAACCCCCCAGAAAATACATAAAAGGAGGCTCCAAAATAGTGAAAGATAGAGCTCGGCTACCAGTTGAGTAACGCCGATAGCGTGCCCCCTGAATGCGCTAAAACACAATTCTTTTGGTGTGCAGTTAACTAGGACATTTTTGGGCCAGGTGATGTGCTGTGAGACTTTTTTCAATGTGAAAGGCTCAAAAAGCAGTTGGGAAACGCTGCCTTGAAGGTGGAGCGCTTCTCCTTAATGCTTCAACTTCCATGCCACCAACAGCGCGCAGGCGCCCACTCCCAGCGCCGTCGCAATGAACTTGCCGTTGGCAGGCAGCGCGCCGCGAGGGCTCAGCTTCTCAGCCTCGACTTCTTTGGTGGCGACGCCGTTATCCGTGCTTTGGCCGTCTGAGTTAAGCACGAACGACTGTTGGGAGATGTGCACCACATTCACCTGCACCCCGTCCTCCTCAATGTCCTCGCTTATTTCCAGACGGTCCGTGTCACCGGAATAGGGGTTGGCCGATGATTCGGATCCGGCGCCATCGGAGTTGGGATCGTCTTGCGGTGGGATGCTGGTATGTGTGCGGGGTGTGCTCAGGCACACCGAGGCGACAGCAACGGACAAGACGGGGTCCACAGGATTTCCTGTTGCCGAACAATTCTCGACGATGATCTGAAATGGAAAAATGACCGTATTTTCTGGACTATGAGTCACTCCGGAGTACAAGTCGCACCAGTCATAAAATGCATAACAAAGCAGGAAAAGACATACATATGTAAGTTGCACTGGAGTTTAAGTCACATTTTTTGGGGAAATTAGTTGATAAAATCCAACACCAAGAACAGAAATATCATCTTGAAAGGCAAATAAAAATAAAAATAGAATAGACGCAACAACAGGCTGAACAATTGTACAGTATGCCAACGTTACATGACACATACACAACAAACTGAGAACGTGCCTGACGGAAAATACGGTACGTTATAAAATGATGTGTTAAAGAGCCTTGCTCTTCTCACCTGTGTTGCCGGAGCTTCCAAAATATCTCCTGGCGTAACAGCTACAGGAGTGAGTTTTTCCACAGTTGCGGCAGTTTCCTGCACGGGGTGCTTCTCGGGGGTCCGGCAAGCGTCGGTCACTTCCAAGTCAATGGGACTTTTCGGCGTGCTTTCAATGACATCGCACGGGGCTGTGTCGCACAATTCCGCAGCTTGGTCGGATTCAAGCGACGCGTCACAGCTGAACAAAACCTCCTCAGGCGCCGCTTTGTTAGATTCAGAGCTTTCCAGAGGATCCATATCTGTTTCAGAGGCAGAGGAGGCAAGTGGCTGTTCAGATACTGGCGGTGGAGCAGGTGCGGGAGTTTGAATCTCTGGTTCCGGGTCGGCCTGAGGAGGGCAGAACGGGGAAGTTGCAGCCTGGCTGGGCCTGCTGGTCTCGAACCCGGAAAGGTGAACAGCGGACGGAGCAGGATCGACGTGGATCTTCACAACGCCGGTTGGGGGAGAGCTGGGGGCGGAGTCTACAGAAACGATGATAAACAAAGACAAATTAATTCACAATATGGGTGGATGCAGCTCGGCCAATGAAAATATAAAACGTGGACATCATCCATAAATCTAAGAAAATTTCGCTTATGCCATAAATAACAATGGCTTCTCTCGACAGTTATCCATGCTGACCACATTATACAACGGCGAGCAAAAAAGCAAGACGAAGCCAGAAAGTGAAATGGCTCTTACTCCTGGCACCTTGGAGCTTGTCATACTCGGCTTGGATTTCGGCAGCGATGGCGCCGTGCTCGCACATGTCCAGAGCGCGGATGAAGTGCTCGAGCCAGCTGTCCCGCCTCTTCAGGCAGTCCAGCAGCAGGACCATGCTGTCAAAGTTGCCGCACATCTCCCGCTTGGCCTCGATGGTCTCCTGCCAGCGCACGCCACGTGACAAACATTCAACTGGGTTACTTGGACCGTACTCGGAACAGAACGAATGAGCCACATGCTGCTTCACCAAGTCTGGAGACATAATCTAATCGTGTAGGAGCTTGCTAATATGCGAAATGCTGATCCACCTTGTGGGGACAAACATGCACTTGTAAGCAGATCATATCTTCACACTTGGTGAAGCAGCATGTGGCTCGTTAGCACATAAGAGTCTCACCCGGTCCTGATCGGTCAGGCACGGCAAGTGGGGCACGATCTCACGCACTTTGACCTTGGTGACGATGGTTGGCATATGAGTGCGCAGGTAGCCATTGTACAGCTTGTCGCTAGCAAACGACATCTAGAAGGAGAACACAATCGTACATTTGTGCAATTATTTCCCTCCTGATACAACAATGTTAAGAGAACAACAAAATGGAAGTGAAAGTGAAAGTAAAAGTAAAAGTGAGCATGTGAACTCACATAAAAAGGACTTTAGAACACAAGGTCAGATTTGTCATGGATTATTTTACAAAAAAGGAGGGGGAGAATGTCAAATAAATTACTTATTAATAGCTCCCTATGGAAACGTCACAGCATCCCCCCCTCCCTCCCCCCCACACACACACCTTTGTTGTGTGTCCACTTCGTTTTGTTTGCACAATGCATTCGTAAATGTCACCCAAAAAAGCCTGCTGTCACTCTGGGGCTTGAACAATCGCCTCAACTCACCTGGACTCAAGTGGTGATCAGGTGTCACGACACTAAAGTTAGGCAGGTGCATTGTGTAAAAAGATTTGTGTGCAAGTGCGTCTGTGCGTGTTTGTGAGTGTGTGGTGTCATGACAGATTGCAGATTAACAAGGAAGCACACGCACATACAAGGACGGTGGCAACTCCTTAACACAAGGGCAACGCTTGACCTCTGTGCAATATTCCAAAACACGTCTTGTGTTATTTTCATTTTGATGCAACTGTAACTTCATTATTATGATTATGATCACAAAAAAAAACTACACTACAACGACCGGGTTGACAAGGTAGATATTTATAAATATAAATAGATAAATATAAATAACAATGAAATTCACTTCTTAAACCCGTTTAGCAGCAAATCTATGACTCACACTGATACTGCGCTGTGTGAAACTCCCCTAAAAGCAATTTTGATCATATATTCACAATGTAAAATTTTTAGGTCAACATTGAACTTCTGACTCGGAAGCACTACACAGCTATACCGCAGTCGCGGGAATAAAGCGTAATTTCTTCGACGCGACGAGCAGCGAATGGCGTGAAATTTTTCGTGTTTCAAACTCACCTTTGGCGTGAGTGGGCTGCTGCGGCTAGTGTCACCTGAAGACCAAATCCAGCACTAAAACCGAACAGCGCCCTCGCTGCTCCTTTCCACACACATCTGCCCCCGTGCCACCTTTCGACGTTCCAATTGGACGAAGAAGCCGTCAGTCCACGCAAGGGCCAATCAGAGTGCGGTAATGATCAGAATGGGTGCGGTTTGACGGCTCCTAATCCAATGTCAATGTGGCTCTGCAGTGAGGATTAGATTTGATCTCAATTTCTGCTTTACATCTGTCCCTAATCCCGTCAAGATAATCCGCGCACACGAACAAGGACGAGGCACACTATAGAAACATAGCCATGAAAAAGTAATGTATTCTAATTACAGTTTGAATATTTTAACCAAGTATTAAGTAAAAATATGTGGAGATGTTTGCATTTAATGTTTAAAAACAGCTCAACATTTTAGAATGAATTGAAACAAAATAAGTAAATATGAAATAAAAAAAAACATGAAATGTTATGGTCATATCTAAATATCAACCATATCAAATATAGTATAAAATATTCATCACATGCGCCATTACGTCGTAAAATGGCTTAGCTTTGAGAGTGAACTCATTGAATTTAAAATATAAATATTTTTTACCCCCAAAAATGATTGTTGATAAATAAAACAGGATGTCAGCGAAAAAGAAATGTAGTAAATGCTAAATGTCTGCAGTGCTCTTCTGTAACCACGCGATAGCGCCATTTCCACACTGCTGAATTGGTAGACAAAAATAAGGCATTGGCGTTCAAGAGCAATAAACAGGAGCCATAATTGTCTGCAGTGCCCTTCTGTAACCACACGATGACGCCATTTCCACGCTGCTAAATTGGTAGACAAAAACATGGCATCAAGCATATAAGCGCTCAAGAGCAATAAACAGGACCCATGATTGTGTGGGCTGACGTCAACGGGCAGGATGTTGACTTGGTGACACGATGAAAGATGGCCGAGTGGTGCAATGTAAATGTCATTACCCTTTAGAAAGACACTCCAATTAAACAACTTTGCTTTTTCCTGCCGAGTGGCCTTTTTTTTTTTTTTAAATCTCAGGTGTCCATTTTACAAGAGTGTGAGCATGCCGCGTTTACCTCAGAAAAATGGCGTCATAAGTAGTTCAGTAAATGGTGAAGGCATCTGTTGGGTCCTACTGTAAGAACAACTCAGACTACATTAGGAGTGTTTCCATGCAAATGGTATCAGAAGTTTGACCCAAAAAAGTTTTTGTGAGTGCAAATGTGGATGTTGTGATGTTTTCCACCCTGTTAGAATACAGAAGGAAAAAAATCACTTAGGACGGCCGGAAAACGCAAGGTAGCTTGACCCAGAATCCTCCAAGCTGCTCTCAGGGCAAAACACAAAACAAACATTTGTTGATGTGTCCTAGTTAACAAAAAAAGAAAAGAAAAAAGTCCTTAGCGAGACAGGACAGGAACTTCATAGACGAGTGGAGAGCTGCAGGCGACGACGCGTCCGTCACGCTTGAATGAGACACAAACCGACAGAAAGGAGAAAGCAGTGGTGACGTCGGCCGAAAAGAGCACGACGAACATTTGCTTCATCTGGACAAAAATTCTTCTTCAATCTTAAAAAATCCCCATCCCATGCACCACCCTGACATACGGGTGTTGCTCAGCGCACCCCCCCACCCCCCCCCACCCCGCCAGGCCCATTTTCTTTCATGGCGGCCAGCCGGCAATGTTTTGATAGCAAGTCAAGCGTAAGGGATGCTGCAGTGTATTATCACAAACTTTACATTAGCTCGGATGGTGGGACCCTTGACCCGCCCGCCGGATGAACTCATATCTACATGGTGCACTGTCTTGATGACTTGAAGATTTGTAAAATTGTGTATTTCACGCGTGTCGATTGACCAAATATGGTACAATGCCTGCGAGTTGGACAAGCAAGTATAATGACTCAAAGACTTGCAAAACCTTTTTGCAATCATTTTTAAAACATGTAGCAAACTGATGGAGTGCGAAACGAGAGAGAATAAAAAGCGACGAGGCAGTGACCCCGAGGGCGCATGCACGCTCGCGGCAACCATCCATCAATGAATAAATGATGTGCTGTCGCACAATCGCGGTCAAGAGCTTTTCAAGAGGTTTTCAAGAGGTTTTTCTCCCCCCCCTTTTTTGTCTTGAATTCCGTCTTCCTCGGCCAGACGAGGGAAATGTCAAAGCCGTCGCGCCGCAGCCACGGGGTTCAACACACAAGACCACTCAATGCTCCTTTTTTCCTCCCTTTCACAACCCAAGAAAGGTTAGCGGCGGGAAAACGCCATGCTGCCCCATTTTTACACATTAACCCTTTGGTGTACCAACCCAACACATGTCAATACTCAGACTTGTATATCTTGTTTATTCAACAAGTTTTACCACGTGACAAGAAGCCGCATCATGTTGCAGCGTTCAACCGGATTAATTAGGCCAGACGTTATGGGCGTATCAGCACACTTTGAAATAGGAAATGAATTTGGAACATTTCATGATACAGATTTTGCGGAAGTGAGATTCTGATTGGCAAGCATGAACACAAGCTACAACAACAAGACTTGATGCGAGTCTGCAACTATCGATCTTGTCAAAGTTGCTGGAAAACAATAAAAATGAGGTCACATACCCTATTGACTTTTTTGGAGCTGCCGCGCTCTCGTCATGTAATCGCCGAGGCAGGATTTTAACCCAACAGATTAGTGGCGGATGCAGTGCGAAGATGTGAGATGTTTCCATATCTGAAAACGATTGGAGTGTGTTTTTATCTGCGATTAAAAAGCGAGCTAATCTCGGATTTAGTTGGGATGAGTCCATATACCTGATCATGTTTTGTTGCTCATCCGCGTTCAAAAATGCAGATATATTTAATACTGCGAGTGCAAATCATTTTTAAAATAAGGTTAACAGTCCACACAAATCTCAGATTTTAATTTAAAAAAAGAAACATGTTGCTTTCGTGGCATGAGAGTTAAACACAAAAATAAAATAAACATGAACAGTTTCACAAATTATTATCATTCACAAAGTATTTCTCAATTAAAAAGTATTGAATATTACAAGATAACAAATTTTAAATAAAAACGGAATAAAAAGCTATTCTACACATGTAAACAGTATATAATACACATGTATAAATATTGCTGTTATATTAAATATGACAATGATTTTTTTCCTTTTTTGTGTTAAGTTATAAATATACAATAGGAACTTGACTTGACCATTGTTTTCTAAACACGAGGTGACATGGCACCTCTTGGAGGTTTGGACACCTTTGAAGTGGGAGCAGGCTGCTTCTCTTCCTCCGTGACAAGTTGCAATCTCGAATGCACGACGATGAGACTAGAGCATTTTCTCTTCTTTCTCCCAGGGGATGGGGTCCTGCTCCTCCTCCACCTGCGTGTTCCTGCGCCCTGTCCAAAAGTGCTCCACATCCGGGAAGGTCTTCTCGGCGTTGGTGAGCACCGCGTTGGCCCCCGCGCCGCCCAGCTCGGCTCCGTTGCCCTCGGTTGTCTTGGGGGCTCCGGGTGCCTTGGCGCCGCGGCAGGCGGCCGCCATGCAGAGTGCTACCAAGCCGCAGCGCACGTCGTCGTACATGGTGACGAGCAGGACCGGCGAGAGCGCGCCGCAGGCGTACACCAGCACCTGCGCGCACAGGAGCACTCCCGCGGGGGGCTTGTGGTAGCCCAGTCGGACCCAGGTGAAAGTGCCCCACTCAGGCAGCAGCATGAGCCCCAGCGTGGTGCTCAGACACAGCAGCACCAGCGTCACCTTGCTCAGGCGGCGCGGGTTTGGCGCATAATTGAGCGCCCGGTGGAGGCTCTTAGTGTAGTAAGCCACGGTGAAGAGCACTGGAGCCACGTAGGTGGCAGTGGGGTAGATCTTGTAGAAGACGGCCATGAACCGCGACGCGCACGCCGGCATCTGTGACACGCACACTACGTTGTGCGCACCGCGCGGCTGCAACGCGGAGAACAGCATCTGCGGGATGGGCAAGATCATGGACAGCAGCCACACCAACGCCACGGCCCACAGGATCCAGCCACAGTGTGCGGCGGCCCCGCCCTCCGGGGTGTGCTTGGCCCGGGTGCTGACCGCCAGGAGGAGCGTCTTGGCCACAAGACAGGCGTGCTGGAACCAGTCGGCTGTGGCGCACGCGAAGCGGCCGAGGACCCAGGCTTGCTTGTAGGCGGCGAGCGCGCGCACGGGGGCGCACAGGACCAGGAGGAGCGCATCCGTAGCGGCCACTGAAGCGAGCAGAGCCTTGGCCTCGGAGCCTTGACCAGCTCGGAAGTCGCGCGCGAAAACCAGCAACACCAGGAGGTTGCCCGCGGCGCCGGAAACGCACATGCCGACGAGCAATGCCGGCACGGCCGTCCGGATGTCCTCCCCGTCGAGGAGCTGGAGTCCTCCCGCGAAGTCGACCAAAGTCCCGTTGGGATCGGAATCCATTTCTTTGCGCAAAGTGTTCGAAGGAGGTCGTCGGCTGGCTGCGAGCGCGCGTCTGAGGTGAGGCGGGCCAACTGGGACTATTTACGGCGCCGCCATTTCGGCGGCGTCGACGTCATGAAGCGCGAGAGCCCGAAAGAATCGCGACACGCCGCAGCGTGACACCATTTGAGCGCGTGCGTCATGACTGGTAGGCAGACAAACCGTGACGTCACTCAACGGCACAACTTTTATTGAGCAAAAAAATCAAATTAAAAAAAATATGTAGTGGTGCACCACACATTCACAGAAACCTTGGGTGTCGAACCCGTGGCTCTTCATCCATGGGGATGTGAGCTAAGCTTCCTGTGCTATTTTGTTATTATGGATTGTATGAATCTGTTTAATTGAGTGGAGGTCCAATCAAACGCGCAGACGCTCGACTGTGACACTTCGCTGAAGATATTTACAGTCTTCTGAGCGACATCATCAAGGTCGCGTATGGAGCAGCTGTTGGAAGGACTGTTGCCACGGTTACCGACCGCACACGGCGAGGTGTTTACCCGACGAGCATCTGGGGTGCGCGCGGGTGAGACGGGACGGCACGGAGAGGTGAGGGGGCGCCCACTCAAATGCTGTCACCTCAACGGAGAGGGCCGGTTGCTAGGCGACCGCGTTGGTCGCTTAAGCGGCGTGGTGGAACCCAGTGGTGAGGCTGCCCTGCATGATGCGACAAGTGGCAAGACCATATTTTTAATAGTCTTTATTCTTGATTGGGAAATTCTGTGCCCTGCTCCCAGGCTGAACAAATAGAGGATGAATGTAATCCACATACTCTTCCTGCCAATGAAAAAAAAACGTAACAACCCTGAGCCCACCCCCCAAAAAAGATCCGTAGGTGCCGAACAGTAAGTATGCGAGACTCGACTGCTTTTTATCTTTTTTTTTTTTTTTTTCCGTTGTCAGGCATCACGCAAAGAGCTAATAAATGAGCGGGTGCCTTTGGCGAAAGGGCAAGCTCCCCTCCCGCCTGCAAAACAGCAAATAATTCATGGCAGCCTCGTGGGGGTGCATTTGGGGGAAAAGGGGGTAGGGGGTGCTTTTAATTTTTTAATCAGAATGAAATAAAGGACGAAAGCTGTAGTTGGGCAATTTGAACATTCTTCAATACATGCCTCACTTTTGGGACGACCTGCACACTAAACTGGACATTCCGAGTAAAAAGGGATTTTCAATGTCTTCTTGATGTCTTCTTGTCTTGATGACTGATTGATTGCCTGTCCAATATTTCGGTGGGTTGGTGCAGTTCCGAACGGAGCTGGTGAAACCAACCAGAATGTGATTAAAGCGCGCCCTGGTGTGGTGGGTTGGAGAAACTGTCACTAACGTTGATTGACAGTCTTTATTTTAATAATCGCACTGTGTATGTATGGTTAATTAAAAAATAAATAAAAATAAAATATATATATATATATATATATATATATATAGGATCTATCTATTTATTAGTATGTTATACACACACACACATTGTTTTTTGATTATATTCCAACTATATTAATGATACAACTATATTTTTTACATTTTGTATATTATCCATCTATCCATTATCTGTACCGCTTGTCCCCACGGGGGTCGCGGGCGTGCTGGAGCCTGTCCCGGCAGTCATCGGGCAGTAGGCGGGGGACACCCTGAACTGGTTGCCAGCCAATCGCAGGGCACACAGAGACGAAAATCCATTCACACTCGCACACACACCTAGGGACAATTTGGAGTGCTCAATCGGCCTAGCAAGCATGTTTTTTGGGATGTGGGAGGAAACCGGAGTGCCCCGAGAAAACCCACGCGGGCCTGGGGAGAACATGCAAACTCCACACAGGGAGGGCCAGAGGTGGAATCGAAGCCGCACCCTGCTAACTGTGAGGCTAACCAGTGCGCCAAGGAGCCGCCCTTTTTTTTTTTTTTGTATATTATACAGTATATAATATATACACTACCGTTCAAAAGTTTGGGGTCACCCAAACAATTTTGTGTTTTCCATGAAAAGTCACACTTATTCACCACCAAACGTTGTGAAATGAATAGAAAATAGAGTCAAGACATTGACAAGGTTAGAAATAATGATTTGTATTTGAAATAAGATTTTTTTTACATCAAACTTTGCTTTCGTCAAAGAATCCTCCATTTGCAGCAATTACGGCATTGCAGACCTTTGGCATTCTAGCTGTTAATTTGTTGAGGTAATCTGGAGAAATTGCACCCCACGCTTCCAGAAGCAGCTCCCACAAGTTGGATTGGTTGGATGGGCACTTCTTGCGTACCATACGGTCAAGCTGCTCCCACAACAGCTCAATGGGGTTCAGATCTGGAGCGTCACATTTGTGGGGTCAATTAAACGCTCAAAATGGCCAGAAAAAGAGAACTTTCATCTGAAACTCGACAGTCTATTCTTGTTCTTAGAAATGAAGGCCATTCCATGCGAGAAATTGCTAAGAAATTGAAGATTTCCTACAACGGTGTGTACTCCCTTCAGAGGACAGCACAAACAGGCTCTAACCAAAGTCGAAAAAGAAGTGGGAGGCTGCGTTGCACAACTGAGCAAGAAGATAAGTACATTAGAGTCTCTAGTTTGAGAAACAGACGCCTCATAGGTCCCCAACTGGCATCTTCATTAACTAGTACCCGCAAAACACCAGTGTCAACATCTACAGTGAAGAGGCGGCTGCGGGATTCTGGGCTTCAGGGCAGAGTGGCAAAGAAAAAGCGATATCTGAGACTGGCCAACAAAAGAAAAAGATTAAGATGGGCAAAAGAACACAGACATTGGACAGAGGAAGACTGGAAAAAAGTGTTGTGGACGGATGAATCCAAGTTTGAGGTGTTTGGATCACAAAGAAGAACGTTTGTGAAACGCAGAACAAATGAAAAGATGCTGGAAAAATGCCTGACGCCATCTGTTAAGCATGGAGGAGGTAATGTGATGCTCTGGGGTTGCTTTGGTGCTGGTAAGGTGGGGAGATTTGTACAGGGTGAAAGGGAGTCTGAATCAGGAAGGCTATCACTCCATTTTGCAACGCCATGCCATAGCCAGTGGACAGCGTTTGATTGGAGCCAATTTCATCCTACAACAGGACAATGACCCCAAACACACCTCCAAATTGTGCGAGAACTATTTAGAGCAGAAGCAGGCAGCTGGTATTCTATCGGTACTGGAGTGGCCAGCGCAGTCACCAGATCTGAACCCCATTGAGCTGTTGTGGGAGCAGCTTGACCGTATGGTACGCAAGAAGTGCTCATCCAACCAATCCAACTTGTGGGAGCTGCTTCTGGAAGCGTGGGATGCAATTTCTCCAGATTACCTCAACAAATTAACAGCTAGAATGCCAAAGGTCTGCAATGCCGTAATTGCTGCAAATGGAGGATTCTTTGACAAAAGCAAAATTTGATGTAAAAAAAATCTTATTTCAAATACAAATCATTATTTCTAACCTTGTCAATGTCTTGACTCTATTTTCTATTCATTTCACAACGTTTGGTGGTGAATAAGTGTGACTTTTCATGGAAAACACAAAATTGTTTGGGTAATTTAGTACTTCTACTGTAAAATCTGGAGCCAGAGACAGACAACCATTCGCACTCACACTCACACATATATATATATATATTTTTGTATATTATATATTTATTTATATTATATTTATATTTTATTCTGATTTAAGCTAAAACATTTTCATTCAAAATACACACCTCTCTCGGTTTTTGCCGTTTGAGACGTGTGTGATAACTCAAAATGACCACGAGAGAGCAGCAGACGGTTATTTGCTTTTGTAATTGCATGCAAAACAGGGGCTGACATTTCCTTCTATAGGGGGCGGAACTGACTAGTGCAACAAACAGCATCAACAAAAAATAACCTCTCCAAAGATCTGTCACATTTTTTACTCAGAAATCGTGAAAAAATCCAAATTCATCTATTTGGCAAAGAAATGACCATTTGATTTGGAAAAAATCAGGGAACAGAAATATATCCAGAGAAAGCAGAATGTTTTATGCTACGTGAACAAAAATCAGCTGTACGCATAAATACACAATTCCTCTCCTTAGCTCGGTCCACGGTATTGGAAATGTGTTTTGTAGTAGTTAGGAAATAAAATGGACATGTGTCAACACGGCGTACGTAATGTAGTGTCCGCGCCAGAGGCATCACGAGCGGGAGTCAACGCCAAAGGCATCCAAGATGTCAAGGTGTCAAACTCAAAGGCGTCCGTTGGCACGCATTCATTGGTCAGCTTATTTGTCAACGCGCCTCATTGATTGATCCCAACGCAAACAAAAAGCGCCGGCTCGCCTCCTGAATGCCAAGCGGGTCGCGACGGCTCGGCAGCGCCTTTAATCCCGATGGCGAATGGGAGCCGGCGGCCGTCTCGACCTCATCGCGTTTAGAGAGGTCGCCGACCATTCGGCTCGCAGTCGGCATCATTTGGAAGATTAGCCGCGATTGCAGATGTGGTCCGACATTGTCTAATGCGTACAATGTTCTTACGATTATTTTTACGTCAAGGAATATAAAAGTTTTGTTGACCACTTTTGCGAAACATGCTAACATCAGTCGTGTCATAAAACTCACATGGTCTACCAAAATCACGTCAAAATCCGAAAAGTTGTTTTGAAGCGTCTAATTTTCAGATTATTTTAAAAAAAAATACAACGCCACTTAATATCACATAAACTACGCATGAAAAAAATGACTTTTTTTACAACTTGAGGCCCCCCCCCGCCCAAATTTATTATTTACTGGTTCACATTGGGTCGTCGACATGTGAGCTCCTCTCCGACATTGAACACATTCTTATTTCCCCAAGCAGATGAAGGATAAATTGTCCATTATTTGCCCTTTTAAAAAGCAAGTGAGATAAGCCCTCATGTCGTCATTTGGCCCCCCGGCCTGCGGGGGCGCCACTATGCAGAACGCTGCCCCAATTACCGACGCCTAGTTTGCCATAATGACTTTCCAATGACGTACTTGATTGAAATGTAACTGGTGGGGCCGCGGGGCGCTACAAAAAACAATAAGGGGGGGAAAGTTGGAGCAGGTACGAGAAAAAAAAACTTATTAAACCGCGCGGCGCTGGCAGCTAGCATAAATTAGCATATTGAGGGTAAATATGCAGACTATTGACGATAATAAAACGGGATTATTCAATCCAATGAATGTTAAATAGATGGAGGCAAGGCCACGCAGCTCTTATCTGCTCAAAGCTGGCCTTTATTTTAATGGCTTGACAATTGCGCTTATTGTTCCCATTTCGGGCTTTGGCCGTGCCGCCGCATTCCCGAGAGATTCTTTGACGATTTTAGTTTCTCCCGCCGGTCACGTGACGTCAAGTGGCTGGCTGCTTGCTCGCTCCTGTTTTGCTGAACGGGAGCGTCGGCCTCGGGCCAGCATCAAGATAACGTTTTCATTATGCACACGGCCTGATGCACACGTAGATTATGTTCGAGAGAGGGAGAGAGTGCATGTGTGTGTGTGTGTGTGTGTGTGTGTGTGTGTGTGTGTGTGTGTGTGTGTGTGTGTGTGCGTGTGTATGTGCGCATGAATAAAATAAACATCTTTTCTTGCGCCCCTGAAAGCCCATAAATCAAAAACATTTGACTTCTTATTGTGTTTCTTTTTATGACACACACACATACACACACACCTATACCGCTTGTTCCTACGGGGGTGCTGGAGCCTATCCCAGCAGTCATCGTACAGTAGGCGGGGGACACCCTGAAACGGTTGCCAGCCAATCACAGGGCACACAGAGACAAACAACCATCCACACTCGCACGCAGGGGCAATTTGGAGCGCTCAATTGGCCTACCATGCATGTTTTTGGAATGTGGGAGGAAACCGGAGCGCGGGGAGAACATGCAAACTCCACACAGGGAGGGTCGGAGGTGAGATCGAACCGGCACCCTCCTAATTGTGAGGCGGACGTGCTAACCAGTGTACCACCGAGCCGCCCTCACACACACACACACACACACGCACGCACACACGCACGCACGCACCACACACACACGCGCACACACGCACACACACACACACACAATCTAAAACAATCCCCTTGATTCTAAATTCTTGTTACACTTACTAACTTTAACTTTAAAAATACATAATGAAGAATAAATAATGAACTGCTCTGAAAATTACAACTGCGTGTCATAATCTCTGGACTACATTCCTCTCCCTAAAATTTTATTGTTTTCCTAGATTACTACCAGTCAATTTTCTTGACCCCAACACAAAAGATCCATTAAGATGCAGATTAGATACTTGGACTAGCCACAAGTGTAAATAACAGCTGAGGTGGAACGTGACCAAATGCTACAGTTTGCTAACGCTAACGTGGCGCTCGTGTGTTGATAGTGTGTCTCATTGAGTGCGGGTTGCCGCGCAGGGTAAGGGTGAAGGTCGCACGGGTCCCTGGAGAGCAAACGGTGGCTCTGCTAATCCCCACGAGGTCCACAGTTGACCGTGACGGGTAGCAACACGTCTGGATTCGAGAAGAAAAAAAGTCCGCTTGCTAAAAGTGCTAACAATGCTATGAAGCTGCGTGTTTGTGAAGTGACTTAGCCAGATGTGCGAGTGAAAATGATGAAGCCAGGATGTAAACAAAGCCAACAAACATGTTAACTCAGCTAAAAGTGGCCATGAACACAAAATCTAGCAAATGCTAGCCTTGGCTTCAATGTAGCATTTTTGTAACCATAAATGTAGGATATGTTGAAACAAATATGGCAAATTTCCAAGAGGACAGTTTTCGTGACAAAAAACAAACTACCTGAAATCCTGAAGGCTAAAATTCTCTGTTTAAATGGTAGTCTGAGGAGAATTAGATTCTTTTTTGGGGGAAGACAACTGTTTTTGGAGTCTAAATTAGAAATCAAAAAGATTTCACAATAACAACAAATCATGAAAATGTATATAAAAATTATGTAAATAACTCAACAACCCAGTTTGAAAACTATGACCTGAAAGAAATTGGAATGCATTACGATACCCGCGTCTCTATTCATAATGTTGCCTATTTATCTGGTTCGATATGCACCGCCGCGTTCATCGTGGTTGGCGAGCGCGCGAGTTCATTGTTCCGCGGGGCGTCAACGAGAAAAGGAAGGAGAAGTCCAGGGGTCTCGACAAATCCTCCCTTTATACAAGCAGCAGGAGAGAAGACCCTCGTGGGAAATGATCTCTGCCCGGGCAACGACAAACACTCAATTACGGGGGGCTTACCGGCGGACTCTGGCCGCCCCCCCCCACTCACGTCCCTGGGGGACATCAAAGGACTAAAGACTGGTTTGAGGGGGAGTGTGGGGGCCCCTCTTGTATGCGCTCCTTGCTTTTGTTGCGCCGTATTAACTCCGTCATCCCCTCCCGGAGCGCACATCATTCGTGTCTTCATTCGGCGTGGCGTGTGTGTGTACCTAATGGAGTGGCATCTAGGTGTACCTTATAAAACGACAAGGCAGACAAAGACATTAGACAATACATATTTTACCTCATGCTTCATTGCATAACAAATACGTTGACTACCCAAGATGTGGCATCCAGTTGATTGTTTTATGTCAATAAAATGTATTTCAGTAAATCCGATGTATTAATAGATAATTTTGCTATAATTCAATCATTTGATTTTTTAATTAAATTACAATCTGTATTATCGAGAGTGTACTTCATTCAGTCCGTCTTAGCATGGACAAACGCTGTGCAGATGCAGTCGACCACCAACAGGTGGCGTTACAGACACACTTGAGACACCTAATCGTTTTTTTTTTTTTTTGCTTGTTGTTTTTTCTGGTGGGTGCTTAGGGAGTGATTGACAGCTGGCCGGAGGTCCTCTGGCCGCCGTTTAGCAGCTAATTAAAATGTAAAGCGGACAAAGCGCGCCTAAGTCGCCTGACAAAGGAGGAATCTCCTTCTTCGTCTTCTGCACAGCTGCTAAAGCAAACGAGAGATGAGACACAGGAGACGCGAGGCATGACTCCGACAAGACAAACACGGCCAGCCGCCACAGCTGTTCCAGGGTGCAGTGCTGGCCTCCATGGTCTCGGTGGCCTCGGTGGCCTGGCGCCATGGTGCAGGCCGCTGCTGCGTTCAGGCGCCACTCGGAAATATGCACTTGGCAATGGTCGGCTTTCCCAGTCCTGATTCTACGGCATCGGGTTAGCTTGGGGTATTCATATGACCCGATCAAATATCGATATCAGCAGCTATTATGATATGAAGTATCAGATATTGATATCGGAGGCTACGGTATCACTACAACTTGATCTTACACTAATATCATGATAATGAAACAATATGATTGCATTAAATATCGAACATGTATCAATGGCTACATTGGGCCAGGTACCGATATCATAAGTAGTTCCAGTATGGGGCTCTTTGATGATTTGATCGGGGTCTGATTTTGGACGAAGAAGAAGTCCACCCAACTCCAGCAATAAATGTCTACGTACGTTTTAAACTCCAGCCGGCGCAAGGTTCCGGGTACCCTTGTGTAAAGGTCAACTTGAATCCATTCGATGGTATCGCAAATTCCATTTTTCCTGCCGGCACCTGAATGCAGCAGGTGATTATTGCCATGCTGCTACGCCTCTGTAGCTTGTGGCGCTGAGTTAATCTCCTCGGCCTCGATAACACACATGCGCACACGCACATGCACACAAAAGTCCTCCAGCACTTCCTCCTGATCACCAGCCCAATTATTGCCATTTAATTGGCTGGTGGGAGACATTTTATCATATGCCACAATAATGTCGCTTTTGATATGCACTGTTGATTTTCGGTCATTTGCCGTGCAAATCCTCGTTAGAATAAAATGTTCACTAGACAAAAAAAAAAAAAAAAGAACAAAAAGCACCTGGTCTATATGTCCTTTATGATCCCCGCAGGATACTTGAGCTTGTGGCTGCAGCCTAAATATTTACACATGACGCCCAGTCAGACCAATAAGACCAGTAAAACCAGTAAGGCAGCTGCTCGCTTAATCTAAGCTATCTAAGACGATATATTAGACGATATATTTTCATCACACCAAGGGAGGATCAGCGTCATGAAATGAGGCCATGACAACAGAGCATGACTTTTGAGGTTTTTGTGGGTCTCTTTACATGAAAGCGCTATGGGCCAAATTTGAAGTTGCAAAATGAGGCTGGCTTTTTTTTTTTATTTTCCATTCAGACAGTTTTCATTCTTAATCTGTGCATAACGCTACAGTGACTGACAATAA
Source organism: Syngnathus scovelli (assembly GCF_024217435.2). NCBI lineage: Eukaryota > Metazoa > Chordata > Actinopteri > Syngnathiformes > Syngnathidae > Syngnathus > Syngnathus scovelli. Next base: position 5,844,937 of record NC_090860.1, on the reverse strand, counting down.
AATGAAATGTACTTTTAGCATGCTGCCAGTTTGTATTTTAATGTTGATCAAGATGATGGTGAGACTTGAAGTCCTATTTAAAAAAAACTTTGAATGATTTTCTACTAAAATATATTTTGCCAAACAAGTAGTGATTTTGTTTGATATTTTTTTGTAGGCCATCCTCTGCAGCTGTCTCGGGACATACCGAGGACGGGAGCGTTTCATTACGAATGTCGGGGGTGAGAAAGTGAGCCTTGATTAGCTTTCTAATTAGCCACTTTAAACTCTAAGTAGGCCATTTGCACTCTGCACTCTTACGTCTGTTTCTCTTGGCGCTGTGCGTGTGCGCGCGTGTGTGCGTGCGCGTGGCAGCTGCTTTCTGTCATTGTCTTCATCACCGTGCGTGTACGCGTCCATGCGGATTATCGGCGGTTATGTAACAGCTGTGCCATCCAGATCGGCGTCCCGATGAGGGGATGATTGACACCCGGCATCCCGGAATAGAAGACACTCATCGGTGTCGGAATCTACGCGCCATCCCACCGATTGGACGGGATGAAGTTGCTAATGAGCCAGATTAGGTTGTCAAAGGAGACACTTTAGCTGACGCTACACGTCAGTCTCGGGGGCCTCTTGAGTCCGCTCAAGTCCCGCCTGACAAGTCAACTGCTCGAGCTGACTGACGTGTCGAATGGCACGTTTCCACTACGAGAACTTTAGACACAACTAGAAACTTTTCCAGGAGTGACGGCGCTAGTGTCAGAGGTTCTGAAGAAGACCCTGAGTAGTGGAGGTGGTACTTTCAAGAGAGCTTGGGAAAAAAATGAAGTCCAAGAAAATAACTTTAAGTTGAAGTATGTGGGAGGCAACCTGAGTACACAGGAAGGCCCGAGCCCATGATTTGAACCCAGAACAAAAGGAGGCAGATGTGCAATCCACGAGTCATCACGTTGTCCTCCACTTTTTTCCATCAAGGTCAAAATTGTCTCAATTATCCACGCATGTCTGTCTTGTGATTTCATTTCAGACTGGGAAAGGTCAGACGTTTTTATTTTAAATTCTCGTTAACTGCCTCTACGCTCACTCGCCTCATTTTATTTCATTCACTCAAATCTCATTTCACTTAAATTAACTCCCTTCTTGTACACTGTTACATGTTTATTTTCTCATTATGTGACCAATGGGTGATGCGTTCCAGACCTGACATGGAATTCTTTTTTATAATTGCCACAGTAGAGTGTATAAGCAAGTAAATACTTGCTTGCTGAATTTCAAATTAATCAGTGAAAATGGTCAGTCCAGGTATTATTTTCCAGTCTTGCATACCGTAAGGCTTCCCCAAAAAAAATGTCAAGTTTTGTAAAGCACAATATTATTGAGTGTCATTTTTTTCTTATCAACACAAATGCACAATGTTGTTTTGGGGGAAGCTGGAACTACTGAATTGCATTTCGATACATGCTGAACATGAAGAATTTCAATTGTTGAGTTTACTGTCGTCACCTCTAGTGCTTCTGTCAAAATACCCCCCCATCATTTCCTGTCGACACACTTGAGCTAACGTGGGCGACGGCAAAGCGAAGTGCCGAGAGAAACTGGGTTGCAATTGTCAACAATGAAACATATGTAACTTGCCGTCAGTGCAACAGCCTGTACTTTGAATTCTTCTAGATTACAACAAACATGTTCAAAATGTCCTGCTCGCTAGTCTTAAACACGGTTTTGCAGGGCGCAAAATCAAGACTTTTCTTGCGCTTTCCTGCAACTATCGTTAGAAAATATTCCCCAGCACATATAGTTGTGATAAAGTCACAGAAAAAAACATACAGCACGATTTTCACCCTTCAATAAAATAGCATTGCTATGTCGTTTGATTAAAACCAAAAAAGGTGATCATTGACTTACCTGTGGCGCAGAAAAAGTGTTAATTCCGCATGTTAAGGTGTTCGATCGAGGTGTGGACGCAGCTGCCCATCACAAGTGATTGACATATTCCCGGGTCACGCCTTTTGGTTTCTGTTTGGCTACTTTTGACGTGCCTTTACAAGTTTTAAAATAACAATGAAAGTGTCGACAAAATTAAATCAAAGGAATCAAACGGGGCAAGACAGGGATTATTTTTCATAGATAATTGTAATAATATTCTACTGTCAGGTCATATGGGCGGTTGTAACGTTTAGGACAAAAAGGCGTGTTTTTTATTTGTTTTTTGTTTTTACATACAAAATGTGCCTATGAAATAAATTATTATGGGTATTATTTTTGTTTTTTTAGCGGTTAGGTACCTAAACAAGTGTCCAGAGGATGCACGTGGTGCTGCAGGACCCGGAAGTGGAGCATCGGATACAGGAGGAGGAGGAGGATGAGGGCGGATGGAGAAGGCGTGACGTCGCTGCCCGCAGAGAGGCCCACTCCTCGGCCGGCCGGGCGGCAGACGAGCTGCAGAAGTGGAGGAATATCCACCGGACCACGCGAGCTATAGCCCGCACGGCAGATGTGAAAGAAGAGGAAGAGGAGTTGGTGGTGGTGGAGGTGGGGGACGCGCCAGCCACCTCCACCAGGCTCCACACACGGTGGGACGAGGAGGGGAGTGGGTCGGGGAGGACATGGAGCAGCCATGGGTGCCCACACACGTTCAGGTGACGGTGCTCCGAGGCAGGGGTCTGCGGGGCAAGGGCAAGCACGGCACCAGCGACGTGTACGCGGTTATCCAGCTGGCCAAGGAGAAGTACTTGACGTGTGTAGCCGAAAAGACCACCGAGCCCGAGTGGCGCGAGGAGTGCTGCTTCGAGCTGCAACCCGGCGTCCTGGACATGGACACTGGCCCGGAGCTCGTCCTCACCGTCATGCACCGCGCGGTAATCGGGCTGGACGTGTTCCTGGGTCAGGCCATCATCCAGCTGCGGAAGATCTTCCACGAGAGCCGCGGTGTGAAAAATCAGTACGTATATTCGCTGTTTTCTCCCACGTTCCGTGAACGCATCGCGGCACTCCTCATCCACGTTTGGGATGTCAACACATCGCTGCTGCATCGACACACCCTCACACCATCACCAGCCCGAGTACACACCCACAATTCTGTACCTTCTAGAACCGTCTACGACACTCAGTCGTTTGTTTTTGTTGATGTGCTTGCTGAAGATGCTATTTCCCCAACGGGATTATGCTGCGTCCTCTGTCCCAATTTCCATGGATTATCTAACAGTTTGGTGGTCCCCATTGACTAAAAGCATTTTTATTTTGCTCGCACACACACACGCGCACACACACACACACACACACACACACACACACACACACACACACACACACACACACACACACACACACGCACGCACTCCAAAGCTTAAGACATTTGCAGAGGCTCCGCCCATGTCCAGTTGTTGTTTTTGTTTAGTTGTCCCATCATGGCGCTCAACCACATCACTTGATATCATTCTGAAATGATCATTTGAACATTGCAATAAGCAAGATAACAGACCATCCCCTATTTTGTGGCCTGCAGGCTCATTGGCCAAATTGTTACGAGAAACAAAATGGCCGACTTCCTGATTAATTTGCATCATGGGTTTTTGAAACTTTTTCCGGCAACCCAAAGCCAGCATTTTTTGTAGGTCCTAATGCTGGAAAAACGGAAATTGCTAGACATTTTGTTGAGTTTGGGTCATGAGGCTTTGAGGCTTTTTGACACATCTTGCCATGACAGACCTGGTCGACCGATTTTGCTTCCTTCACTAAATCTAGTGGGTAAGGCGAGGTGATTAGAAGGGACCATTTGCAGCAAGAGTTACATTACGGCTTAAATTAAGTTAGAATTTAGTCCTCCACAATGTTGTGTACATTCATGTTTATATCCCAGTAGACTTCATCAGTTTATCAGCTTTCTCGCGTGGGACATGTAGGGGCTTCTGACTTCCTGTTTTTGAGAGATGGGGAAACAGATGCAGCGTTATTAAAAAAAAAAAAGACAAGCTCTCATGCATGTATTTCCTGTAAGATCTTTGGCATGAAGGTGTTAGCTTGTTGCACAGTTTGCACAACAGTTTTGGTGAATCAGAATAAACTGGAATGTCATTCTGAATGCTTCTTTGAAAGAGGAGGAAGTAGGCCATGAAGAGAAAAGTCCCGAGCTGGCCGCTGCGTTAGGAATGTGAGCTCCACCTTGGCTGAGGGGAGTTACCGTGCTTCTATTGTTGGACGGGAAACTCGAGTCCACGCCTCGCACAGTACTGCTCTCAGCTAAAGAACTCACATTTAAACAAATATATTACAGAATTGTTGCTTTTTATGCCTCCATTGAGGCTCGTTGATTTATTTTTTAGTACTTTATGGTTTATGCCTTTGGGTGCACCAAAGAAATTAAGGTTAGTTAAGGGTTAAGGTTAAATAGCATTGAGTTGGTGCCTAGTTAGTCTTCGGATTCAAAATGCATTCCTCCGGTTGCGCTAGGTGTTGGTTATTGTTGTGCGGCTTTCAAAAGTGTCAGCATTCCAATTTGTGTTTGAGACTCCACCTCAGAGCAGATAATTGTTTTCTCTGGCAATCGTCGCTGCGTGTGTGTTAGTGTGTCTGTGCCGGTGGTGAAATGGACGTCAACGTTAGGACAGCATAACTACCCAGACTGGTACGTTTGATCATTTCTAATTCTACTTTTTTTTCAAGTTAACTCTTACAAGGTGCTAAAATTTTTGAAACGAGAGATAATACGTGATTGAAAATGTAATGTCATCAATGCAAACAAGACATGCTATATACTAAAGTTAGCTAAACGGAAGCACACAAACGTCTTTCAAACTAAATAACACATTCAAACTGACTAGTCAGATGTCGTTAGGTGTGTACTAAAAGAGCAAAATCAAAACGCCGTCTATCTCACTGTGCTAACCTGTTAGTCAACTTTGGGTAAATAGATTTGCCTTTGATTGCAGGCAAGATAGCTTCTCTCTTAACTGGAGCTAATAGCTAAACTTGTGTTGTCGTTTTGAGTGTAAGTGGTGGTTGCCTGACATCATTGTTTTTGCTCAGAGGACATTATGGAAGCTGCCTGGCCAGACACACACACACACATGCACGCACGCGCACACACACGCGCGCGCACACACATACACACGCACACACACTTGGACTCACTTTGGCTGGATTAACCCCATTCAAACAAACAATACACTCATTCACTTCAGGCTGTGACCCACTTGAAAGTTATTCTTTCATTCTTTAACGAGCACTGTAACACAGAAGTGAGCGCAATCGTTATTTACGGGGCATGACTTGCGATGTTTTCAAGTTAAGGGCCGTCGTTTTGTCTTTTATTTTTTTTATTTTGTGTTACAAGCCAAAATTTGGCAGAGCACACATTGAAAATAAAATCACTCACAAGGAGCATAGAGCAGATGTTAGCCATTCCATGAGAGGGCACAAAAGTCCTACTTTTTATTGCTTTAGCTCAGTGGTTCTTAACCTTGTTGGAGGTACCGAATCCCACCAGTTTCATATGCGCATTCACCTAACCCCTATTTAGCGATTTTTCTTTTCTTTTCTTTTTTCAAATTCAAGACATAAATGTATTTTACTGGTGCACAAAATGAGCCGTGCATGATCATCACCTTGTTGAAAGAACAAAACCAACACAATGCATGAACTCACAAATTACATACCTGCAAATCAGTGTGACTTCTGCTGTTGCTTTTGCGAGACCAGTTCAGATATGCGTCATCACAAATTTACATGATAAATCAGGTATATTCGGACCTCCACAGTGGAGACTCTGCCGAACCCGTGAGACCGACTCACCTAACCCCTAGGATTCGATCGAACCCAGGTTAAGAACCACTGTTTTAGCTTGAACAACAAAAACCTTTTCAGCAACTCCCCCCCAAAACCAGCAAAAACTTTGCCAATGTTGATGTGACTGTTATTGCATTTCCGCGGGTGTCCAGGTGGTACCGACTTAACTCCAAGACCGGCAAGAAGGAGAAAGAGCGAGGCGACATTCAAGTCAGTGTCCAGTTCACACGCAACAACCTGACGGCTAGCATGTACGACCTGGTCATGAAGGACAAAGGGGCTTCCACGTTCAGCAAGCTGAAGGAGCGCATGAGGGGCAAGAGGCGATCCAGTGAAGATGAGGCAACCTCAGGTGGCACCGGCCCGCTGAGCCGCGTGCGCCAACGTCTGCCCAGCGACGGGGGCGGCGAGGAGGACTACGAGGACGACGAGGGCGGCGAAGTGAGGCGCAGTAAGATGAGGACTTTCTTTCTGCGAGGCAAGCTGAGGAAGTCGTCGGACACGCGCTCCAGCACGTCGCTGGGGTCCGAGAGCAGCGAGTCGTCGTCGCGTGGTGGGAGTCTCAGCCCCACAGCTGGCATCAGTGTGGTGGTCTCCGACCTCTCCAACTCACCTAGTAACAGCAGCAACCTGACCGCTGACAGCCCAGGTGACAGAAAATATGCAGCGGTTAGCACATTGTTTATGTATGTACATATGTTGGGCTAATGGTGCATTCAAGGAAACTGGGAAGTTTTAGTGGATACAGCATTGGACTCAAAAGAACCTTGGAAATTTGAAATGTCCCTTTTAGGGCCAATGATGCATGCACAAAACAGTGAACTTTGAAATGATAACAAAGCTAATGCTGAATTCAAGAAAAACCCAGCGGTACATCTATAGCAAATGACAAACCTATGCACCAGTCTAGTGTTTCCTCATGACCTTGTTTGTGTCTTGTCATCTCTTTAGAGCGCACGGCTGACACATCACCCAGGTTGTCTCCCTTGCGCTGTGACTTTAGCGATGAGATCAATGAGATCACCATAGCCGTGCCTCAACTTCCCGCGGGCATCAATGGAACGCACAAGCCCCAGGATCAGGCCTCAGGAGCTCTAGAAACTTCTTTGGGCCTGGGACACCTGCAGAAGACTTTGCCTCTATCCGTGTCTTTGCAGAATCTTCACCCGCGGGCCTCTGCCGAACCCCTGCATGGCACCGTGGGCGATGGACGACGCTGGTCTTTTGACAAGGCCGGCGAGGAGGAGAGTGCTGCTATTGCAGCGGCCATGGAGAAAAACTGCCCTGTGTTGGGCAGAGAAGAGACAGGCGAGGAGGTTGAACAAGACTCTGGCACAGAGGGCAAACACAAAGGATGGTTCGGGTCCAAGGAGTCGCACAGTATATCCAGGTGAGTTTCGTAATCTATACCAGTGGTGGGCCATATCTTTGGTACCTGAGCATTCAGGGGGCATTTATCCAACTCCCAGTTCCACCACTATCCAGTATTATTTTCCAGTAATAGAAACCCTCAATACTGGAAAATAACATGTACTACTACATTACCTGGAGCAGTTCGCAATCATCATATCAGTGCAGTGACGATAAATCTGATCTGATCTGGAACAGCCCCATTGCAAATATTCTAGGCATTCTGAAGGCCCTGGGCATATCAGATTGACATGGCAGCACAAAGAAACAGAATTCTGATTAGATAAAAAAAAAAAAAAAATCCAACATCCACGTGCACAGCAAGTAATTACAAATGAAAGCATTACAAGTTATGCTAAGACGGTTGTCGACTGTATTTCAAATCAATCCGATTGAGTGCAAGAGCAAAACTCTTTCCAAGCCCTTCAGTTCAGGTTAGTGTCAACCACCTGAACTAATCTGGAGGACTGTGTTCGCTTCCTTCCACAGCTCGGTGGCACCTCATGAACTAGATCCCGGCACTGAGCCACCCCTTGACCCACTGCACCACTCTAACCCCTTCTGTTCCTCACCACCCCTGTCACCCAGCAACCCTTTCCTATCGCACGACACGTTGTACGATTCCTCGTTGCCCCCCCTGCCCTTTCTTTCCAATTCCCGGCCTCCTATTGAGCAACTCTTTCCAAAGACGGGTTATGCAGACACCCAGACTTGGGAGAGTCAAACTACCGAAGACCACGTCATTGGCTTGGGCAAGAAGATACCTTTAAGCCAGAAGTCTTCAAACCCTTTTGCATCTGCTGAGGAACAGGAACCACATACGGAATGGGACGATTCTTTTGAGGAGTTTGCTGCTTGCAGGCTGCAAGGTTCAAAAGACCTGACATCTAACATTTTAACCAACACCCATCAGCTGGAACTTGGCAGTGATGAAAGGAATGATTCCCTGAATACCAAAAGTGTCATGTTGAGCAACTACATGACGACCTGCAGCCACCTGCACTCTTTGGACCCCATCCCAGAGGATGAAAGCTTTGAGTACTGCAACGAAGTGTTTAACACTTTGGAATCACACCCTCCCACTGGATGGCATCAAGCTAACAGCGCTACTAACATGGCTCCCTTCCCAGATGGTTCTTCGGGCATCGGGAGTTCAGTTGAAGATGATTTCCTCTGCTGTTTCTCTTCAAATTCTGCATCGGACAAGTTCTCAGCGTGCTCCTTGGATGAAACTGAGCCGCAGAATTTCGACAGCGTTGCTCCAACCTTGGAGATCTTGTCCGAAACAGTTATCACTCCAAAGGGTTCTACGTCTACAGATGAGCTTTTGACTGATGCAGCTCAACGAACTGCAAGTCAGAGTGACGATTCGGAATGGTGGGATTCAGACGGGTCCTTAGTCTTCACACCACCGCCGACTATGTCTAGTGCAATGATTGCAGGTTTAGAAGCTACAGACATGCAAACTCCAGAGAACCTGGACCTAGAGCCAAAATGTGAGATGCAATCTGATGACGACAACAATGAAGACGTATCTCAAGGCGAATTAAGTGGACAACCATCTCTGGACATTCCCAGCTCTCCCCCAGGCACTGACCTATCCTTGTCGTTTGAGGAAGGTTGCTGGGAATCTCCTGTACCTTCCAGGCATCTTGGAGATTGTGACAAAAACACTAACAGCTTTCTCCAAAGCCTCAACATGAACACTGACTCACAGGATGACCAAAATTGCTGCTCTCTACCGCCCTCAGAATGTTCTGGGATTTCCAACCCTACTGAGAAGTCACACTCTGAGAACTTGACTTTCTGTGGGGAGCTCGGACAAACTGGGGAACCCGCCATTGGTTCAGTGAGTCCAGATGGCTCAAATAACCAAGCTGACCTGTTGGCTCCAATTCTGGAAATCAGATCAGAAACTGATGAACAAGATTTCTCAGCAGTGGACAAGAATTTTCAAGTTCTCCCTGCAACAGACGTCTTTTCAAATCCCATGGAGGGAAATGAATTCACAGCTCTTGATGTAGGTTTTGCAAGAAACCCTCCACAACTCTCAAAAATATCACAGAGCACCAGGAGCTTTCTCCAAAGCCTCAATGGCAACTTGCAGTGCCACCAAAACCAGTACGGCATATATGACCCATCAGAGACACTTGACATGGAGAAATCGACCTTCTCTGGGGAATCAGGAGAGATTTCGGAATTCATCGATGGTTCATTTTGTGGAAAAGGCTCAACCGAAGATCCAAACAATCAACATGACTTGTCTTTGGTGATGACTGACAGCCCAGATACTTTTGAGCCTTGTTTCACAGCAGGGGACGACAATAGTTCCCAATTTCTCCCTGTGACTCATACAGACTCTTATCAAAAGCTCATTGAGGGCGATCAGGTCACTGATCTCAGTGCTGTGTCTTTGAAAAGGCCTTTACCACCACTACCCCAAATGTCCCAGATCACCAGGGGATCTCCCAAAATCCCCGACAGAAACTTGCAGGACCACCAAAACCATATCAGTGTACCCGACGCCACTGAGAGCATTAATTCAGAGAAATCTACCTTCTGTGGCAAGCTAGAAGAGATTCCAGAACCCATTAGAATTTTAGTGAGCCCCAGGGGTTCTACCAGTGGCCCAAATGACCAGGCTGACTCATTGTTTCTGATGTCAGAGAACACACCAGATACCTGTGAATCAGCTTTCATAGAATCTTGTGACTTGGGCTTCACAGCAAGGAATGATGGGAGTTCTGAAGTCCTCCCTGGCACTCCTTCAGATTCGTATCCGAATACCATTGACGACGAACAGTTCACCGTTCTCGATGATGTATTTGTGAACAAACCTTCACCAGAAGTCTCTCAAACATCCCAGAGTTCTAGGAGCTTTCTCCAAAGCCTCGATGGAAAGTTGCAGCACCATTATGGCATAGCCACACACCCCGAGATGGTAATCGCGAAGAACTCTACTTTCTGTGGGGAGCTAGGAGAGATTCAGAGTGCCACCACTGCTTCACTGATTCCAGAGAGTTTTCCCAGTGATTCAAAAAATCTAAATGACTGGTTGTCTGTGGTTACAGAAGACAGACAAGATCCTTATGAGTCAAGTTTTAACAGAGGGGATGATGGAAGTTCTCAGGTTCTCCCTGCAACATCAACAGACTCATATGCAAAGCCTTTCGGGGATGATCTTGTCACTGCTTTTGATGACATGTTTGTGAAAAACCCACCACCACAACTTCCCAAAATATTCCAGAGAACAATGAGCGTTCCTTCATTCCACTTATCTCCAAACCATTACGGTGACTCAAAGCCCACCGAGAGGCGAGGGTCAGAGAACTCTACCTTTGCTGGGAAGGCTGGAGAGGTTCCGGAAGACACCGGCGCTTCACTGGGTTTGACCACTGGACCAAACATTAACACGCACATCACCGACTGGTTGACTCAAGTGATGACAGACCGAGCAGATGCAGGTCTCACTCGAGGTGACCTCAGGGGTTCGCAAGTTCTCGCTGCAACTCCAACTATATTGAAGCCTGATGAGGTTTTTGGTAACCAGATGGTGGAAAACCTGCCACCGCACCACCCCACAGTACATCGCGCAAGCACCCTCCCGTTCAATTGGGACAAGACCCTTCCACTGTCCTTCTGGAAAGAGTCCTGCTCCCCCGAGGCGTTATCCACATCCCCTTCCTCCCCCTGCCCTTCAACGGCCTCCGCTCCTACACTAACCCGTGAAAATAGTTGCTTCCCCTCTTTCATTTCCTCCCCTTCTAATGCCTCGCTGCTGCCCGTCACACTGAAACCTCAGGAGGCACTGGAATGCCAGCAGGAGCACGCAACTCATCAGGAGCTCAGGTGAGCTTGTTCGTCGATTGAGGGAACCATCTTTCCCCCTTCCTTCCAGTTTTCCAGCCTTTTCTGGCCCTTTCACCTGCTTCTTCCTTTGTGTCATCAACTCCGAAGGGGATCCTCTTGGTAGTGGTGGTTCTTTTAATCTCCCAGTTAACACATGCGCACTAATCCTGCCGGGACTCCCTCCGTAGGTGTCTTGTGTGTGTATGTGTCCTGTCTCCGTGGTAATGGGAGGGGAAACACTGCCGCGGGCCAATTAGCAGTTATTATTTTGCCCTCCGATTCCTAACACAACCCCTCTCCCCACCTCCACTCATTCCTGTTTTGCCTTACACACACACGCGCACACACGTACACACAAGTACACACACGTACACACACACATCCCCCTTACCTCACAGGACCTGTTCTCACACTTTGCCCCCCCAAAAAAGGTGTTGTTGTGTCACTGATAGCGTTTCCTTTTCAACCTGGGGCAATAACACACTTCTTCTCACATTTGTACTTGTTTTGCATAAACGCATGCAATTAAAACAACTTTGGGCGCATTTGACTTTTAATTTTCACCGCTTTAAGGAGGTGCACCTCCTGGACCGCTCTCAGATTGTGGGATGTAGAATTGTCTGGTGTTGCGCAAAATGTTTACAATTCAATGTCGTTTTTAGGGAAAAAAAATGCTAACCCTTGCAAGAAACCCTGGATGGCACGCAGAGCGTCCGAGTGTGTTGTAACGCAGTCTCTTGTGTGGTTTCTTTGTAGTCCCCACCCGGTGCGGCCCCTGAGCAGTGGCCCGCTGGTCGAAGGCCGCTCAGTCCTGGAGAAGATCAAGTCCAGCATCCACCCTGGCAGGAGAAGTCAGACCGGCGAGAAGGTCCAATTTGTGTTCCTTTGCAGTTCATTTAGAAAATATCACTGCACTTTTTCACATTTCCTTTCCTCAAAATTCTCTTACCAGCAAGACTTGTAACATCAACATGATATTTTTTTTCAGTAAAAATTTTTTTTTCCTGTTTCCAGATCCTAACGGAGGGCGCCGGCTCGTACTATCACCTGACCCACAGCGAACTGATTGGTCTCCTGGTGCAGCGCGAGGCGGAGTTGGATCAGCAGAAGGCGGACTTTCAGCAGCAGCGCGCCCTGCTGGCCAAACGGGAGGTGGAACTGCGTAAGCTGAAGCCGCAGGTCCGGGACCTGGAGGACTACATTGACACGCTCCTGGTGCGCATCATGGAGCAGAAGCCCACCCTCCTGCAGGTGCGATCCAGGCTCAAATGATGGCACGCTCCCCACAGGGAATCTCAGATACCCCAACAGCTTTTTAGTCTTTTCACCGCTACGCTGTCCCTTTTTTGATACAAGCGTTTTTGCAGAGGTTCTCAAACCTTCTAGATCCGGCGCCCCCCCTCCTCATAGTCCCAACAGCAATTGAACATGTGTACCCCAAAATGCCAAAGGAACTAGGCATGCGAGAAAAAACAATTTGAATTGAAAAATTGGTCTTGGTTGAACCGAATGAAATCATTACACTTTAAAATGTAGCGCACATCAATTTGTCTGATTAGACCTCATTTGCTCTGTATCGAGCATTATATAGGGTTCCGATACCAGACACCGATACTTAAGTCAAAGAAAATCTTAAACTCTCTTCGGCAATAATTTGCGCTATTCTACACTTTGGTGAATTATCAGCTGCCCAAAACCTGCCGTTTGAGAACCGCTGCATTTCAGATGCTGAAGTGTAACGAATATGCTAGATACGTAGTCCTCAGGTTGTTTTCAGCTCCTCACCCGCCAGGTTGGATTGGTTTTAGGATGGTGGGCATGTGCGCACCTATGTTGCTGGATGCTGAATCGGAGTGGGGAGGAAACAAGAAAAAGTCCTTTATGCCTCACCTTGCCTGTTATGAACACAAATGAGAGCAAATGCAGAATGTTCACCCTATTTTGTCACTTTCATCTTGAACTGCAGTACGTTTTACAGCCATGTGTGGTAGACGACACAGCTGGAGGCAATAAAAATTGACAGCTTCACCTAATTTTTGTGCGGATAAAATTTGGATCATCATCACAATGCGACAAAATTATATGTTTCGTAATTGTTAGTTGCAGCTCTAGTTACAGCCTCATTCCAAAATAGTGTATTTCTTTTTCTTACCAATTCTAAAAGTCGCTTAAAGTGAAGGCCCGTGAATACTTTCCAGATGCATTAAGTTTGTTCGGGAAATGTTCACAGCGCTTCACATTTTCCAGAATTTTACTAAGCTTGTGCTTATTGTGCAAGATTGTTTGCCAAACAGACAATGTTGATTAAGTTTGCAGCAAAATCAGTGCAATAAAAGATATGTGTTTGCCTATATTTTTGCTCATGGATTTGTGGCTGTGTATGGACCAGCGCTGTATACCATGTCTTCCGTTTTGAAAGCTTTTTATTGAGGCGAATGTTTTTTGTGGTGGGGGGCGCCAGCCTCCCCAGATCCACGTGTCGCAAAAGAGCGTTTACAAGCTGTGATGATGCAATTCTGTTTCACACAATTTTGTATATTTAATAAAGAATATATAGTATTTCTTCCTCACTATGTTTGCCTCAAAATATATATGTATTTTTTTTCTTGTCATGTTTTATTCATTACAATAGGTTCGGGTCTCAAGCAAAACTACACCCACACAGGTCAAGACATTATGTGAAATATTACAATATCACGTTTGAAATGTATAGATTTATTCATCTTCTGAGCCACTTAGCCACACGAGGTTCGCGGGCACATTTCAAATACATCCATCCATTATCTGTACCGCGCTTGTCCCCACGGGGGTCGCAGGCGTGGTGGAGCCTATCCCAGCAGTCATCAGGCAGTAGGCGGGGGACACCCTGAACTGGTTGCCAGCCAATTGCAGGGCATACAGAGACGAACAACCATTCGCACTCACACCTAGGGACAATTTGGAGTGCTCAATCAGCCTACCAAAGCATGTTTTGGGGATGTGGGAGGAAATCAGAGTGCCCATAGGAAACCCAAGCGGGCCCGGGGGGGAACATGCAAACTCCACACAGGGAGGGCCGGAGGTGGAATCAAACTCAAACCCTCCTAACTGTGAGGCGGTCGTGATAACCAGTGCGCTACCGAGCAGCACATTTCAAATTTATTTGATTATTTATATAATTTGCACAGTCCAAAATTATGACTAAAGAATTGTATAGCCCTTCCTGGGTACTTTTTAAAACATGATTTTGCTTTCTATCGCAACAAACTATGTATGTCCCTGATTTAGCAGAGGGAATCGTAAAATACTACAGTACCCATAATGCACCTCGCCATTCTGACTGCGATGTAAACCATAAAATGATTGTGAACGTTTTGCCGAACAGGTCCGACATTAAATTCCATCCATCCATCCATCCATCCATCCATCCATCCATCCATCCATCCATCCATCCATCCATCCATCCATCCATCCATCCATCCATCCATCCATCCATTTTCTGAACCGCTTAGTCCCCACGGGGGTCGCGGGCGTGCTGGAGCCTATCCCAGCTGTCATCGGGCAGTAGGCGGGGGACACCCTGAACCGGTTGCCAGCCAATCGCAGGGCACACAGAGACAGACAACCATTCGCACTCACACTCACACATCTGTAAATTCTTTAATTTACAAAAGAATATTCTGTCTCAGCCAACAAATTGTTATAAATTCAATGTTGAACTTTGAACTAGGGACAATTTGGAGTCTTCAATCGGCCTACCAAGCATGTTTTTGGAATGTGGGAGGAAAGCGGAGCGCCAGGAGAAAACCCACGGGCGGCTCGGTGGCACACTGGGTAGCACGTACGTCTCACAGTTAGGAGGGTGCGGGTTCGATTCCACCTCCGGCCCTCCCTGTGTGGAGTTTGCATGTTCTCCCCGGACCCGTGTGGGTTTTCTCCGACATTAAATTATTAAAGTTTATTAATAAAGAATGGTTAGACATAACGAACTCGCAAATCGCCAAATATACATCATTCTTTGTAACTGTCGTCGGAAACTACTATACCCACAATGCACCTTGGCGATAAGCTCAAGGTAAAAACGTCCCTGTTTATTTGTCAAAAAAAACCTAACGTTGTTTCCAAGTAGCCATTTTGTTCGTCATCAAAATATGAATGTTCATAAAACGTGACCTTAGTTTGCTTTGACGTTGTCGTCGCAACTGTTCAGGTTGCGTCGGAAATAAAACCCGAGCAAACCCAGTCCAATAACAAGCCTGGTTGTAAAACTACATTCCCATAATGCACCTCAGGTGCTAAGCTAAAAGTAAGCGCCCCTCTCCTTAGCTAAAGTAAAGAACGAAAAAGAAGCTAAAAGTGTTCTTAAACTGCAAATTTGTTCATCATTGACAAACTAGAAATGGAGAAAAACACAATATCTTAACAGAATAGAAAAATATCTGGCAGCCCAGCAGTGATAGGTCCCATTCTGAGCAGGTAACATTTGACAATTAGAATTTCTATTAGTACTGAACTTTAAGAAATATTCTCACATGAAGTTGCTTTATTGTCGTAGAAACAGTTTTTAACTCATGAATAACATGCTTACTTTGGGCCTAAACACTGGGCAGATTCTCTAACAGGGACGCTGGTTTGGAGATCAGCGGTTGAGGGCAAAGAAATGACCCCCACTTTTCTCCCGACTCTACATCCAAGAAATAAAAATAATTACTCTCTTAATGGACTCGGAATTAAAGCACAGACGCAACACAATTATGGTTATAATTGAATATGCATGGAATTTTTCCAACCATATGTATAGTTTGATGCGGTAAACAAGATTAATATGTTATTGGAAGTATTAATTGGATTTATCCTGCTAATCAGGGACTTTAAAACTTAAAAGTGACCTAGCATCTTTTTCTCAAACACATCCATATGTCAACATCGTCGCAGAGCAGATTTTCATCCAAATTAGCAGTTGCCACAATTAAACTCAAGTTAGGCACGGGTGCCGGCGGCTGGGCGCTCCAAAATGATTCCTTATGCTGCGTTATTAATTATAATAATCATGATTTGAGGGATGTCGCTGGCGCCGTTATTACGGAATTTAATTGCAAATGGTGCGAGCTGATTTGAGTTCTGTCAGAGGGTGACAGGAAACAGTTTGTCAGAGGCACTAATGAGCAGGCGCCACCTGGTGTGTGGAAACATCTGGCTCCCGCTAATATGATGACGATATGATTTGATATGTTGACTGATTGACAGTTGGAGCGCAAAAAACTCAAATGATGACCTTTATTAAGGATGTATTGGAAAATGTAATTAATATTTAGCGAAAATGAATTCTCCACCCTGCTTGTGGCCAAGTTAAGCAAACAATAGTTTTGAATCAGACAATTTTTGTAACAGCTTCCTTTGCCTGTTATTTTAGAATGACTTATGTAGATGCCTTTTTGTCAATTTGGAAAAATGTCATATTTTTGAATAAAGTGAATGCAAATTATTATTAGTTTTTTATTTAGTATTAATTTTATTTATTTATTTATTTTCCTGGTTGTGTGGTGGTCATTTCAGGTCTGTGAGGAACGATGCTACCAAGTGGTGGGCGGGCTCTCCACTGACAGTGATAGCAACACAATGAAGTGTGGGTGCGTGCGTGCATGCACGCACACACACACACACACACACGCATATATACACACACACACACATATACACACACACACACACACACACACACACACACACACAGAGCACACCCCGCAGGGCCAGGTCTCGCCTGGACTTGTTCCTAATGACAAGGACGGAAAGGGGCCGGGGGGGCGCCGGCCAGGGACCACAGCGTTCTCCCAACCTGATGTCAAGCTAATTAGTGCAAATTGGACGACGGGCGTTGGTATTTTTTGCTGCGACGGCGTCGTCGAGTGGCGCTCATCACCTTTTAGGAAACTCATTTGTCACCTCGCCGGAGCGGCCAGTGGGCCAGGCTCGCACATGCTCGCCCCGTCGGTGTGTGTTGAGCTTCTTTTGGGTGTCCCAAGAGAAAAACGTAAATATGCTCAAATATTCTGAGCAAGTCCTGCTTACAAACACAGTTAGTGTTCCAAAAGAAGATTTCGAGTTGAGTGCAAAAGGTGCCTTGGTTCAGAGAATGGGGCTCCTCACCAGACCTTTAATTGACGACCTCCTGACCCCCTCACGGGTCCCGGTCTGAGGTCACGCCCCCTCCGAGCACCCCCGCCATTGTTCCTGTCGCTTTCGTGAATGCCTCAGGGCGGTCGCTAAAGGACGACTTATTCGCTCGCTTTGAGCTTGACACCTGTAAATTTTGTACAAAAACAAAAGGAGTGCTGGGCAGCGCGAATGGTTTTAGGGAGTCGGCCTAGGATGTCGGGTGTTAAACTTCACACCCCTGTTGCGCCACTGAGAACAACACCCTTACACACAGGCAGCGTCCCAACTCTGGCTCGGCTCTCATCCCACCTCCAAAGGCAGAAAATGAAGTGGACTTGACCACCAATTTGCCGACATTTTGACAGAAAAGCGAAACTCATCCACAGCATGTGAAATTTGAATCAAGTCATTAGCATCGTAGAGCCAACAGATATATCAGGAACAAACCAATCAGAGGAAAGCTGACGTCCAAAACAAATTAGGGAGAACAACGACCCATTCACAACAAAGCTGGTTAGCATATTGAATATGCGGGAAGTCGACCCAAATTTCTGCCTTTTGGAGGTAAGCCGGTACAGAGGCTGGGCACGGTCTTTGTGACAAGGTTGTGAAATTTAACACTGACTCATCACAAGCGAACAAGTCTTATGACAAAAACCATGCCCATATTTGGCTTTTTCTTTGTCTTTTTTATCACCTTTCAGTGCCACTGGCGGTGTCTTGCTGTGGAACTTCTTATGGATCTGAGAGCTTGTCATGTGGGCCAACAGGGAAGGCGGCGTTCACCCCGGGAAGCGTCGCGGCTCCGCGGGGGCAACGTCAGGTTGTCTCAGACCTGGAAAAGGTCACACACGGCTGGTCGCTGATTAAGATCCATCTCCCGCTGCGTTGCGGACGCTTCCGTTGGAACCGAGTCAGAATATTTTGCTTTCTTCACCGACCGCGCTCTGAGACGGCGATTAGCGGGTTAGCACCAAAACGTGGACACAGAACGAACTGTAGCGACCTTTATAAAGTACAGCAACCAAGTAATGGTTAAAGAAAGTGAAAGAGTCACAGAATTGAATTTCTTTATTCATAACACAAAAAATCCAGAGATCTGAATTTCTCTTTCAGGCAGGGATCCCACAAAATACGTTTGTGAGTCTCCTTTGTGTTGCTTTCTTTCTGCAGCATCGGCCCTCGTGGGTCCACAGAGCCGTCGTCCCACAATGCCCCGGGGCCGCCGGCTGGTAATTAAATTGTTTGCCTGCTTCCCGGCGCCGTAGCACGCGGTTAATCTAATTAAATCAACAGGTTTGCGCAGCGACGCAGCCTTTCTTTGCGGTAATTGGCTGCTTGTTAGAACTCTGCTGCCGCAAACAAATTGGGTAATTACCCCTAAAGTGGCGTCTATGTCAGGGCCTCGTTTTGCCGATTTGTCTATGCGCATTGTTGTCGTTTTGCCGTGCGCCTCAGCATAATAGGTAATTAAAAAAAGCTAATTGGATGGAGCACAAGCAAAGTGGTGTTTGGATTTTGTTTGTTTGCTTACTTAGGGCTATATTTATTTGTAATAACCTAATCAAGCGCTGGCCTGTCAATCAATTAGACGATAAAGAGCTCGACCAGAGGCAAAGGCGCCGGCTAGTGTCTCGCGATTAATTTGCCATTTGTTGGAATTGTGGCCGGTGGCAATTCGCCAGTGAATACCGCACACGATTGTTTGACGCAATTTCAAATATGCAAGTGAAAATTAGCTTACGGAAAATCGCCGCCAGTTTCAAATAATTCCAAATGATTGCAGCATTCACGTTAATTGATTCCATGATTCGAGGCTATCTAGCAGATTACGATTCGTATTATTATTTATCCAGATTATTATTGGGACATAACCAGGCCATGTTTCTGTACAACCTCCAGTTTTGGATTGAATTTAGATGGCAAGCGAAATGAAGATGCTCATTTGTGAACTAATCAAATATGTCAAGTGTGATCGCAGGCTCTCTGTGCGATATGGCGTTCATGTAAACTGTCGGAGGGTGTCTCATGGCTGACGGGAATCTCAAAAAAGGCCGATCCGCGTGGCTTAAACTGATTCATAGACGGATCCCGATGTCGACGGCGATACTCGGGTGCATCATTTGCCAGAAAGCAAAGCCCCTCTTCCAGCTGGCTCTTCAGGAATGCGGCCATCTTTGTGAAGGCCTGACAAGCTTGAGTCCTCTAGCCAGGTGTGTTTGGGATTCCAGACTGCAGAGTGAATAAGGAGGTGGGGGTGTGCAGAGCCTCTCCTCAATGTCAGATCGCCCTCGCTGGTGTTCAATAGAGCGAGAACAAGATGGTCGTAAGAGGGCCTCCCTTCGGTGATGGATCACACCACTGAGAGCATTTTTACCGTTCAGTTCAAGTGAAGCAATTACAACTTGTGGGCTTCTAGTTTGAGCAGACCGGACTAATGGTTCGGTTCTGCCAAATGCTTTGCTTCTGTTCGATATTACAGTTAGAATTGGTAAACCTTGATCAGGATGTATTTGACGTCGGATCCTGTGCTACCTACAAAAACATCATTACATGATGTTACAGAAAATCTCTGAAACACAATTTATAATTCCGGTATCGTTAACCATACTAGCATTCTGTACCAAGAAGTGGTAATAGCATTATACTTGCTTGTACACGCTTGTAATTTCTAACCACGCATGCTAAACTCAAAGTCAAGCTAGTGCGCTAACTGGCATTAGCTAATGAACATGCTGAACGTTGTCAACACAAAGACGTTACATGCGTTTATTCCACAATGAAATACAAACGACGGGTGTCATGCTGGAATTAGCAAGTTAGCATTTTAGCACACTCCTGATTCTGTCGTTGACCTCTTTGACGCCGCCTCCTCTCAGGCTCGGTTTTGTGAGCGAGCTGCCTAATTAAGACAAGGCAGCCCGACGTGTTAATGAGCTCCCTCATTAGGCAGCCGCTCTTCCTTGTTAGGCGGAGGAGCGATGGAGCTAGCTCCTTCACGGGAGCTCCCGCTGTGCTCGCCGTCCCCACGTGGCAAAGGAAGTATTATCCTTGGAGATGGGAAAACTCTGCTTATAGATTGAGTTGGTTCAGGTGAAGAAGTTGCAGGTTTGAAAATGGACAGAATCTGGACAAAATCACTTTAGTGGTGTCAAAGCACATATTTTGTCTCTTAGCAAGGCCCAGAGCCAGTTTGATTTTAGATATGGCAGGTATTTGTTATGTATCGACTTGTTGAATTCATTTAATTGTCCAAATTGGTCTGTTTGCTTTTACGTGTTTTGTTTCTTGCGTTATGCAGTCATCTTTCCCCCGCGCCGAATGAGACAAACCGCCTTTCTCCACTTGCCGAAGGTTTTAATTACGACTGGAAATAGCTCCCGCAGCCATATGGTGGCAAAGTCAGACATATGTAGCGAATAGACGCCTTCCGTTCCGATGGAGGAGCCAGTTTTGCACTTTCTCCTACCCCCCCAAAAAACAAAACAAAAAGAAAGACACCTGAATGCTCCCCCACCTACAGAATTGTCCCACTTCACACCTTGGGTTCTGCCATCTGCTTCAACTATTAGCAAAGCTCCACTCAGACTTTCCATGTGCCAAATTGGACCTTTTTCTGCACATTAGCAGCAACGTTTAAAAATGTCTTTAAAACTGTCACAATTTGTTGGGTTCCGCTTTCACGTCTTGTCATACAACTGCTTGTTTTTGTCTCCTTCCTTCAGGTCTGCGTCAGTCAATCAGACGTGGCAACAAACACCTGCAAGTGAGTGGTCCCTGCTTTCGGACCACGTCATTATACACACAAATGCTTGCATGCTAAGTCGCTCACCTTAGCCTTTTGATTTTTCAACCAGTTCAAACGTCTTTAGCCTAGCATAAAGTTAGAATTTTGCTTAAGAAGCTAACTATAAAGTAACATTATTTCGTGGGTAAATTGCTTAACTTGGATTGTCTGGTTTTGGTTTTATATAGTTGCATGGAGCGATGGCTCGTAACTTGCAAAACTCGTAAGTCAAGGCACTTGTAAGTCAAGGTAGTGCCGCAGGTGACGATATGTGTTTGAGTGCTGCTTGCACTTCATTTTCACATTTGCTGCCTCGCATCCTCCACTGTCAACTACAGTGTTTGTATGGTTGCCATGGCAATTGTGAAGAAAAAATGTCACATGTCGCATTGATGTGTGCTGGCAAAATGAAGTCGCACCTTCCTCAACAACGACCTGGCGGGTCCAAATAATGTTATAAGCATATTGAATCGGGGATATTAAGCCATTGCCCACTTTGGTGTGTGTTTACTGCGTAATCGTCATTTTCTTGAAGCATAATATCCCCAAACAGCGGCTTTGTAGCATGCTAATTAGTGAAGCTGCAATTTGTCGTCAGTTGCACCTCTTATCATGCGACTCAAGTGACGCGACGTTTGTTGCACGAGGTGCTGTTTTGTGAAGCGGAGGAAGGAAATAACATCTGCTCTTTAGCGCATTGAGCTAATGATGGCGCAAGGAGACAGTCGCTTCGCTATCTCCAACTTCTCGTCAAGGCGTCTGTCATCTGCTGGTGCACACACACTTTTGTTTTTCCCATCACCAAATGTCCTCTTTGCTGACACAGGCGATAAGAGACACCTGGTTTCATTCTCCGCTGACTTGGTGCACAACTAGCTCGCAGAGATTCATTTAATTTCCAATGGATTTTAAATTAAAGGTGTGTGTGTGTGTGTGTGTGTGTGTGTGTGTGTGTGTGCGTGCGTGCGTGCGTGCGTGCGTGCGTGGGCATGCGTGTATGTGTGTTGTGTGCGTGCGTGCGTGTGTGTGTGTGTACCAGCGTGCATACAAGTTGGATCTCCTGAAAGCCAGTCCTTCACAACACCCATTTTGTGCTCTTTGTCCAAAAAGTGAGAAGAGCACCCCCACTCGCTCCTCTTGGTTTACAAAACAAAACATCAAGGTCAGACATCACGGCTCATCGCTAAAGCCCAGCGGTCATTAGCGACAGATTCCTTCCGTTTCTTTTGACAGGTGATTACAGAGGCCCCAGCCGCCGCACAATGGCCGACTACTTTCCCTCTCCGTCTGTTTAACTTGTGTGCGCAGCGACTTGGGTAACGCACCTGACACCTGCGCAAGCGCCCAGCGACATTCTTGACATGTTTGTCTTCCCGACAACAAACAGCAGAAGGCGGGCGACTGACTTCCTGGCACGTTGACGTGGTTTTGTCTCCTCGTGTCAATTTGTTCAAGAGGCTCGAGAAGCGCTCAGACCTTACTGTGCTTCGACGTGCGTGAGGAGAGCAAAACGTGACCCGGCCCAAACCAGCCTGGCCCGGGAGTGTTACAGTATGTGGCTTATGTTAGTAATTTACAATTCATGTCAAGGAATCATTCATCTGAGCGACTGCTTGGATTGGTGCTGCTGTTTTGGTTAGCGTACGTGAGCAGTAGCGTCTTGTGGCTGACATCTGTTTGAGGGAGGCGTTCATTCAAACGGGCAAATTGTGTGCCTGGGGATGAAAGTAAACCACGGCTGGTGACTGACACAGCAGCTTTAATGAAAGAACAGCTTGAGAACACAGTGGGGAGGGGGGGGGGGGGTTGCGTCCATCTCGTCCCAGTCCATCTCGTCCCACTCCACACACAGTCTTGTTTGCTCCCGGTACGTGTACATATACTTCATCATATTACATTATAAATAGTGTTGTTGGTCCTCGTGAGGCAGCAGTGTTTCTGTTCCTTTTGTTTTTTGTTCTCTTTCAGTCCTCCGACGTGACGTCGATGTCCTCGGAGCTGGTCTGCTTGGTGGCCATACGCCACCTGTTGATGTGGTGGTTGCCCTTCTTCTTTTGCTGGGCATCCGGCCCGTCCTCCTCCAGCTTCTGACGCTTGTACTTGGTCCGCCGGTTTTGGAACCACACCTTCACCTGTGCGGATGCAAGCCACACACATGAGTAAGTCCATTCACGGTGAGTACACAACGTTGTGGGAAGATAACGTGTTACGCAACATTGGGGAGCGACAACGTGTCGCACAACATTGGGGAGTGACACAAGTTCATCGCACACAATATTGTGGAGCAAGCAGAGTCTACGAGAACACACAAATAGATGCCTGCTTGCAGTTTTTTTGTTTTTCGTGACTTGCCGTCGCCTCCTTGCCAGATTTCTTCTCACTTCGCATATCATTTACATTCATTAAGATGTACTCCAGTATTGTCAAAAACCATCGCCCACTGTTTAATAACAAGACTGTAGTCACATGTGACCTGGAATAAAACTAAAAAAAACTATGTTTTCTAAAAAAAAAAAAAAAAAAAAAAGTCAGATTTTTTTTTTATATGCCAATCCTAACTGATACTTTGATGTCATGTATTTGTGTTAGTGTTATGATGGTGAAGGGTGATGAAGCAAGTGGTGCAGCTTAAGCAAGAAGTCTCGTCATTCACGCAAACAATACTGCTGGCTCATGAGATGTCTTTTTATGGCCCATTAGGCCTAATTGACACCCACATAGCATCAATAACACACACCTCCATCCAATAAGTGATGTCAGTAGATATGCCACACGCTATTTTGGACTTGTCAAAGCGGCAAGAGCGAGGGTGCGAACGCCATCATTATGACTGGTAGTAAAAGCCTGGTCGATAAATCTTGCTTTGATCACATGACCCGAACTGTGTTGTGCTGTCACTGTTTCCAGATTTGCTGTGGTGGCGTTTGCACATCAGTTTAAAGTTTGGTCACAGATTATGAACAGGTTTTTTTCACAAACGTCGAACTGATGATTATGGGATTTATTTAGACGTAGTTCATAGTATAATGGTCTGAACAACAAAAGAGAATGGTCCGTTCTCTTTTGGTATTTTATTTTCATTTTATTATTTAATAACACTTAAAGCAGAAAATTATAATGTGAACATTTTACCAATAGTTTTGATCATTTATAATACATCAAAAAATATAAGTGCATTAAACCAAAATGACTGTTCATTTTAATTAGCCTGTTTTATCAAATAATAAAATAATGATGATAATAATAATAATAATAATAATAATAATAATAATAATAATAATAATAATAATAATAATAATACGTTTACAAATTCTACAACAAGTATCACAAGATTTTTGATCACTCAAATGCTTGGTGTGATGGATTTCAGAACGTAGTGTGCCGCGTATTGCCCACGGACCATATTGTCCCTAACATACAACCACCACAGCAAACGTATTATTAATGAATAAATCGTCATTAAAAAAAATAAACACTCTCAATGCTTGGATTAGATTTAAATGTTTAACATTTTTCGTTGGCTCCTGTATTTATTTACACTGTTGGTTTGTTTCTGTATTTCTAATGCAGTGGAGCCTCGGTTTTCGACCACAATCCGTTCCAGAAGGCTGTTCGAGAAGTGAATCGTTCGAATTCCGAATCATGTTTTCCCATTACAAATAATGGAAATAAATTTAATCCATTCGAAGCAAAAAAAATAAATAAATTGTCCAAACGCGAAACTGCAGCGCACCGCCTAACGCGCAACTGCACCGCACTCGTCGCATTATTGTGACAGAGCCGTCGCTGAAATTTAGAAAAAAAATTTAAAGTCCTGATGTACTTTCCAAAATTTAAGTGGACCTCAGTGCGCAGGGAGCTTAATTTTTTTCCGATCGCCGCAACCGCAGCGCACCGCCGAACGCGCAACCGTAGCGCGTCGCCGACCGCGCAACTACACCGCGCTGGTCGCATTATTGTGACAGAGCCGTCGCTGAAATTTATAAAATATTTTTAATGTCCTGATGTACTTTCCAAAATTTAAGTGGACCTAGTGCGCAAGGAGCTTAATCTGGTCCGATCGCGCAACCGCAGCGCGCCGGGCGCTCACTGTCGTATTGTTTTAAGAGCGTCTTTGTGTTTTAGGATGGCTTTACTACTCCCACTTGCTTCCTTTGGAAGCATGATTAGAGTTGATGCAATTCTCAAAGTAACGAGAATGTAATAACGAACGGAGTCAGTTGGCATGCGGGTCCTCTCGGCTCATCTCGCGAGGTTCAACAACCGAATTTCGTCCGACATCCGAAGCAAACAAATCTCGAATTTTATGTTCGAATACCGATTTGTTCGAGAGCCGGGACGTTCGAAAACCGAGGCTCCACTGTATAAGTGTATCCTGTGAATATTTTTGTTGTGACAATTTAACCTCTATTTGTGTCCAAATTAAGAGTAGCAATTATCCACAAAGCTACTATGAATCAGTATTTACTTAAATTATTGTTGCTGATATTATACAATGCACATGTATATTTATTAAACGCCAAAATTTGCTAAATAATCAAAAGGGGAATTTTTTTAATCACTTAACCTCTGGTGTTTCCGGTAGATGTGGCATGATTTCTTTTCTCCCCAAGGGTCGATATTTCAGATGGACACGATTTATTCAATACTTGTCCTTCAAAAGAACGCGAGGAGTCACCGTGTTTGTTTGCCTTAATTCCTCCCCGGGACCTCACCTGGGTTTCGGACAGGTTTAGGCTACCGGCCAGTTGCTTCCGCTCGGCGCCCACCACATAATGGTTCTTCTCGAAGGCCCGCTCCAAGCGTAGCAGCTGCGACGGTGAGAAGGCGGTTCGGATCCGCTTGGGCTTCCGGGCGAACGGGCCGTGGAGGAGCAGGCTGTCCTGGGACGCGTCATGACCTGCCGGGCGCGGACGACACACACCGGACCACCATTACGGCCTTGCAAGAACGACTCCGAGTCGTCGTGAGTTGTTTGCCCGTTTTTTACGCTTAAAACTGCAGCTCAAAACATTTATATTTTAGACCATTTTGTCGTGATTTAATTGCCTTCGCCAAATATCTATCAACTTCTTTACTGCTATTCAAATGTCCAACGCACGTTTATTGTCGTTTAAAGTTATATTTAACATCTGAAGTGCACACATGCAGTAAATGCTTTGGTAGCAAAAAACTAAATGAGTACAATATTTTTCAATCAAAAAATTCTGTTATTAATTATTCGTAATAAATAACGACTTGCAATTTGTACTGTTATGGTGATTGTAATTTAATGTAGACATGTACTTGAATTTCCTTTTCATTTGGTGTGTACAGGACATGTTGAGTAAGAAGTGCTCATTGCAGAGTTTTATATGCTATGATTTAAATTATATGTATATGTATATATATATATATATATATATATATATATATATATATATATATATATATATATATATATATATATATATATTATGTGTTTGACTCAATTTGATCATTTTACTTTATTTGCTGTTTATTAATACAATTGATAATTTTGTCATTTGAAAAAAATCTACCATGGTTCTTCGAAATATTTATATTTGATTAGGATATATCCTCAGTAATTTTGCTTCTTTATGAATAATTGAGCGAGTGCAGTTCTCAATGTGTGTATGACTTTTCATATTACAACGCCCCCCCCCCTCCCCCGCACATACACGCGCGCGCGGGCATTAAATTGTGATCAGGTACGAAGACAAATATTCATCAGAATGACTCAGTAAGTGAGGAATGAACTTACTGTCTTTGGATCTATAGTATTGAATCGTATGCTATTTATATTAAAAAAAAATACTTTACACCTGTAATAAGTAACACGTTGTTAAAGTTAATATAATTTAAAAATATATATTATTGCTGTCGTGCATTTCTAAAGCCAGATGAGGTTTCCAATGGCTAAATGTTGTGCATGCTTGAATTTTGCATTTAAATAATATAAAAGCATCTTTTATTACATCTTGTGCTGCATATAGTTAAAATGACCGCGTTGCGTCCGCGCCTCGTTGATTGACATTCATCGGAAAAGGAGCGGCATTATACCTTGAAACCTGTGTCCGAAGAAGCGGTTCCGGAGCACCCAGGGGTAAAAATTGAGCGGGTCTCGGTGCTGCGCCGTGCCGAAGAAGTGCGCGTGGTGCTGCAGGTGCTGGTTCTGATGTTGGTGGTGATGGTGGTGATGGTGGGTGTGCGAGTGGGGGCCCACGGCCAGCTGCGGGTGGTTCACCGACTCGGGGAACACCAGCTCGGCTGGGTTCGGGTAGAGCGAGCGGGCAACAGCCGCAGCGGCAGCCGCCGCAGCCACCCCTGGAGCGGCGGCCGCTTGGTAGCCGCCCATCAGGGCGTCAGGGGCCGGACCGGCGTAGCTGAGCGCCGTGGGGCGGATGGGCTCTTCGGCCAGCGGGTTCTCCTTGGCCACCAGAGACTCGATGGTGAAGCAGCGCTTGCCTGCAGGCGCGAACATCTCCAGACAAGAAAGAAGTCGAGCTCTTTTTCTTTTCTTTCTGTTCCCTGCTAAATCCTCGTTTAGATCTGCATGTCCAACTTTTCTTTCCGCTCGGAGCTCGGAGATGTTGCTTGAAAAGTCAACAGTGCTGCAAGTCCTCCTTGACGCCAAAGCTTTCTTCTATACGCAAGGCTGCGCAAGTGAGAGCGTGCGTGCATGTGGGGGTGCCCTCGACCCCCCCCCCCCCCCCTCCTTGCGCGGACGTTGATTGGACCACCGCACCTGCCCGTCAAGAAGCTCGTTTTGTAGCCAGTAAAATTTACGTTTTGTACATATCGGTGTTAAAAAATTCTTCCAACTTAGCTGAAATATATTTTCATTTTTTCCCCCAACTCCATGCGTTAATTTTGAGAAAGGTCGGTCAACTTCTTTACTTTCGACTTTTTCCCCCCTCATCGTCTCATCATCATCTTTTTGATCATGCGTGTCCCTCTTGAGAAAATGGACTCATATCAAAGTCGACTTTTTGATTGGGTTTTTTAAATCCATAAAATACAATACAAATATATATAATACAATTCCAGCATGCATTTTCGTCCAGCGATCTTTTTAAGGACTCACATTAATGGATGTCGTCGCGCATTTTTATTATAAACTGTCAAATGCAAATTAACATGTTTTCATGTTTTATTTTAGTATTTTTAGTTGCTTTTAAATCTCCATAACCGTCGATTATATTCTTGAGATTGTATACTTACAATGGCACTATAAACACTGCCACTCATTAACAGTAGTGATAATTGGCCTCCGTTCTCACACTGAAAAATTAATAATAATAATAAAAATCAAATCACATTAATCTTAGTGTGTTTTATTTGTCTGTCCATTTTTTAGATACTTAATCAAAACGTTTACATTGTGTGCAAGCTCTGGGCAAAAACACTTTGTCTACCACGAGAAGGATTTAGGTCGTGGAAAGAAAAGGTAGAGTGAGAAAGAGAAAAAAAACACGTGACAGTTAATAAGTGACTTGGGAATGTGCAGCGAGTTGCAATAGAAAATGATTAGCGTTAAACAAGTTGTTGATGAGGCGTTTAGAGCTTTAAAGGCTCCTAAACGCACCAGCCGAGCAGATTTAATTTCCGCAAGTGACGTCAGCCCGAGTCAAGCTAAAACTTACGAGTCACGACTTTGAAGGAATGAAACATTTTGTCATTGGGTTAACCTTTCTTTTTTAACAACATGAAAGCTTTTTTGATCCTGAAAAGCCCCCGGGCATGCACGCGCGCTCAAGCGCATCCCCGCTGCAGGTTAATGTTTGGGTGCGCACGCGCGTGTCTCAGAAAAACCACCTGCGCCACGGTTCAGTTTCTTTTCTGGCTGGACACTTCATTAGGTACACTTTCTCGAGCCAATTTAAACAAAAAATCTTTCACATTGCCCCGTGTGCTGTTCCTAATATTTTGACAAAATGATCTGCCTGAAAATGTACATTTTTGCCGACGTTTAAACACATTAAGAGAAGACTAAAAGATTGAAAAGTGAAGAAAGAGAAGTAGTTTTAAGACCATATTGTGAAAACGTCTTTCTGTTTGCCTGCAGGGCAACACTAAAATGCCGCCTCAGCATTCTTTGAGCTCCAGGCTCCACTAATCACCTGAGTCTCACCATCCCACAGAAACCTGGAACTTCACGTCAATGTTTTTGATGTTTGACTAATTCTAAATGCGTCGTCACAATGTGATAATAATCCCATTTCAAGATTGTAGACTAAAGAGAAAGATAAGAATGCATATGACACCTTACGTGTGCATAATCTAATCATGCGTGTGAACTTTATTAATATATAGTGGTAAAGAAATGAACAAAGGTGTTAATGAAAGTGCTCCACACACTTCTTAAAAAAGAGTAATTATATGAAACAGTATCAACATTATCAGCCCATAAACGTTGATTTTTTTTTAATTGAGATTTCAATTCTTTTTCCTCGCTCGTTAACGCTTATGCTAATAGGGAATCATCCGGTTTAATTAATTTACTGTCGTCTTTGTGTCAAATGTTATTAATGCCAGGCGTTCTTAAAAAATTACAGAACTATCCAATTAAAATAACATGCACGCGTAATCTCAACAACTCCGTTCGAAAATGTTCTTGACTGAAATAAATCCGCATAAATGACAGAATTCAAATAAATGAACCCGTGCAATCCAAAATGGTTTTGGTCTGATGTCCTGTTCAGACATGACAGCTGCCCCCCTGTGTTGGCAAAATGTACTTTCAAAAGAAACTTTTGATAAAAGACGTTTTTGAAAAAAGCGTTCCCGACGCTTCATCAAAAAAAAAAAAAAAAAAAAAGAAAGAAAAGAGAAGGTGTTATTTATTTACATGCTGTTGGATGAATGTTTACTTACAATTTTCTGGTAGAACTTGGTATAAAATCTTTTAAGAGCACTGTCCTATAACGGTTCAAGTCCTGCGAATGAAAACGAGCAATTCGTGTTGTATCAGTTTTCTGGGTTTATGCTGCCACTTGTCGGAAAAAGCCAGGTACAACAGTTTGAGGTCCCCTCCCTTTTTTAACACCATAGAATTTGCAGTGTATCATGACTGAAGTGAATATGGACTACAACGTGGCAAACATTTCCTTATTACAGATGACATCATCTTTATGCTAATCGACAGGTGAGTGAAGAATAACAATCTGCTGCAAGTCAATATGTATAATGAACGCAATACTTTTTCAAGCGAATATTGCTATGGTGATTGAATGGAATGTGAGATGAATGAAGATGTGATGGCTCCTTCATTAAAATAACCTAATTGGCCATTTTGTTTGTGTGCTCAGCGCTAATGTGTGCCTTGATGCTAATGTACGCCACCTGCAGAAATTCACCCTTGCCACAATAACCACATGGCAAAAGTAGCACGTCGCCGCGTATGTGGCACCTGCGCGACAAGCTGCGACCGCCCCCCACATAGCCTACCCCCACCCCCTCCCATCCCACTACACCCACTCGGCCTAAACAAACATCCAGCTCAATACAATCGATTGCACCTCAATGATACAGTAAATTCTAAGATATTAAGCTAGTTGCCTGTGGTTCAAAGTGAAAAGGTTATTTACAATCGAGGCAGTGGAATCACGTGATAGATAGACTTTTGGGCTTACCGCCCCTTTACAAGTAAATCCTTTCGAAATAATAACTTGCAATTAAAATGGTCTGTATTGAACTGCAAGCAGAAGTCATTCTACTGTAAAGTTGCCCTTTGTTGCCACTTTATTGGTTCCCTTTCACTCCGCGCGCTGATTGGCTGCCACTCTGAATGCAGACAGGAAGAGGCGTGTCCCCGTCTCCTCCCCTTAGGAGGCCACGTCCGTGCTTGGTCCGCCATTGTGCTGGTTCACAAAAGAGCCTGCTTCCACTTCAAACGCAGTAATGAAAGCTAATGACTATTAGATGGAGTGCGCCACATAAAATATGCTAAGCGCCATTTTGACGAGGCATGAGAACTTTCACACCTTCTTCTCGCCTCCACATGTCCATCTTCATATGTAACCTCCAATTTGGACTCCACGCTTGTCATGCTGCATTATTTTGTTCTTATTAACTATTGGAGATTGTTAAAACGATACAAGGTCTCCCTCTAGTGGTACGTGAAAGTAAATGACCAAAATAAATTTTCCAACTGAGCCGAATAGTGCGGTGGATTAAATTTGTCTTGAATTCTGCACAGTACTTTTTTTGTATTTGATGTCTCACTGATTTTGAAGCCTGGTATCACAAGCAATGATTCATTTGAAGGAGCCCATGCAGCCGGCAGCCCCTGGTGTTGCTTTCCAGCCGTTAAGGTGGCCTTTGCTAATTGAGAGCACGACCCCCCTCCCCTCCTT
This sequence comes from Syngnathus scovelli, assembly GCF_024217435.2. Lineage (NCBI taxonomy): Eukaryota > Metazoa > Chordata > Actinopteri > Syngnathiformes > Syngnathidae > Syngnathus > Syngnathus scovelli. Next base: position 5,813,632 of record NC_090860.1, on the reverse strand, counting down.
CCTGCACCCCTCCACTGACCCCTCCCCAAATCCTCTTCATCCCCTCCACTTTTTCCCAGGCTGCCCCTGGTCCTCCCTCAATGGGATTACGCTGGATGCTGAGATAGCAGGCGTCATCTCATCACGCTGCTTTGCGGGCTTAGCGGGCAAATCAGATCACTCGCCACTTAGATCTGCTTCACTCTTTTTCAGCTAAATTCTTGTTTTTTTTCTCAGCTGCCATCCTCTTGTTCTTTTGCTTTCATCATCTTTGTTCGTTCATTGGGAAGTTTGATCATCAGTGTTGTATTTAATGAGTGAGTTAGTTCGTAAATGAGTTAGTTTGTTAGTCAGTCATTCACTTAAGTCAATCACAAATCTGTTGGTTGTTAGTCATACGGCGCTGAGAGCATTCTGTCCAAGCAAACCGTGCCAACTTCATCATCCAGTTTAGAACTGGAGAGTACCTGGTACGCTTCCCTGTGTGCCACCTTTGTGGCGTGATGTGCTCAAAGTGTTGGTAGTCATGTTTACCTAAGATGAAAGCCTCAAACAAGCCCTCTTGATCCCCGAGGTGAGCGTTTCTCCTGTTAAGAGCTCTTGGGAGCAGATTAGTGACATGGAAACCTTCTCAGCGTGTCGCCTTTGTGCTCCGTTGTCTGCGATTCGGCGTCGCCAATTAGCCACTCCGATGCACACCGTGCTCTCGCGTCTTATCCCGGCACATGTGGCTGATGTGTCTCTGGTTGCCCACGGGAGGCCCAGGACCTGCTCGCCGTTTACGTCCACCCCAGTTCACTTTATTAGGTACACCTGTGCTGAGCATTTGGCTGCTAAGATGTAATTGGGGGGGGCTCCTTCGAGAGAACTTTTCATTTGTTCTGCCAACCAAATGCCGTGAACCCCGTTTTTTCTTTCGTGTATTTAATGACGAAAAATGGCACCTTTGGTTATTAACTAGAATTACTTTAGCATTAGCCCCTTGTGAGTGTTTTCATATTCGTTTGGCCTGTTTGCTGAATCAGCTTTGAAAATGTGTAATGCTGTGTCATTGAATGAAGAAGCCAGGCAAAGTAGTGACGTTCATTGCATAAAATATATTTATGAATATGTCATTCAAATATACAAAAAATAACAATAGTCAAAGAGCAATGCATGTAGAAAAATTAAATATATAACTATACTTCTATTAAATAGGAATAGGTCGTCTTCTGTGGACAAGAGTCTTTTGGGGGAGGGGGGTTTTCAGCAAGGCTCGTGGGCATCATCGGACACATCCACATCCACGTCAGAGTCAGAGAATTCTTCCTCCTCTTCGTCAGCGTGGCCTTGAGATCCGGGGCTTTTGGGCGGGGTGGTGGCAGCTAGGCCCAGCTTGGCCAGCTTGGCCTGCTGCTGCTCCAGACTCTGCTTGCGCCATTTGATGCGACGGTTCTGGAACCATACTTTCACCTACAAAAAGAACAGTACAAGAACTAAAAATAAGTCACTTGGAGTCGTTAAAAATGTTTAGAAGTTAACTAATCACTGAAAGAACTTTTACCCTCAAAATCAAAGACATCAAAGACACTATCAAAATGCATTCTCATGTCAAAGAAAAATCTTTTTCAGTGTTTGCAATTGTCATTCATCATCATTGAGTGTCTTTAATTGACAATATCAAAGACGAAATGTCTTAAAAGAGTTTTGACCGTTAATATATACGGTTAATATATTCACGCAATACGTGAAAGGAAATTTGGTTTTGAGTGCTGGAATTTAATCTTTCTATGACCACCCACTCAAGGAGTTATAAGGGTTTTTTCGCTTTACATCAAAGACCTGAGGAAGAAAAGAAACTTCTAAAGTGTTTTTCTTCTAATTTGTCACGTAAACAGCAGTTTTATTTCTTGCCTGAGTTTGGACAACTGATCGCCGCTTTGTTTTCCCCCTCACTTTATCAAACACACAATTTCAGTATCAAAGACATAGTTAATGTTTCTTTCTTAACGTGTAAAACAATAATTTTCATATTTACAACATATTTTATATGCTTTAAATTGATTTAGATAGAAATTTCTTATGTCAGCACTCACTGAGTGTCGGTTAAATTTTTCTCCCATTTAATGGCAACCTCAATGCACATTAAAACTTTGTTGCCTTCATTTTGTCTCGTAAACTCAATCATATTAATTGTATTTTTTTCTGACCTGCGCTTCCGTGAGCTGCAGGGCGGAGGCGAGCAGGAACCTCTCGGAGCCGACCATGTACTGCTGCCGGGCGAACTCCTTCTCCAGGCGGGAGAGCTGCTCGCTGGTGAAGCTGGTGCGCATGCGCTTGGACTTGCCCCCCTTGGCTTTCAACGCGTGCACCTTTGGCATTGACGCCGCTGCAAAATCAGTCACAAAAGTCAGTCAAGGTGAGATGATTGAAAAGCATTCCAAGTGAGAAGGACTTGAATTGAATACCTTGCGCGTAGAAGGCACCGCGACAGGACGCCTGGTAGGGGAACGGCGGGCAGCAGTAGACGGCGGAATAGCCGGTGGGCAGCATGTTGTACGGGCAAGGCGCGTAGGTCAGTCCGGTGCCGAGGTGCAGTGCGGCCGGGTAAGGGAGCCCCGGACTCGCCCGCTCTGAGTTGCGCTCGTCTGGCTTGGCGAGCAGCGCGTCAATGGTGAATGACTTGGTCTTGGGCTGCGCCGGCGCGTAATTACGCACCGAGTATCCGCCGAAAGCTCCCGTGGCTCTGCTGCTCGGAATCTGCATCCTTGCCACGAGATGAACATGCGAGGCTAACGGTGGCCTCCCTTCTTTTATACCCGGCCAGACGCGGAGGTGTCAGCAGACACCCCCCCCCCCCCCTTTTTTTTTTTTTGTCCCCCCAAGCCAAAGATGAGAGGAGCCAACATCCCAACAACGTATCCAATTAATTGCGGGACGAGTACAAGATGGGATTGTCAAACATCCTCACCCTTTGAGGAGGGGGCGGGGAGGGGGATCAAGGGGGGGCTTTTGAAGACGCGGGTTGGGGGTCGTTGACTCCCAGCCAGAATTAGCCGGCCTACAAATTCCTGCATGGATCTTGAGTCCAGATGTAATCACGACTGCTGGGAAAACCTTGATGTTGCCAAATGATCTTATTAAAGGCAAATCATCTCACCGGCGTGACCGAATGAGAACCTTGCAAGAACTCCACTTTTTTTTTTCTCGTTCCCATTTTAGCCGCTGAATAAGTCGCCGACGGAACCATGAAGAGATTCACAAACACACGATTATGGCCTTTCTCGAGAACAATGACGGGGGCAAGCACGACGTGTGACGTTTTGCGGCCGGGGTGTCGCTCCCTGAAATGGGCCGCCTAATGGAGGCGTCAAATTTGACAACCGATGTTTTTCTCTTTTTTGTTTTACGGCTTCTCTTGTTTCTATTACGACCATATAATCTATCAGGATTGCAACCTTGATGCACTGTGTCGTCCTTAACCACGCTATCTGTATCATATCTGGCGAATTTGTGGTTTTGTATGCGTGTGTGTGGGTGGGGGGGGGGGGGTGCCCTGCATGAAGAATACGATGAGTGCGAAAGTCATTAGAGGAGCAACTTTGCTGCCTGGCACCTCCTCTCTCTCGGCTATTGAGAAAAAAGTATCATCTATCAATTAGCTTTACTGGCTTAGGTCAGTGCAATTTGCACATCACAGTCAGCTCTATTGGGACACTTGAGGATTGTATCAACATAGAACATATCATGATATTTATGAATTGAGGGTTAGGTTCAGCATTTATATGATTAATTAATAAATTTATTATTATTTATTCGTCTAAGCATGTATACGTCAAACTTAAAAAGTTAACATATACGACAAAACTTGTGCCAAGAAAAAAAGTTAATAAAAAATCGGAAATATATGTTAAAGGGACACAAAAAGGCATTTCTAATAAGAATTTGCTGTTAACGTTTAATTTTTGCAGTCGTTTTTTGTCAAAGTTGGTTTAGAAGTTTTGTTCCCACTGTATTGTAATTATGTTTTATGGTCAATAAACCTTATTAAAATGTTGCTCTTTTGAGGACCCCTAGCTGTATCAGCAATCTTTTGCCAATTTTTCAGGTGGGTGCGCTTTCCACCATTGTTTGTGATATTTTCACGATCCTTCATTAGTCACGTTTTAAAAACCATCCATCCATCCATCCATCCATCCATCCATCCATCCATCCATCCATCCATCCATCCATCCATCCATCCATCCATCCATCCATCCATCCATCCATCCATCCATCCATCCATCCATCTTCTTCCGCTTATCCGGGGTCGGGTCGCGGGGGCAGCAGCTTTAGGAGGGACTCCCAGACTTCCCTCTCCCCAGCCACTTCATCCAGCTCATCCCGGGGGATCCCAAGGCGTTCCCAGGCCAGCTGAGAGACATAGTCTCTCCAGCGCGTCCTGGGTCGTCCCCGGGGTCTCCTACCGGTGGGACATGCCCGGAACACCTCCCCAGGGAGGCGTCCAGGAGGCATCCTGATAAGATGCCCGAGCCACCTCATCTGGCTCCTCTCAACGTGGAGGAGTAGCGACTCTACTCCGAGTCTCTCCCGGATGACCGAGCTTCTCACCCTATCTCTAAGGGAGAGCCCGGACATCCTGCGGAGAAAACTCATTTCGGCCGCTTGTATCCGAGATCTCGTTCTTTCGGTCACGACCCATAGCTCGTGATCATAGGTGAGGGTAGGAGCGTAAATCGACCGGTAAATTGAGAGCTTTGCCTTTTGGCTCAGCTCTCTCTTCACCACAACGGACCGGTACAGGGTCCGCATTACTGCCGACGCTGCACCGATCCGCCTGTCGATCTCACGCTCCATCCTCCCCTCACTCGTGAACAAGACTCCAAGATACTTGAACTCCTCCACTTGGGGCAGGATCTCATCATTCCACCCTTTTCCGATCGAGGACCATGGACTCGGATTTGGAGGTGCTGACCCTCATCCCGACCGCTTCACACTCGGCTGCGAACCGTTCCAGCGAGAGCTGGAGATCACGGCCTGAGGAAGCCAACAGCACCACGTCATCTGCAAAAAGCAGGGACGCGATGCTGAGGTCCCCAAACCGGACCCCCTCAACGCCTCGGCTGCGCCTAGAAATTCTGTCCATAAAAATTATGAACAGAATCGGTGACAAAGGGCAGCCTTGGCGGAGTCCAACCCTCACTGGGAACGAATCCGACTTACTGCCGGAAATGCGGACCAGACTCTGGCATCGGTGATACAGGGACCGAACCGCCCTTATCAGTTGGCTCGGCACCCCGTACTCCCGAAGCACCCTCCACAGAACCTCCCGAGGGACACGGTCGAACGCCTTCTCCAAGTCCACAAAACACATGTGGACTGGTTGGGCGAACTTCCATGCACCCTCGAGGATCCTGCCGAGGGTGTAGAGCTGGTCCACTGTTCCACGGCCAGGACGAAAGCCACACTGCTCCTCCTGAATCCGAGGTTCGACCTCCCGACGGACCCTCCTCTCCAGCACCCCTGAATAGACCTTACCAGGGAGGCTGAGGAGTGTGATTCCCCTGTAATTGGAACACACCCTCCGGTCCCCCTTCTTAAAGAGGGGAACCACCACCCCAGTCTGCCAATCCAGAGGCACTGTCCCCGATGTCCACGCAACGTTGTAGAGGCGTGTCAGCCATGACAGACCCACAACATCCAGAGCCTTTAAGAACTCTGGGCGGATCTCATCCACCCCCGGGCCCTTGCCACCGAGGAGTTTTTTAACTACCTCAGTGACTTCGACCCCAGAGATTGGAGAATCCGCCTCAGAGTCTCCAGGCCCTGCTTCCTCAATGGAAGGCGTGTAGGTGGAATTGAGGAGGTCTTCGAACTATTCTCTCCACCGACTCACGACGTCCCAAGTCGAGGTCAGCAGCACGCCATCCCCACTGTAAACAGTGTTGACGTTGCACTGCTTCCCCCTCCTGAGACCCTAAAAACCCTTAATCGTATTTCTCACATATCATATGCAAAATAATTCCAATTGAATTAAAATTAGTTTTCCTCTCATCTTAATTCTCCCGTCGCTATACACCCCCCCCAGTTTTTGACACATACACCGTCAATGGGAGAATCGAACTCACGGTGCCGGCAACAAGACAGGCGAGTGCACCCCTACACCAGTGGTCACCAAACTACGGCCCGCGGGCCGTATCCGGCCCGCGGGCCGGATACGGCCCGTCAGCACATTTGGCCCGGCCCTCTGAACAATACCAGAGACGCTATCGGATTTTTTTTCCTATTTGACCTCCAGAAAAAAAATCCTAGGCCCCGTCCTGTCAAAGAGAGACCGGAATAATGGCGAAAAGGTTAGGTAAGAGAAAAATTGATTCAGAATGCAGGGTATTTAACCTGCAGTGGACAAACGATTATTTTTTTGTTCAATGCAAAGAAAAGGCTGTTTGTCTCATCTGTCAAGGGACGGTGGCGGTATTCAAAGAATACAATCTTCGCCGACACTATGAATCCCGTCATAAAGACAAGTACGATAGCTTGCAAGGCCAAATACGAGCAGACAAACTCTCTAAGCTAAAAAGTGGACTACTATCTCAGCAGAATACATTTGTACGCCAAGCTCAGCCGAACCAGGCATCCGTTCGGGCCAGCTTTCGGGTTGCTCAACTGATAGCAAGCAGCGGTAAGTCTTTCACTGACGGAGAGTTTGTTAAGAAATGTATGGATGCTGTCGTGGAGGAGGTGTGTCCCGAGAAGAAAGATGTATTTAATGCCGTAAGTCTGTCGGCGAGTACAATCACCAGACGCGTTGAAGAAATCGGGAGTAATGTATATGCCCAGCTGCAGCAGAAGACGAAAGAATTTGACTTTTTTTCATTACCACTGGATGAGAGCACGGATGTGCAGGACACAGCGCAACTGCTCATTTTTATTCGTGGATTTAGCGCAAACTTTGAGATATGCGAGGAGCTGGCAGCCCTCCAAAGTCTCAAAGGGACTACAACGGGAGAGGATATTTTTGACAAAGTGTGCCAAACCATGGAGGAGTTGGACCTGGACTGGTCAAAGCTGGCTAGCATCACGACTGACGGGGCTCCTAGCATGGTGGGCGAAACTCGCAGTCTAATAGGACGCATGAACCGGGAGTTGGAAAAAAGGGGTCTCACCGCCCCGCTACGAGTCCACTGCCTAATTCACCAGCAAGCACTGTGCTGTAAAATGTTGACGTGGGATTCTGTAATGAAGGTTGTGGTGTCGTGCATAAACTTCATCAGAGCAAAGGGACTTAAACACAGGCAGTTCCAAGAATTCCTGTCTGAACTGGAGTCTGCGCACGGAGATGTGCTGTACTACACAGAGGTCCGATGGCTGAGCCGGGGCAGAGTTTTGAGGCGTTTTTACGATCTGCTACCCGAAATTAACGCATTTCTTCATTTAAAAGACAAAACGGTCCCAGAGCTGATCAACCCAGAATGGAAATGGCACCTCGCATTTTTAACAGACGTGACAGAAATACTTAACAGCCTTAACTTGCAGCTACAAGGCGAGGGGAAACTCATTTGCGACATGTATTCACACATAAAAGCATTTGAGGTGAAATTAGCGCTGCTTTTGGAACAAGTGAAAAAGCACAACTTCGTCCATCTCCCTGCTACCCAAAAGCTGTCGACAGAGAACCCAGCGGTCCCGTTCCCAGCTGAAAAGTGCGTGAAAGCACTGGAAATGCTGAAGGCGGAGTTTGGTGTGCGATTCAGTGAACTACATGTTCATGCAAAAGAAATCCGTCTTTTTCAGAACCCCTTTGTTGCCGACATTGATGAAGCCCAGCCTTCATATCAGTTTGAGTTGGCTGAGTTACAGAACTGTGATGTTCTGAAAGACGCATTCAAGCCCAACAGTCTCATTGACTTCTATGCCGCCCTCCCAAACGACACGTACCCTAACATCAAAAAACACGCAATAAAAATGTCTATTTTTTGGCAGCACGTATATCTGCGGAAAACCTTTTCACGCATGAAACTGCTGAAAACTCAGATGAGATCAAGATTGACAGATGAACATTTGCATCAGTGCTTGAGACTGGCTGTAACTAGAATGGAACCTGATATTCAACTTCTCACCAGCCAGATGCAGGCCCACAGTTCACACTGATGAAGATACAGTGGGGGAAATAAGTATTTGACCCCTTGCTGATTTTGCAGGTTTGCCCACTTGCAGAATGCAACGATCTATAATTTTAATCACATGTACATTCTAACAGTGAAAGACGGAATCCCAAAGAAAATTCCAGAAAATCACATCATATGAATTTATAAAAATTGATAACCGTCTGATGTGGAAAAACAAGTATTTGAATCCCTGGACAAACAGCATGTTAATATTTTGTAGAAAAGCCATTATTGGCCAGCACAGATGTCAAACTGTTTTTATAGTTGGTGACAAGCTTTGTGCATATTTCGGCAGGGATATTGGCCCACTCCTCCCTGCAGACAGCCTCCAAATCATTCAGGTTCCGAGGTTGTCGCCTGGCAACTCGAATTTTAAGCTCCCTCCAAAGATTTTCAATTGGATTCAGGTCTGTAGACTGGCTAGGCCACTCCAGAATCTTGATGTGCTTCTTCTTCAGCCACTCTTTTGTTGCTTTGGCGGTGTGCTTAGGATCGTTGTCGTGCTGAAACACCCATCCTCGACCCATCTTTAGCTCTCTCACTGAGGGAAGGAGATGTTGGTCCAGAATTCTACGATACATGGCCCCGTCCATCCTCCCCTCAATACGATGGAGTTGTCCCGTCCCCTTGGCTGAAAAGCACCCCCAAAGCATGATGTTGCCACCACCATGATTGACGGTGGGGATGGTGTTCTTTGGGTTGTACTCGGTGTTCTTTGCCCTCCAAACACGACGAGTTGAGTTGAGGCCAAAAAGTTCTATTTTGGTCTCATCTGACCACATCACCTTATTCCAGGCCTCTTCTGAGTCGTCCAGGTGCTGAATGGCTAACTTCATGCGGGCCTGTACATGTTTCTTCTTGAGCAGGGGGACCTTGCGTGCGCGGCAGGATTTCAATCCATGACGGCGTAGTGTGTTACCAACCGTTTCTTTTGTAACTGTGGTCCTAGCTGCCTTCAGTTGATTCATCAGTTCCCCCCGTGTGGTTTTGGGATGATTCCTCACCATTCGCATGATCAGGGAGACCCCACGAGGTGAGATCTTGTGTGGAGGCCCAGACCGAGGGAGGTTGGCGGTGGTGTGGTGCTTCTTCCATTTCCTGATAACTGCACCGACAGTTGATCTTTTCTCTCCAAGTTGCTTTCCGATTCTCTTGTAGCCCATCCCAGCCTTGTGCAGATCAACAATCTTGTCCCTGATGTCCGTAGAAAGCGCTTTGGTCTTGCCCATGGTGGTGACGTTGGATGCTGGTTGTTTGGGTGTTGACAGGTGTCTTTTATACAGGTAACGAGGTGTGGCAGGTGTATTTGATGTAGATAATTTGTTGGGATTGGGGCTGTGTCTTAAAGAAAGACTAACTGGCTTGTAGGAGCCAGAATACTTGCTGTTTGTCCAGGGGTTCAAATACTTGTTTTTTCTCATCAGACGGTTATCAATTTTTATAAATTCATACGATGTGAATTTCTGGAATTTTCTTTGGGATTCTGTCTCTCACTGTTAGAATGTACATATGATTAAAATAGTAGATCGTTGCATTCTTTGTAAGTGGGCAAACCTGCAAAATCAGCAAGGGGTCAAATACTTATTTCCCCCACTGTACATAGGTAAGCTCACTTTTCTGACTTGAATGAGTAATTCTGAGCATAAACAAATATAATCATAATAAAATCTACTGGGATAAAATCCATCTTTACAACCATACTGGTAGTGAAATGTATTGTGCTGTGTGGGTGCTGTATCACTTAGTTCAGTTTCTCAACCTGCTTCCTTTGTGGTTTTCACAGGGAAGTTGATGAGAGAGAGCTGCAAACAGCGGTGTCTACAAGCCTACTGGAACCTACAAAAGGATTATAAGGAAGGAACACAAGAACTTTAAGAGACTGCTCATATGTGTCAGAGAGATTCTGCTCTGACAACTGAGCTTTATCTGTTTAGATTGTGCATGGCACAACAGAAAGTTAATGTTCCATGGCTTTTTTTTTCTATGAAGAACCCAGAGAGAGTTATTTAGTTATTATTTATTTCATAAATAGTGTTATTTATTTCCAGTTTTTTTCTGTGAAGAACTCAGAGAGGGTTATTTAGTTATTATTTATTTCATTAATAGTGTTATTATTTATTTCCTGACTTTTTTTCTGTAAAGAACCTGGAAAGGGTTATTTGGTTATGTGTGGCTTTCTGGAAAACAATAAAAAATTTTAAGCACCCCTACGATCGTCACACTTTTTCTGTTACAAACTGACACCGGCCCCCCATCAGAGAAGGGAAAAGTTATGTGGCCCTCACAGGAAAAAGTTTGGGGACCCCTGCCCTACACCATCAGCGAGCCCCAACCCGTCTCCGTTTGATCCCAACAACTTTCACTCCTATTTGGGTTTCCCCTCATTATTGGCCGCCGGTGTTTGCGTGTCGTGTACTGATTGCACTCTTGAGCAGCGTCTTTTGTGCAGACGTGTTTGCGCTGCGCTGCGAGGCGATTGCGCTCCTAATTGCGCCATGTGATCTCTTTGCTTTGCTCACCGAGGTGCCGCTGCTGCGGGCGAGGCGATTTGAGGCGAAACAGCGTCTGCGAGTCAGCCTTTCAACTGCAGCTCTGCAAACACCGCTTGTCCTTTTTGGAGAGCGCAACGTGCGCATGCGCTCGCTCACTGTTTGCTCTGCGCAGCTGAGTGACACTCCGACGTCTCATCAACCAGGTAAACACAATGCCTGTACTGTGCTGGGACCACCCTTCATCCAACTCTATCGGGCTTTTTTTTTCTAGATATAAATAAATAAATTTGTCTCGCAAAAAAAAAAAAAAATCCACTTCCTTTTCATGACAAAAGCAATGTTGAAGTTCATTAAGGAGGAAGTGGCGGATTGTCGGACGTGTATTGGAACCAGACAAGGAATACACTCCGCATTCATTGTGCTGGCCCATTCAAAGTCATAGGAGTGAATGCGGGCAGCATGACGTCACCCTAATGGGCCATCGTGCACAATTGAGCTTGAAAGTGCGTGTACGTCAATAGCAGCCCATTCGCAGTCAGCAATTATACAAGAGGTCATAATTGCTTAATTACTTACCTTGAAAGAAAATCGTAGATTTTTTTTTTAGATATTAATGATAGATATTTTTTCTTATTTATTCTTTGAAATGTTTATATTAAAAAAATCACCAATCAAAGATTATGGTTGAATGAAAACTGTAGTACAGTGGTTCTTAACCTTGTTGGAGGTACCGAATCCCAGCAGTTTCATATGCGCAATCCCTCTTTAGTGAAAAAACTTTTTTTTTTTTCAAATTCAAGACATAGACCTTTTTTACTGTCACACAAAATGAGCCGTGCATGAACATCACCTTGTTCAAAGAATAAAACCAACAATGCATGAATTCACAACAAATGACATACCAGCAAATCAGTGGGACTTCTGCTGTTGCCTTTGCGAGACTATTTCAGATATGCAAATTTATAAATCAGGTGTGTTCGGACCTCCGCAGTGGAGGCTCTGCCGAACCCCTGAGACCGACTCACCGAATCCCTAGGGTTCGACCGAACCCAGGTTAAGAACCACTGCTGAAGTATACGATTCTGTGTGGTGTGTGCACTCAAGGCCAACAATGAGGCGCTCTAAACCAGCCACAAGCCCCCGTCCACATACTGGCTGTCAAGTCGAACTTCAGTTTTCCTTTTCACGCTTCTGTCTTTCTCTGCATGAGATGCGTGCCCTCACGGCTAACAAGGCACTCTCACATGGCAATATGGGTGAACTGTAGGCAATAGCTATAGCCAGCTAACTGGACACTGTAACTGTGCTGAATCAAAATCCTACAAAATTGTACTTTCATGCGAACTGGCTGTGTGAAGAGCAGTGCCTGTCGGCTATGCAGATGTTGCTTGCGATGCATTTGTGCATGTGGCCGCCGTTATCCATTAGCATCGACACCTGCTACTGTACGAGCCCCTCGAGGGGCCCCTCTGAGGACCTGCGGGGGCCATCGAAGTAGCACTGTGGGCTCATTATTCACTTAATGAGGGATTAAACTTCCCGAAACGACCCGGGAACTCGCCATGTGTATTCTGGATGCCTGAAAACGTCTTTTTCACTCAAAACACGTTAACCGTTGCGGCTTGTATTTATTTCATCTGTTTTCATTTAGAACTGGAATCTGTTGTCATTTGGCTTGTTAGCTTCATCTGCTGAATCCATTTTTATTGATTTTCCTACGCTAGTCACAATTCAATCTTTCAGTTAGCATGTTAGCTCCGTCTGCTGTGTCGGTTTTGCCTTAGGGTGTTAGCTTCATCTACTACATATTACATATTACATACATACATATTTAGCATGCGCGCTGTTTTATCAATTGTTTCGATATTCATTTAGCATGTTAGCTGTTTCACACATAAGCTTCATTGACTATATTAATTTAATTGAGCGCTTTAGCATTGCCCATCTGTGTATCCATTCAAGTGGAGCATTTTAGCTTCATTTACTGCATTTATTTTGAAACGATGAAAAGTACCCTTTGATCTGATTAACTCAGGCAAGAAGAGATTAAATCCATCGTGTTCTCATCCTGGCATTGAACAAGAGTATATCATTGATGACCCTTTCGGCCCAGGTGCCGTGTGTTGAGGTTTTGGGGGGGTTCTGTGAATTGCTCGTGGCGGCGGGGGTGCTGATGCAGACACCCCCCTCTAATGGAGGTGAGAATTGGCGGGTTGGACTTTAACACTTGACCTGTGTTTACACTTCCTGTGGGTGTCATTGTCCGTAAAGTGCCTGCTCGCTCACATGGGGCCACGCTGCTTTCAGGAACCTCAAGCCGGCCCGCCCGAGCCAGGCCGGACCGGATATGGCCTTCGCTCCACGCATCGCTGCTCCATCATTTCCTCTGCTTCCTTGCAAACTCTGTTTACTTATAGTACTGCACCACTTCCTCTGAACAGCACACACACGCACAGCCTTGGGCACTTTATGGGAAAATAATGACAAAGCTATTACCCACGTTATATTGCTACGGCCTTATTCCAAAATTGGTTAGTTTAAGAATCATCCCTAAAAATCCCTCATAAAATTACCCATAATTCCTACATGCGTAAAAGTTTTGAAAATATAAAAAAATATTTAAAAAATGAAAAATTCATAACATTAACCCGTGAAAATAGTATTAGTATTAGTATTAATATTGCAGGTGTATTCCAAAATGTATAAAATTTGAAAACAAATCTTAAAATGATTCATAAAATTGCCTATGATTAAGCAAGTCCTTTTATTTTTTTGCAAATTTGTTGTTTAAAACCCGCAATATTGTGTGCTCGTGCCTAAAGTAGTGGAAAAAAACAAGACACGATGATGCCTCTTTTTGTTTGCGTTGACGTCTCCATGGCAACGGCGGTTTACAGTGATGTGCATTGTATGCATCCATGTCAATGTAAAGAGCACATCAAAGCACTAAAACAAAGACTGGAGGACACTTTGCGCCTCATAATGGACCCCATCATGAGCACACACACACTACTTCCCCTCACACACACGCACACAGCCCGACACTACACTTGATTGCATTGCAGTGGAGTGAGAACTTCAAACAAGGACCACACACAGGCAGACGGCAGCTCCTCCGGCGTCTGCTGACATCTGCTGGACAAAAAGCTAGCAGCAACCAAGAACATTTTTTGTTGAATTATTTCTTAAACGTATTTATGTTCGTATAGATTTTACATTTTCACTTTATAAGCATGCACGTATCTATCTCAACACTTCCGACCGACCGTATTTTGTTATTTTGGATGTAAAAATGTTACTAAACTTTCTGACGGTATAATTTAGTATTTTGTTACTCTAATTCTATTGTTTTCGGTTGTTGTGTTGTATTGTATTGTGTTGTAATTACATCCAAATTTGTCCTTAAACAGTAGTCGGTTCAGGTCTGTGTCATATCAAATATTTACACAAGAGGGCGCTACAGTGCCAGCAAACGAGACCAGACGCATTTGATGATGTATGTGACTGGTTATGAAATATCTGCTGGACTCCTGTAATGGAAGTGGAATTACTTTTAACCATCTATTTATGAACTGTGCATTTGATACTCTAGCAGGGGTCACCAAGTCCGGTTCTCAAGGGTGCCAATTCAGCCTGTTATAGATGCACCCCCACTGCATGACACCCGATTCAAATAATTAGGATCGTTATCAGGCTTAATAGACCTTCCTGATGAGCTGATCATTTGAATCAGGTGTGTTGTAGTAGGGCTGCACATAAAACGGGCTAGATTGGCACCCTTGAGGACCGGAGTTGGTGAACCAGCCATCCATTCATCTATACCGCTTTTCCCCATGGAGGTCACAGGCGTGCTGGAGCCTATCCCAGCAGTCCTCAGGCAGTAGGCGGGGGACACCCTCAACCGGTTGCCAGCCAATCGCAGGGCACACACAGAGACAAACAAACATCCGCACCCGCTGGTTTTGAGGAAGGCTAACGGCAGGATTAAATGGTAAGAAGGAAAAATATATATATATTCAAATTTTCATTTATTACTTGTTGTGAATAATACTTTTTAATGATGTGTGTGGATCATATCCTCATTTTTTTTTTTTACCTGCACTTGAAGTCAGCGTGCCACTGCGTCAATTGCGTCCTGGAAGGTGGCAGCCCTTTCGGCATGCTTGGTGGCTTTCTGGCCATCGGTGTTTCCACTGCTCTGGTTTTTGGCCTCGCCGCTGGTGTCCCATGTGAAGATGAGGTTGTGTGAGGCACTGCTAAACTCTTAAAAGGACAAAAATAAATATATTTTTTTAAAAAATCCTGAATTGCATCCAACCCCATCTTTACTTCCCTCTTGGGAGGATGCTGGAGGTTCCCACTCTAATGACCATGACTCCCATTTTGGAGCTTCTGTGCTGTCCTGGTTTGATGGTGCTTGCCAGGGCCTGGTGGGATCAAATGTTGATAGAATTGAGAGATCTGAGAAATGAGAACGTAATTAAGCATGTTATGTCAGCTCTGTTCTTCTTCCCTAGTCGCTCCCCTATGAATTAAGATGAAATTCTAGTATGTATTCTCAATTCTACATCTTTGACTCCAGGAGAAGGAGCCAGCAACGATGATGACACAACCTGTGGCTGTGGTCTTGACTACGATCTGACATGTGTATGTGAAACATGTTAAAACGTCTGCATCATTTGTTTATTGTGTTGGTTATCAACCTATATTCGCCTTTAATTAAAATAGGAAGAATAATATGGCACTGATAAGTCAATTTCCCACTGAAGTCCTCCAAAGCACTGTAAGTATACTTTTCAGAGTATTTGACGTCGTCTTGTGCCAATATTAGGTCATTACAAAATGACTGAAAATACTATATATTCAGATTAAAACGATTCCGATGTTGCATTTCATTCAGGTCTTATTCAGAGCTCGCTGATGCTGCCAAACTACTCCACACACAGCAGCATCCCGATTGGTCCTGCACTGAAAACTATGAACGTCACTTGGGACGCTCCATCTCAAATCTGTTCAGTGGGCACTGGGGCGCCCTTATTGTCACGTGATGTCAATTTGCTGCTGAGAGTCGTGCCGGGTCGGGGTTCGTTCGTTCGTTCGTTCTTCGTGCGTGCCTGTGTCAGAAGAACAGCTCTCACTTCTCGCCCCGCCCCTCCCTCCTCGCCTGCTCCGAGCAGGCAAGAGGGCGGTGGCCGGCGGGGACAGCAGAGGCCGGAGAGGAAAAGAAAAGAGAGGGGGCGAGGGATTCCAAGGCCACACAACTGCTTCCAAATAAATTGTATTTAGTTCATAAAAATAATAATACCTATCCACATGTAATCAATTGTTTTATGTGAAAAAATTACACACAAAAATAAAATCATCGCGATGGATGATTTGCAAAAGTAGCCAGGACCGCCTCTGCGTCTGGTCACCCTAGTTTTAATTGTAAGGAAATCATCACCTTTTTCCCACTACAACTACCCTTTGCGTTAGCCTTCTTGGGACGCTCACTGACGTCATCCCAACGTGCCGACGTCGAGCGGGCTAACTGTGATGACGTCATATTTTGGGAATTACTTCGGATGCGTGAGTCAAATATTTGATCAAATTTCACATCGTATGTTGAACAATTCGCATGTTTAAGCAATCGTATGTAGAGGTTTGACTGCACTTGTATTTCTAAGTACGTCCAGAGTAACGTGCAGTCTGAGACCCCGCCTGTAGGTAGCGGTACAGTACTCTTCACTGCTGCCCTCACAAGAGTTGGTCGTGGCTTCTCAGGCATTTTTGTAGTTCCGCATTTGATAACATATTGTCGTTAGCTCGCAAAACAAGTTGTAAAGTGTTCCCCCATTTTTGTAGTTCTATTCTTGAAGTCCCACATTTGGGGTTCGATAAAGTTCTCTTGCTGTTTTGAAGGTCAGCGTTAAACCCAATTAATCCCCATCATTTAAATGACAAAAATCACTTGATGCGAGAGTGATCTGCTGGAGTTCATTTTGATAAGGTTACCTTTGATATCTGTTGAGTAGATTAACTTTTAATCACTGACCTCATCAATGATGAATAACTCCCTCTGTGTGAGGCGGGAGGCGGCTGACAGATGGGCGGCCAACCGGCCCACGTCAAATATTTAACACTCGTGCAAAGCCACACACACACACACACGCACACACATTAACAGTCACCCTTGGACACGCTAGGCCGGAGGTCGAGTTAGTGTACAGAATATTATTTAGTTCACTTCTTCTATGAGTGACAAAAGACACGGCTACCATGATTATTAGTTTCAGGAACTGAAGGACGAAATGCTTTCTGGCTTGTTTTGACCACAGGGGCTTTCCCACAAGACATTTTGAGAGTAGCCTACCCAGTTGCCGACCCAGTTTGTGAGGTCCATTTACTATTTACCGAACAATGCCCGTTCTTGGAACCTTTGTGGCATTGTGTGTTTGGATCACCACCTTATTGCCTGAATTTAGTTCTGGGCTAATTTAGAAGAGCCAAAAGAATGTAAACGCGGAGCTGATGGTGACGTCACGTTTGTCAGTTGGAGCCTTCTGACATGCTTTCAGTGTGGTGGTGTGGTGTTTTTGCATAGATCAGGATCTTGATCTTCAATGCACATGCAGTCGCTGCCCCGCCTTATCTTTGTTAATGTGCTGAATGAGCACACGCACAGTCAGCATTTTGTCAACTTGCACGAGGAGTCATTTTGCAACAGTGATTCCTCGTGCAACAGAAGTATTTTTGCACATTATATGTAAACATTCATACAATATGCCATTCTCTTTAAAAATGTACCATGAGTTTGATTACCTACGATAAAATGTATATATTTTTAAATGGTCGATGTTTTATTTCAACAGAAGTGCTCTTTTTCCAAGTGTGGTACGTGTCTCACTACTGAATCTCTGAATTAAACATAAATGTCGTTTTCAGGGGACTTTTCTGAGCCATTTGTTGAAGGAGACAGCATCCTCCATGTCAGGAAGTATCACGCCATGCCACGATTTGCTCTCTTTCTCCTCATGTCTTCATCTCCTCGTTGCTTTTGTCCACCACAATTCCAAGCCGTCCCCCTCTTGTCCCTCACCCACCCGTGTCCATCTGCCGTCCTCCTCCTCCTATCCCAGGAACAGATGTTTGTGTCTTCCCCGCCCTGACCCGGGAGGTATGTGTCTACTTAAGCTTGTGTATGTGGAAGGTTGGGGGGGGGGGGGTGTTCTTGGGCTCTTGGGTTGGAGGTTTGACTGTCCACTTTGACGCTTTTGGTATTGGTGGTGTGTTAAGGGGAGGGGGGGGGGAGAGCAAAGAAGAGGAACAATGGTCTGCATGGACACCAGGGTGGTGGTCGGGGTAGGGATTCATGTGACCGACCGTCTCCATGGATTGGGGGAGGGAGGTAATTCCGCATTCTTCACCTTTGCACATCAGTTGTTGTCATGGCAACGAGACTGAATGCTGCTGACTTTTTGGTTTCATTCACATTTGCATATATGGTCCTTACTCGTACACAGTTTCCGTTTTCATCCACATAGAGGACATGTACGTATATCTGCGTAGTTTAGTTATTGTACTTCGTTCTCATGTCCCACATGTGTGAAGGTATGTGTGTCAGTGGATAGGAAGTGGTGGTAAGTGACAGAGGTGTCAAGGGCGCAAAAGGCACTTGAGCTTTCCATAACTGCATGCGCGCGGCAGCATTGGCATTTGCATCGACACGAGTGCAAAGAGGTCATTAACACCGAGCAGCCACTGCACCCGCAACTCACTTTAGCTCATTTACATTACAGGCGGTGTGTTACAAAACTCAATTAGGGAAACATCATTTCTGCACGTTTGTATCACCGCATGAATTAACTTGAGATTCATGTCAAAGCTAATGCAGCATTAGCGTAGCTACCACAAAGGTGGAGAGGAGGACATATTAGCTGGATAATATTTAATGTCAGTGAATTATTTGTATTTAAAATGCTTTCATATTCTATTGGTTCAATTTCTGATTAAATAACTGTTTATTTTGACGTATTTATTGAGCAAAAAATTACAATGAAAGTGACAGTCGAGGTGAGATTAACAATGCTAATGCTATTCCCAATTAGCTCCATACACTCTTGGGCCCTCTGGAGTCAAAAATCATTTTGAACATGTTACTAACATTTATCTCAAGATTAAATGTATTCATAAAAAGTAAATGTGTAAAGGATTGGCTTTTGCAGAACAATTGGCTAGGCTAACTGCTAACAAAAACCAGGTTTCCACTGAGACAGATCAGTTTTCCTGATAACAGAATCGGTCCGTACTGCCGAATAATGGCTTTTTCCAGATAAGCTGTGTAAACGGACCCCATGCATGTTGTTGTTTCCAAAACACCGTCTTGTGTGAAGATAAGAAAAAGGCAGCGGGACAAGTGATATATGTTATTAGCATTATGTTATTATGTTATGTTATTATGCATTAGTTGGTGAATTTCCGCGTATGTCAATGTCGCTCCTTTGGCTGACAATGAACAGTTAAAGGCTGCGGTGGTAACAAAATGTCATTGGACCATAATTACGTTGATGCGGCGCCTGAAAGAGCCGCAAGGAGTGGGTGCTGGGGAGTTGGATGTGTTAGGAGGCGCTTTTATTCGAGGAGGGGGTGCGTGGCGCGCCAGTTTCCTCGATGGCCTTTTGTCCTGTCCTTTCAGAGGTGGGGTGTGGAGCCTTTGGGAGCTCGTACGTGTCCTGGGGAACTTCATTAAAGCTCATTTGCATGCAGTACATTCAGTCAGTCATGCAATGCATGCATTTAAGTGGACAAAGCCTGCCGAGTGGGAGATGAATTTGTTTTGTGTTTGAATCCAAAATGGAGGCCTGTTAGCATCAAGCTTGGAGATACATTGAAAAAAAGCAACTGTGGCGTCAAGGCATTTTCACACTTGATTCTCATTTGAACACACTTTTTGTCCATATCAAATGTCATTGACGCTGGAAAATGATATTCATGCGTATAGTTCTGATTGTTTCATTCTCATTATTATTAAAATATCTTATCATCCCTGTTACATCATAGCGCGTTAGGTTTTGTCTGTTTCTCTGTGGTTAGACACGTTAAGAGTACAACTGAGCCCCAATTTGGGAGCCATCATGCAAAAATGTGAATTGTGTTTTGTGTTGAGGAGCTATTTTGTAATTTACGGATTTTTACTTCCTGCAACTGAATTTTAAATTATACTCGACACATAAAAATTATTGGTTGACATCCTGATTATAAAGACGTTTAGGTATCTTAATTTTCCTTAAATATGTTGCATTTTATTTTGTCTTTGAGTGGTCAAAATGGCAGAAGTGTACAGTAGATTGAAAACAAAAGACAACAGCAGAGAGCTAAAAGGGAAACTACAGTTTTTTTCGTGACCTTCGTCACGAATGTCGCTCTCCTATCTGATTGGTCGTGTGGACGAAACATCGACGCCGATTGGATGATGGAATGCCGCTCCGCGGCGTCTATTTTGAACGTAAATAAGGGTACAGCCAGTCTTTCTTCCCGAGAAAGCGGAGGCTGTCAGATAGGAAATACTCTCTGCAGCCGCGCTCTGACACGCAACAACCATGCCTCTCTAGCATCTCGGAAGGGCTGCTTTTGCCACCCATTACCTACCATAACTTATTCGGACATGTTTCCGTAACTTTTCGCGGGAGGCTAAATGCTTAGCTCTTTGGTTAGCGTACACCTCGGGCCACCTCGCTAATTGCCGACACGAAGTTTCCCCCCAAAAACAACCAAATCGTTTCGTCGGATACCTCGAGGAGTCGACTTAATTAGAGAAAAACAACATGGATGAATTGTTGGGCTGTGTTCGTCCCGTCGGGACCAGTGCGAGGAGCAGGCCTGACGACATCCCCGGTGTTTCCTCGTTGCCTGCGCCGGACGTGAGCTACAAGATGGCCCACTGCAGGAATCTCTTCTCCCCGGCATCAACCGCGCTTCACTCGCCTGTCACCAATCTTGCACTGGACATGAACAAATTGGTGGGACTCGGGAGGTAAATTTTAAGTTGATTTATGTTCTGAAATGTCGAAAGGACTCTTTGGCGCGTTGCTGACTTCTTTGCTGCACTGTGCACAGTCAATGTGATACACCGAAGAGGAGCAAGCATGCACGCCTGGAGAAGGTGTGCTCCATCGCCTCGGATGTCTCCTCCGATGCTGGTGAGCTCCGGAGAAGCGTTTAACAAATGATCAATCTTTTTCTGTGTTATTCTGAATGTTGTGGCATAGTTTAATCACGTTCACAATTGGTATCAAATATTTATTATTAATTATTATTGTCTGAATGATTTAACTCTGGTCCTCCAGGCCTCGGCATGGAGCTCACTAGTCCCATCGATGCACTGGAACTGGAGAACTCGTACGTAAAAAACATCTGTTTGAATCAATCAGCTTTCCCCTTCTTGTTCCTGACCGGTCCTCCACCCCAATACCATGACCCCTCCAACACCTCAACAGTTGAGACCACCGGTTTCTAATCCATCAGATTAGATCGTCTACTGTTGGTTTAAAAAGAGAAATGGCTATTGAATAGCTCATTTGTAAAGTCAGAAAAAAAAATAGACGGAACAGGAAGTTGAGGATTTTGTTCTTCTTATTTAGGAATTAGAACCCCAATTTAGAAGCGGGTCCCTTAGAAAGATGTGTGATGCTAAATTCCAAATCGCCAAAGTGTGATCGACTTGGTGACTGACTGTGAAAAGGGTATGCCAGGTTTGTTCCTTTGTGGGGATGTCATTTTCTTCATGTTGGGTGGCCTGCCAGCTGGCAGCTCCCGTCATAAGAGCATTTGGTCGCAGACCCTTCCAGCTGTTGGTTTGTGAGGAGGTCAAAAGTGGGCCGGCGGGCTTAGTGATAGCCGAGCACAGCCCCTCCAGTCCGTGGCACACTTTATTTCAATGGGAGGTGGAGGAGGAGCAAGACAGAAACTTTTAGAAATGAGGCCACCCCCCAAGCCAGTGGCTTGAACATTGAATGGGGCACGCTCCCCCATCCTTGACAAACAAAAGGACCCCTCGCCATCAGGCATCTGGTGGATTAGCCCACGTCTGCTCAGGAGGCCCTTCTATAGTCACGCTTTAGCATACAGGTGCTCCCCAGCCGATCGCTTGTCCCTCACTTGATTCCAACAGAGGTGTGTTTTCTGAGCCACCAAACAGTGGCTCTTGAACTTTAGATGAGCATCAAGTCTTTGTTCACGAGTCAAAAGTGTCATCAAAATGAAATATATGATGTGGAGGCTGCACTTTGAGAGTGGCTGCCTTCAACTTGCTTGTTATTGTGCATGCCCAGGTTCGAGAAGGCCATTCAACAGTCCAGTCGAGTGCACGAGTAAGTCGGCAGCTTTACCCAAATTTGCTCATCAATCGTGAACCTGTTTTGTCTTTCAACTGCACTTTCACGCATTCAACTGCTTTCTTTCTCCTCACAGGAAGATGCCCGTCAGGCGAAACAACTCCTTGCCGGTAAGTCACTTTCATTTTGTGGGCCACAGATGTAAGTCTGTCATTTAGGATTTAATTCTCTCTCTTAGCCCATTTAGGCAGCAAAATAGTTGCATGAGCGCTTCATGTTTCAATTGCGATCGTGTCGCTGCCATCTTGTCATCTCGTCACCTTGTGTTTTGCAGCTTCATCTCCTTTGCTTCAGTCCGCCCTTGAAGGGATCCGAACCAGATGCTAACCGCTACGGAGTTTTTGGCCAGCACCCCGTGTGTGTCGACTCTGCTTCCTCATCATCTTCGCGGGACAACAAGGAGAACATCCCCAAGGTCTGTCTATCAATTGCTAACCGTGACGATAGCGCCTGCGGGCGTTTGAAGTGTTGATGGACGTTGGTTGTCTTCAGGAGTGCTTTGAGTTCAAGAAGCCCAACCAGCCCGTGGCCCGCACCCGACTGCGCTCGCTCAGCAATGCCTCCCCAAAAGACACTTTGGCCCAGCGCCCCAACTCGGCGCCGGCCCTCATGGTACTTACGAGACGGCACTCAACGGGATGTTTGCAGGTTACTTTTATTGATGCTCCCACTAAAGTTTAAACGGCGTGTTCTCGCAGGTGTCACCTTCCTTCGCGCGACAGCTGCCGTTTAGTGACGACAGCCCGTTGTTCCTTCGATGTTCCACCCTCACGTCACTCAATGATGAGGACGACGGTTTCCTGGATGCGATGGATGCGATGGACGACAACATGGAGGTAACGCTGTGTTCCCTTCATGAAACCCAACGTCGCGGTAACACATCGTCGGTGCGCTTGCTGATATTTTCTTCTTCTCACAGAACAGCAATGACATGCCCCAAGGGATGACTAACTTGCTCACAGCGCCCCTCGTGGCCGACAGCTTAGGAGCTGACTCGGTGAGTAGACACTAGCCAACACGATGGGTCTGAATTAAGTCAGACTTTTGATTTTCCGTGGCAGCCTGTTGAGGCAAGAGATAAGTAGGTTTGCCCATGTCAGCCTGTCTCAGATGTTTTTGTGACTTGACAACTCGATCTTGGTGCTTGTCAAAGGGAACCCCATCTTGTTGTTCTCCAGCCTGTGATCCGCTGTCGGCCTCGCAGCCTTTTCCGCTCGCCATCGATGCCTAGTCCGTCTGTGTCGCGCCCCTGCGCCAAGCGTCCCGACTGCCCCGGAGACGACAACACGCCCATGCAGGTCAAGCGGCGTCGCAGCCTGGCGAGATCCGAAGTCACCACGGAGGATGTACATTCCCCCAAGAAGGTCGATTTTGGCAACAATGCCCAAACGGCACCACCTCCTGTTTGATTGATTGTAACTGTGCTTTTTTTTTTTTTTTTTGTCATCTTCAGACTTGCCCGCTGTTGCAGAGATCCAAGTCCTTCTGCCACATGGAGATCGATAAAGTTCTGGATAGGAATGACGACGGCACGGCGGAACTTATTGGTGACTTTAGCAAAGTGAGCAACACTCAACAGGGTCAAAAACCTGATTGCGTGCAGATGAATTTAAGATGCAACTTTTTCTCCTTGATGCGTTTTAGCCCTACGTGCTGCCAACGGTGCACGGAAAACATCAGGACCTCAAATACATCACAGGAGAAACGGTACGATCGTGTGAAGTTAAGAGTCCTAAGCGTAACGGAGGTCATAAAATGTACCTGTTTTGTTGCGTACCGGGTAGGTGGTGGCGGCGATGAAGGGAGAGTTCAGTCACCTCGTGGACCGAATCATCATCATTGATTGCCGTTACCCATACGAGTATGATGGCGGACACATCAAGGTGAGCGAGCGCATTGCTGCAATTTAGAAAATAAACATGAAGTTATTTTTAGATAATGAAACGCTACATTAACTCCCAAAAAATTATTCTTGGAGAAACCTCTAAATGAAAGCAACTAAAAGTATTATTTAACACTTTATTTATTTGCTCATTGCATTAAAATAATTTATTATACAATAATACAGATTTTAGGAATGCTATTTATTGTATTGATTGATCCAGTTTTCCTCACACTTGTGTAACTGAAATGTATCTATTTATTGAACGTGACCATCAGGGTGCCCTGAATCTCTACCTGGAGGATGAGGTGGAGGACTTCTTGCTACAGACTCCAGTGGTGCCTTTGTGCCCAGACAAGCGCATCATCGTGATGTTTCACTGCGAATTCTCGTCGGAGCGCGGACCGCGTATGTGCCGCTACGTGCGCGAGCGGGACCGCTCAATGAACGACTACCCCAAGCTCCACTACCCCGAACTGTACGTGCTCAAGGGGGGCTACAAGGAGTTCTTCCCCCTATTCCAGGTACACCAAGCTGATGACATTCAAATAAAAAAAATGCCCCCACAAATATTTGTTTAGCAAGGACAAATGATTATAAAACAGTCAAATGTTAGCAAAAGGGTCCCTCGGGGGTCATTTTCCACCAGTGTTTTTGTTTTTGTTGTTCAATCCAAGGATGTTAGATTGCCATAATTGTACACTGATGTATTGCACCAAAACCCAACTTTTCAGAGCAAAAATGAGGCCCGTTTAGCCATTTTGGGACCTGTGTGCGCTTTAAGGGGATCACAATTAATTAATCAATTATTCGTTTCATGCCTAAAACTGGTTAATATCCTGTTTCTCCCCGGCATAGATGCAGTGCGAGCCCGAGTCGTACCGCACCATGATGGACGAGGATTTCCGCGAGGATTTGAGGAACTGTCGCCTGAGGAGCCGCTCATGGGCCGGCGAACGCAGCAAGCGGGGCATGTACAGTCGCCTCAAGAAGCTGTGAGCGCCCCCTACTGCCCATACCCCCTTTTAATCAGGCAGCTCATTGTTCCAGTGCCGCCTTTTCTGACCACTTTGGGGCGGCTGGACTCCTGCCACCACTGCCAATGTTCACTTTAAAATCGTTTCAGTACTTAATTGCCTACTAGGTGGGAGTAGGTGCGTTATTTTATTTTTTTCCCCTTTTCCACACCGCTTCCGCGGTTTTATAAACTGAGTTCCCCGGTGACCACGTGAAGGACATCTTCCTCTGTGGCTATCGTCATGATTCTCTTTTTATGGAAAGTTTCCTGTTCTCGCGGTGCCAAAGACACCAAAGACATGCAGTGAGATTGCTGCCGTCCTGCAGGACCACAAAAACCTTTGGAAGTGTGAAAGAAAGAAAGCGTGAGCGATTTGCATGTGTGGAGTTGTCCAAATATGAGTTTTTTTGCTGAGCGGGCGGGCGCTGCCAGTTTTGACGCACAGCTCTCAGGAGAGCCGCCCAATAAAGATCAGTGTGACTTTCAACCCTGGAGTGTCTGCCTTTCATTCTGTGATGAAATAAAAAAAGCTAAAAATTCTGACATATGCTAAAAAGCTTTGAATTTCAATTCACCCCTACCCCACCCAATTTAAGTCACATTCGGGTTTTTTCTGGAAGGACGTATGTCCAAGTCGTTGACTTTTCACACAAGATCTTTTGTAGTCTTGTGAGGCGACACCACAAACGTTTTTCTCTGAGTGTTTGTAGTAATTGCGCTTCGTAGTCCATGACTCAGTGTGACTTTTTGTCTCTGTTTTGGCGCGCACGCTTGTAACCAGGCCTCACATTCAAATCTCCCTCCCAAAGCGGCCTTGGGAGCGGCCTCTGCCAAGGCACGTGCGCGCAAACACATGCGTGCACACACATTCCACACGAGTGTCCTGACCAAAGTTCAGTAGGAAGTCACGTGTAGTCAACATGTGAGCCTGGGGCTGGTTGTTATTAGCATGTGGAACAACTGGGCCTCTTGCTACTGGCCCTTCTCACGTGCAGTGTGAGGCAGATTCCTGGCGCCACTTTTAAACTCACTTGATGCTTTGAAAACATAAAATCCGTTAAATTAATGTGACACAATCAAACCAAAGAATTATCACAAACACGATGTCATGAATTTAGAATCAAACCTAATAGATAAATTAATACATTTGAATTATTTAATTAAATGTGTATCTTGGCCAACGATTTACGAAAAATGGGGCGAATAATTTTTTATTTAAAAATTAACGTATACAACACGCTTGCTCATTCTTTTATTTTCTTATTTTGTACCATCCTTTTTGTCTTGGCCCGTTTCAAGAGTTTGTTTTTAAAAATAATTCCTGCGTGTATGTGTAAGAGTGACACGTAATGATGTCAACGACATGCACGCTTTCAAAAGCGATGTCATACAGAAGATGGAATGAGGGGTTCTCAAAACAACACGCACGGACGGGTATTGAAGTATTGAAATTTGGAATCTCAATCAAACCAAAGCCCCAGAATGAAGAAACGGAGCTCACGTCTTGAAATTTAGCTTCCTTGGCAAGTGGATGAAGTTAAGTTTTCTTTGTTGTACGATTCATGCTCATGCTAGATATTGTGCTCATTTGTACTTGGACAGCGACAGACGGGATCGCATATCATCAACGACCGTTGGCTGGATCAAGAGCTCGAGCAAACACACGGCGGAGGGAAAGGGAAAGTCGCTCTCTGCTAAGCGTATGCACGGCTGCTGCATGCACACAACCATTCTGTACGTGAATAAGATAGTAGCTCACAAGACGTTTTTTTTTACACAGGCCCACACCATGCCCAATGGGTCAAAGGTCAACTCATTGACAGTTTCATGTCAAAAAGAAATGAATCACTTCAATACAATGGAATAATTCAAACCTTTTTATTTCTAGGTTTTACAGATATAACCAAGTTGTCATGATGAATATGATTGAGACCTAGTATCATGGGCAAATTGATGCAATTTAAACCATAGCAAGATGTCTGAACTGTTCACTCCGTTTTATGAAGTTTTATTTATTCTATTATGCATGTATTTCCTATTTCATGATGATGATGACGATGATAATGGTGATTGAATTTGGATTCAACCATTGAGATGCTAGAAGTGTTTCTTTCTATGAATTGTAATTATTTTTTGTATATATATTTAATTTTATTTATCTTAATACTTTTTAATTTGATTTTTGATAATGTCTTAACTGTTATTCTTCGATTTATCATTTTAAATTAAAAAAAGTCAAATCCTCTTGTGGTCATTCAAGAATTGGGACGATAGACGAATTTAATTTGAGGGTGTTTTTAACAATCTTTGTTTTTTTTCAACAGAAAATCAATGCAATCAATGATCGCAGTCACTCGAATGTATTATCCGCGAGCGCCGTCTGGTGGGCGTAACAACATAAAGCAACAAATTCGTCACTGCGTCATGTGATCAAACTCGGAAGCGAGTCGACTGAGTTGCCAACCCAAACAGTGAGCCTCCTTCCATCCTCGTTGTGGCTTTGCTATGTGGTCATCATCATGGTAGTCGCATTCGTCATACACACTGTTTGCCCGATCGGGGCCCTCGCTCCCAGGGAGAGCAGGGTACTCTACTCACGCGTCTTCGGACCTGACGAGGCGCTCTTTCAGGACTGGCAGCGGCTGCAGCTCCACGCCGAGGAGAGGCGACTGTTGTCAGTCGAGAAACTCGCCGTGGTGGCCCGGTACGTCGGTTCTTTATGAATTCAGATTCAGACCAGACATTTATTGTGATATTTTTCCCATTCTGAATTTTATCAAACGAATTTTTGACGCATCAGCGAAGTCATCTACCAAAACGTTATTTGTTCAGAATTTTTTGCATTTGTATTAAATTCCCAAAGTACTATAGGTATCGGTACTCATTATCGGTGAGTACTCGGAGTGAAAAAAGTGATATCGAGCACCCCAAGTTCATGACATACGAGCTGGCAACTATTTGACATATTTTGACTGATTGTGTTATTTTGTCTGGTATGGACCAGGCAGGTCCAAAGCGCCGTCTCTCTGCACCGAGAGGCAACTGATTGTGTTATTTTGTCTGGTTTGGACCAGGCAGGTCCAAAGCGCCGTCTCTCTGCACCGAGAGGCATCAGGGCATCCCCCGGTGGAAACTCTGCCTGGCGAGGAGGCCCTAGCCCTGCAGGACGCCGACACCGGCGTGCTGAGGCTGCGCTGCGGTGACCCCTACTTGCAGGAGGTCAGCGCACTCTGGTTGGCCATCAATTGCTTGTCCTTTGTGATTTTGTGCGAGCCCCACGAGAACCTACTGCTGGCCGAGGGAACGCTTCGGAACCTCGCCACACACTGCCTGGAGCACCTGCACATGCTGGGACAGGGCAGCGAGGTGAGGGGGAAGCCCAAGGGCCTACTTAGTGGATTATTATCATATGCATTCCGTGTATTTCAACAGTCTGGCCTCGATGTTGATAAACAGATTCCAGTAGATGGCAGTGTTGCTTCTTTTTAAAAACTGTTGATTTCCATGTTATGTAATTGTGTGTCAATTTCCCAGATCCTGTTGAAGAGCAGCCGTGTGGACCTCCTGCTAAGTCGGCTTCTTCCTCACGGCCAGCTCGTCTTCCTCAACCACCGCTTCGCTCAGAGTCTGGAAAAAGACATGGCCGCCTACATGCACAAGTGACCTCCGGTGGCTAAATGCAAGCCACAAGTGGCTAAATGAGATCCTAGCAGCCTACAAAACATGTCACGTCACTTCCCCATCTTGTGACGCTTGTGAGGAAGGCTACAGGAAGTAGTCAAAACATGTAAAGCAGGTAAAATCTTCCCTGTCTGACTTAAAGAACTGTTAGATATTTTTATAAAGTCAGATATTTCTAACGGATGAAACCTTCCCACAATTTGTGCATTAAATCGAGGCTTTAATGTACCTCGCAAACCAGTAGTGATTGTTCCAATATTCCTCAATCAATTAATATATTAATCAATCTCACCAGGTAGGCTGGTGTTGCCTTTCAGTAACAGTATGAAATCATGTTTTGCCACACTGTTCCATACTGTCGCTACTGGAGGGCACTGTTTCACCATCCACTCACTGACTACGGCAAGAGGAAAATAAAATGAAATCTCACTCGCTCTCTCGCTCGCTCTCTCGTTCTCTCTCGTTCTCTCTCGTTCTCTCTCGTTCTCTCTCTCGCTCTCTCTCTGTGTGCGCTATCGCTCTCTATCGCTCTAAAAAAGCCTTGCAGACATGGAAAACAAACAGCAGCGCGGTTTGTTTTTCGGTGCGCGCATTTTGTAATTACGTCCAATTAATGGCGCGCGGCGCGGGAAGTTGTTGTTTGCTCGCCAACAGCTGTTTGGATTAAACGGCTGAGCGGGTGTCAAGTGGAGATTAAAATCACACCCGCTCGACAAACCGCCCCGGAAACGGAAATCGACTGGGGGGGGTCAGGAATTGATATATTTATTTCCCCCATAGGAAATAATGGAAATACAAATTAGCTTTCAAACTGTGACTATCATTAAACCTTTATTAGTAGTCCATAACCTAAGAAATGGTCATGAGCCAAAAAAGCTAAACTAGTGGACATTAAATGCTAACAGAATTAGCGTATGTTTTTCATTGGCAAATTGTATGAAATGTTGCCAGATGGATCGACTGTTTGAAAAAAAACAGAGAAAAAAGTCCATCACAGGGCACATATAGACAAACAACCATTCATAGATGATATTGAATGCTAAATGATGCTAACAGATGCTAAAAGAACTGGCTTTGTACTCATGAAGAATTACTGTAAGATCACTGAACTTAACTGATCATATGTTCAAGCACTCCTCCCAACGGTCCATCCATCCATCCATCCATCTTCTTCCGCTTATCCGGGGTCGGGTCGCGGGGGCA
Source organism: Syngnathus scovelli (assembly GCF_024217435.2). Classification (NCBI taxonomy): domain Eukaryota; kingdom Metazoa; phylum Chordata; class Actinopteri; order Syngnathiformes; family Syngnathidae; genus Syngnathus; species Syngnathus scovelli. The sequence continues at coordinate 5,783,858 of NC_090860.1, read as the reverse complement.
GCAGCTTTAGGAGGGACTCCCAGACTTCCCTCTCCCCAGCCACTTCATCCAGCTCATCCCGGGGGATCCCAAGGCGTTCCCAGGCCAGCTGAGAGACATAGTCTCTCCAGCGCGTCCTGGGTCGTCCCCGGGGTCTCCTACCGGTGGGACATGCCCGGAACACCTCCCCAGGGAGGCGTCCAGGAGGCATCCTGATAAGATGCCCGAGCCACCTCATCTGGCTCCTCTCAACGTGGAGGAGTAGCGACTCTACTCCGAGTCTCTCCCGGATGACCGAGCTTCTCACCCTATCTCTAAGGGAGAGCCCGGACATCCTGCGGAGAAAACTCATTTCGGCCGCTTGTATCCGAGATCTCGTTCTTTCGGTCACGACCCATAGCTCGTGACCATAGGTGAGGGTAGGAGCGTAAATCGACCGGTAAATTGAGAGCTTTGCCTTTTGGCTCAGCTCTCTCTTCACCACAACGGACCGGTACAGGGTCCGCATTACTGCCGACGCTGCACCGATCCGCCTGTCGATCTCACGCTCCATCCTCCCCTCACTCGTGAACAAGACTCCAAGATACTTGAACTCCTCCACTTGGGGCAGGATCTCATCCCCGATCCGGAGAGGGCATTCCACCCTTTTCCGATCGAGGACCATGGACTCGGATTTGGAGGTGCTGACCCTCATCCCGACCGCTTCACACTCGGCTGCGAACCGTTCCAGCGAGAGCTGGAGATCACGGCCTGAAGAAGCCAACAGCACCACGTCATCTGCAAAAAGCAGAGACGCGATGCTGAGGTCCCCAAACCGGACCCCCTCAATGCCTCGGCTGCGCCTAGAAATTCTGTCCATAAAAACTATGAACAGAATCGGTGACAAAGGGCAGCCTTGGCGGAGTCCAACCCTCACTGGGAACGAATCCGACTTACTGCCGGAAATGCGGACCAGACTCTGGCATCGGTGATACAGGGACCGAACCGCCCTTATCAGTTGGCTCGGCACCCCGTACTCCCGAAGCACCCTCCACAGAACCTCCCGAGGGACACGGTCGAACGCCTTCTCCAAGTCCACAAAACACATGTGGACTGGTTGGGCGAACTCCCATGCACCCTCGAGGATCCTGCCGAGGGTGTAGAGCTGGTCCACTGTTCCACGGCCAGGACGAAAGCCACACTGCTCCTCCTGAATCCGAGGTTCGACCTCCCGACGGACCCTCCTCTCCAGCACCCCTGAATAGACCTTACCAGGGAGGCTGAGGAGTGTGATTCCCCTGTAATTGGAACACATCCTCCGGTCCCCCTTCTTAAAGAGGGGAACCACCACCCCAGTCTGCCAATCCAGAGGCACTGTCCCCGATGTCCACGCAACGTTGTAGAGGCGTGTCAGCCATGACAGCCCCACAACATCCAGAGCCTTTAAGAACTCTGGGCGGATCTCATCCACCCCCGGGGCCTTGCCACCGAGGAGTTTTTTAACTACCTCAGTGACTTCGACCCCAGAGATTGGAGAATCCGCCTCAGAGTCTCCAGGCCCTGCTTCCTCAATGGAAGGCGTGTAGGTGGAATTGAGGAGGTCTTCGAAGTATTCTCCCCACCGACTCACGACGTCCCGAGTCGAGGTCAGCAGCACGCCATCCCCACTGTAAACAGTGTTGACGTTGCACTGCTTCCCCCTCCTGAGACGCCGGATGGTGGACCAGAATTTCCTCGAAGCCGTCCGAAAGTCATTCTCCATGGCCTCACCGAACTCCTCCCACGCCCGGGTTTTTGCCTCAGCAACCGCCGAAGCCGCGTTCCGCTTGGCCATCCGGTACCTGTCAGCTGCCTCCGGAGTCCCGCAGGCCAAAACGGCCCGATAGGACTCCTTCTTCAGCTTGACGGCATCCCTTACCGCCGGTGTCCACCAGCGGGTTCGGGGGTTGCCGCCACGACAGGCACCGACGACCTTACGGCCACAGCTCCGGTCGGCCGCCTCAACAATGGAGGCGCGGAACATTGTCCACTCAGACTCAATGTCCCCCGCCTCCCCCGGGACGTGGGAAAAGCTCTGCCGGAGGTGGGAGTTGAAGCTCTTCCTGACAGGAGATTCTGCCAGACGTTCCCAGCAGACCCTCACAGAGCGTTTGGGTCTGCCAGGTCGGACCGGCATCTTCCCCCACCATCGGAGCCAACCCACCACCAGGTGGTGATCAGTTGACAGCTCCGCCCCTCTCTTCACCCGAGTGTCCAAAACATGCGGCCGCAAATCCGATGACACGACTACAAAGTCGATCATCGAACTGCGGCCTAGGGTGTCCTGGTGCCAAGTGCACACATGGACACCCTTATGTTTGAACATGGTGTTCATTATTGAAAATCCGTGTCGAGCACAGAAGTCCAACAATAGAACACCGCTCGGGTTCAGATCAGGGGGGCCGTTCCTCCCAATCACGCCCTTCCAGGTCTCACTGTCATTGCCCACGTGAGCATTGAAGTCACCCAGTAGAACGATAGAGTCCCCAGAAGGAGCGCTCTCCAGCACTTCCTCCAGGGACCCCAAGAAGGGTGGGTACTCTGAGCTGCTGTTTGGTGCATAGACACAAACAACAGTCAGGACCCGTCCCCCCACCCGAAGGCGGAGGGAGGCTACCCTCTCGTTCACCGGGGTGAACCCCAATGTGCAGGCGCCCAGCCGGGGGGCAATAAGTATACCCACACCTGCTCGACGCCTCTCACCGTGGGCAACTCCAGAGTGGAAGAGAGTCCAGCCCCTCTCGAGAGGGCTTGTACCGGAACCCAAACTGTGTGTGGAGGCTAGTCCGACTATATCTAGTCGGAATCTTTCTGCCTCGCACACCAGCTCGGGCTCCTTTCCAGCCAGAGAGGTGACATTCCATGTCCCAAGAGCCAGCTTCTGCAGCCGGGGATCAGACCGCCAAGGTCCCCGCCTTTGGCTGCCGCCCAGCTCACATTGCACCCGACCCCTTCGGCCCCTCCCACAGGTGGTGAGCCCATGGGAAGGGGGACCCACGTTTCCATTTCGGGCTATGCCCGGCCGGGCCCCATGGGCGAAGGCCCGGCCACCAGACGCTCGCCTTCGAGCCCCGCCTCCAGGCCTGGCTCCAGAGGGAGGCCCCGGTGACCCGCGTCCGGGCGAGGGAAAACTAAGTCCATTTATATCACTCATCATAAGGGGCTTGGGTGAGCCGTGCTTTGTCTGACCCCTCACCTAGGACCCGTTTGCCATGGGTGACCCTACCAGGGGCATGAAGCCCCCCGACAACATGGCTCCTAGGATCATAGGGGCACGCAAACCCCTCCACCACGATAAGGTGACGACTCGCGGAGGGGAACTGTCATAATACCGCCGATGCTAATGCTAAGTGCTCTGCTCATTTTAACTGACTCTAAACGGAGCTCTTGTGAGCGTCCACATTAATGTCTGATTTTCCCGTCTCCATCCATCCAAAGTTCTAACCACACACAAAAAATCTTTAAATGTGCATGCTGCTCTTTGAATAACTTGAAGCTCATTTCCCCAACATAATATTTCTTCTTCTCCCGCCTCATTAGACGGCTATTGTAAAATGCGCCGGGGCTCAGTGCTGACGGGACATCGTATGAATTTCAATGTGACGCTTACAATTTCACACATACCCACCAAAAACTAAGCAGGATTAAATAAAAGCGCACTGAAGCAGATTAGACTTTCAGTTACTGTGGTTACTGATATAAGACACGTCTCAGAAACATTGGTATCAGTAATAAAAAAAAAAAAAACATTTTTTTTCAACTTTTCAATTCAATTGTAATGCAAATGCTGACACCTCGAAAGTCGGTGCTGTGAGTCACAATGGCAACAACAACAACGTTATGTTACTTTTAACAAGGCAATGTAGCATCTCTTGGACCTAAACTAATGATTTTTAGATGCTATTGTCCGCAACTGTTAATGTAATCATTTTCTGATTGGTTTTGTATAAACTTGTTGGTACTGACAATGCTTAATTTGCATCTCCAAACTGTAACACAAGTGGCGATGCTATTGCCAACACAACATAGCCATCTTGTTTTTGTGGATCTGAAATGACATTGTTGTGTATCTTTAATCTGGCGTCTCACCAATGTATCTTCCTGTTGTTTCTGTGCCACCAAGCTCCAAATTATACTTGACATTTCACAGTGCATCTTTTCTGAGCCTACCTGCAGTTGTCTGTTGAGCGTCTCTAATGGTGTAATGGTGTACAATTTAAATCCATTTCTTTCTCGTCTTCCCCTCAATTAGATTTCCCGCTGTTGCTTTTTATCAATAAAACCAAGACGACTTTTAATTTCCCCTCATCCTCTTCGTTTCAAATTGATTCGCCACCTCATGTGGAGGACAGGAAGCCACCATTTAGCCCTGTTTTTACTCTCTTGATCCTTTATTGGACTTTTGGAGTGGCATTGTACTTGTTACAACCAGCCAGATTTTACAAAAAATGTACATGGATAGTATAAGACAGAATATATTATCTGACGGCTGCTCTCCGATCAAACGCGTGGTCACAATCTCAGTGCTGGTTGTAAACTCTTAAACCCCACTTTCACCCTTCTCATTAAATTTCCATATGGCTGCTTTATGCTTGGCTGCTGGTTAAAGTGAAGTTTAATGGCGGCTAACCTTCCTGTCTGCTTTACTTGTGAGCTGTGAAGGAATGATGACAGTCCGACATGTAATAACTCGACTGCGTAGCAATAAAAGGTGCAAATGAGCCCATCAGTTCAGCTCTGCTGTTAATTTAAAGTGTCGTAAATTTTTCCTCTTTTATTTGGGAAGTCCTTTTTTTGCATTTCAGTGTCACCTGCCCAACAATTTAGGAGGTTTTTAATTACTGACTTTTTATAAAGTACACAATTGTATAGTGCACTTTTTTGTCATTAATGAGAATGGACAGTCAATTTGCTTGAAGATACCTGATTTGCAGTCTGGACGCGTTTGGAGGTTGTGAATGTCTCACGAGTCTCCAACAACAGCAGCAAATAGAAACATTGTGCCGCTTAATTAACTGATGTTGTCTTCTCTCCAAAACGTTGAATGCCGTGACGAGTTATTACGCGATTGGCACGCTGCATTACAAACCGCATCAGTGAAGCGCAAAGCATTTGCTTGTTGTGTGAAAGAAAAACAAAAAAAAAAAAAAACTTTGCCATGATCTTTGCCTCAATTTGTAGCCTTTCTGCTAGCTTTAGCGCATCAAATCGCCGCTTTCCACGTCACGGTGCCTGCCCCCCACCACCACCCTTTCCCCTGAGTAGCAGGAGAAACGCGGGTCCAAAAGTGCCTCATTACGAGGGCTTTCCAAATGAAACGGGCGCCATGTTTTATTCATTTGCGTGCCCAATGCCCCCGGCGAGGCAGCCAGGAGGGGCCGAGCGTGTGAGTAGCGGTTGTAGATGCGGGCGGAGGTCCCGCAGGCCGCAGTCAAAATGAGTGTGGACGACGCTTGCTCGCTAATAACGTGCGGCCACCTTCCACAACAATTAGTTATTCAGCTCGGAAAACGGACCGCATTAAGAAAGCACCCTCGGTTAACATGCTAGCACGTCATTTAAATAGCAAACACGAGCGGCCTTGGGGTGAATCGACATCAACCCATAGTACAAAAATATGAAACATTCATGTTAGTCAGTTTTTTTAAAGTGCAAGCCATGGAGATTTTCATCAATGTGAATTTATTTTTTTGTCAGTTTGAGCGGTAGTTTTTCTTCTGTATCTCATTAAAAAGACGCATGCAAATTATTTATATAGCTGCATATGTGAATATGAAATATGTAAAAGTAGACTTTTCCCCATTTCCATTGCTCCCCGAGCGGCACCTGAGAAAATTTAAATGTCAATGTTTTATATAAAATATATGAAAATTAAATTATGCTACAATTATCACAGTTTTCATGAATCATTCTCACGATATGTTCCTCTATCTAAGCAGTGTTCGTATTGTACCTCAACGCGGAAACATTTGCTTGAAAACATCGATCTCTGCTTTGACATTCCCTGGGATGGCAATGGTGGAGTGTTCCGCCGCGCATGGATGCTCGCGTTGCTCAAAGCCCATGGCTGAACTTCTGTCCTGTGCGGACGGGAATCAGCTGCGCGCCGTGGCGACTCGCTCGATTGGCCGGACGTCAAAGCAAAGTATGGGCTTTGGGCCTCGGCCTTTGGAAAGCCCTCACGGGCCTCTCCGTTCGTCCGTCCGCAGAGCTTCGTGTCACGGCCCTCTCCTCCGCTCGCCGTTTCATCTTGAACAGTAATTGGACAGCAAACTCACGCATACGAGTCAAGCAACACACCTCCAATTTTTTACTCAAAATGGAAGCAAAACATTTTACTTTCAAGTCGCCATTTTAGGGTCCTTTGGCATTTGAAACATGGCTGAGAGACAGTCCACTTTGAAACGTAACATTCTGCTCAACTACCAGAGAGAAATTGGCCAAAAATGCTTTTTGAGTGCAACATACACTAGAATTTCTTTAGGCCAGGGGTGTTCAAACTTTTTCAGCTTACGAGCTACTTTTAAAATGACCAAGTCACAAAGATCTACCCACTACAATAAATAAATAAATAAATAATATAGTGCGTGTATTTTTGTAACGCACTTAGAAAATGACATTGTGAGAAAAAAGTCCCATTCCGTATGAAAGTGATACGTTTTTGGCTTCTTACTGGGTCCAGCAACCCCACTCATTTTTGATGGTCATAAACTTTCTTTTGTTTAAAAGAAAACAGCGAGTGCGTGTGTTGATTAGCTTATAAACTTTGGCGGTTTGTGTGTGCGTGGCCGTTAAACATGCTGCGGTGAGGGGTTGTAGTCACTGTCTATTGCGCATGTGCGGTTCACTGTGATTGCCTCCCGACAGGCCTACCTGTATGTCAATCAAGCGATGGGCTGGATTCTAGCATACAGCATTTTTCAGTAGTAGCTTGGCGATCGACTGGTCGATCGCGATCGACGTATTGAGCATCCTTGCTCTAGGCCATGTCTGTCATGAAGAGATGCACAAAAAAGCCTCAAGGAACCACAACTGGAAAAGACAGGAGGTCGGCCAGTTTGGTTTGATTGCATTTTACAAAAGAAAATAATCCAGACTTGGAAAAATGGAATTTGGTAGGTGTGTCTATCATGACTAAACCAACCTATTTGTCCCAAGTATGGCAGCAAAGTTTTACCATCAAGCAGCAACCTGCAGTCGAAGAAATGTGGAAATGAGCCACTTCTATCTGAAGCGAGTGGAGACAAAAAGGCTTTCTGAATGAGTCGCTGTGATTGGCAGAGTCAATGACAAAAGAGCACCAGCCGTTGCCTCGGTGTACCGCCGTCTTGTCGGCGTGGGAAAGCCATCACTGCGGGCCAACGTGGGAGGCGAAAGTAATGAGCAGGTAGCACGCAGTGGCGTTGCTAAATCTCGGTCGAAAATGGCCATGGGCCAAATATGTTTGCCGTTTGTCGACCGGGGCAAAAAGCACGACACCTGAAGACAATCTTGACGGTTCATTTAGTTCAAACGTTTTAGCGCCTTACTCCACTCGCGGGTTGTGTCACTCTCAGCAGGTAGAGATGAGCCAACCTCCCGCTGGGTCAAAGCTGCATGAGGTAAAGCTCCGGCCACCCTAAAATAAATCTCATAATTCCCCTATCAGGACTGGCCCAACACTAAATTGTCAAGAATTTGAATTTCTGCTATTGCGTGTGAGGGCGGAGCATGACACTTGATTTTGATTTGTTGCCACAAAACACTGACATAACACACTCAGATGTAATTTCCTTTCTACGAGCTAATTGCTAATCAAAAGTTAGCCCTTTAGAATACAAGCACTTGACTTACCCACGGGGATAAAAATAGTGCTCACAAAAGCATTTTTTTTTAAAAGCAGAAAGTGGTGACTCTGTTAAAGATGTTTTATGCAAATATTTGAATATACGCTACACGGCCTGTTTGATGTTCATCCACCTGTTCTCTTTTTAAGCTGCCAGACGCACACAATCAAACGTTTTCCTCCCCGCCGCTTATTTTCCCCTGATGAATGATTGAATGGCCGAGGGAACAATACGGCGGTCGGGCCTGCTCGAGCGCCGTCGTCATTCATAATCTGTCGGCGAAGGTTTATTATGTCGTTGATCTAAACGAAAACATTTTACAAACAAGCGCGGCCTTTAAACATTTATCACCTTGAAAATGGAGCGCCGCAAGCTAGCAGCGTCATCGCTAAAAGGAGGTCAGCGTTCACAAAATAATCCAAACCAGAGGCAGGGTTTCAAGACAAGTTTACGGCTTCTAAGTCATGTTTAAGGTCAAGATTGGATTTCAAGTAAAGGTGAGCTTGATGAGTTGCAGTAACGGGGAAGAACAAGAAACAATCTGCAAAATATCGAAAGGAGTTCTTGAGGACAGTTGGGGTTCGGGACAGGGTTAAGGTTTCTAAGTACAATTTGGGTTTCAAGTAGTTGCAGGGAATAAAAACAAACTTGTATCATGTCAAAAGACTTCTCAACACGATCCACACGAGTGTGTACGCGCACGTCTGATCAAAGCGGAGCTGTACGGAGGAGGACAGCGGCAGACAGAAGACCCAAAAGATGGCCGCGCTCCAGTCGTCAGATCAGCAGGCCTTCTGCCGACGCTTGGCACACCGCCAAATTGACGGCGGAAGCGACTCTACACACAAGAAAATAGATGACCAGAGTTTTGCATCCCTACTGTTTTGAGAACAACTCAAAGTTAGTATTTAGCGAGCCGCAGCTTGAGTTACTACTGCCTTGGTTTTCAGAGTAGGGTTTTAAACCAGGGTTAAGGTTTCAAAGTAAGCTGGAACCATGGTTACAGTTTCAAGCAAGGCATGTTTTACTGTTTGTGCGTGTTGGACTTTTATTTTTCTTCAGTCATACGAATTATTAAATTGGCATCTTATCACAGAGCGTCAAACGGTCGTCAGGGGCGCTTTCGACACTGCAGGTTTTGCGCCCCCGCCGAGGGTGTTTCAGGATCTGAGGATTTGACACTAATCTCGTCAGCGAGGATGACAGCACGGTCCCACAATGCACCTCGGAAAACTCGAACCCCACTGACGATGGCTTAGCTTTGAGGTTTCAGGTTAGCGCCATGAGCGGCTATGAGCGGGCATGTTGCAAATCTCCCACAGCTATATTTCAAATATGTGTCACGGTTCTACCATTAAGACAGCAACATCCCAATGACGTACTATATAATAAAATGGTTTATTAGCTTAGCTTTTCTTAGCAGCCTGTTCTATTCTACCGAGCTGTTTGTACCATACTAAGTCTAGCTTTTAACCTTAACCTAGAGTACTTTATCCTTAACCTTTAAACTGGGCTGACAAGCTATGATGTTATCCTGTCCGAGCCTAGAGCCATGCTATGCTACGTATCTTAGCTTTTTCCCTCTGGTTTAATTTCTCCTACTTTGCCGCTCTTTAGCTTACATATGACATCTTTAACCTGTAATCTTGCTGGTAAAATGTTGTCAGCAGCTCCTCAAATTGGCTAACCTCGTTTGAACTCACTCATCCTACTAGCATGCTCGCTATCAGCTCCTCAGCAGAGATTTTTTTTTTCCCTTTTCTTTTTTCTCTGCTGTAAAATTGGTGGAGGCATATTGCGTTAGTGTGACAGTGGCAGCCACGATGGCGCTTGTGTGGCCTAACGAACGGGCGTGAAATTAGCGTCAATAGCACGGTGGTGGTGGTGGTGCCATGTGTACTTTATCCCGCTCCTCATCCTCCATCCTGTGCCCTTATTACCTTTAACGCATCCCTGGCTTTTATGTAGGTGATAAATAAAGAAGTTCCTCTGCCTGCGCTTGTAACTCTGCTTTAGGGCCCGCTGGAGTAATGCTTACATCACGCTTGCCTAAATGCTACTTCATCTTCACTGCTTCTGCAGTGTAGCTCACTGATTAGCTCCGCTCATCTTAAATTAGCTTGGTTAGAGCTCTCCCAGAGATGTCACTTGAACTATTTTGCTACCTACTTTTGCCTATGTTAGTTAGCCTTGCTATTCTGAGATGTATCCTACATGTTTTCAATGTGCTCGGATTATTTTAGCCTTGTTTAGTTGCATTTAGCCCAATAAGTGCACAGTTGGGCCTGGTGTTGCATTGCTACCGGATGCCATTTTTCCTCATTTTGTGTTAACACATGCGCTCTTTGTGGGGAATTGTAATGTGTGCCCTGTTTTGCTTAAAAAATGTCATCTCTGAGTCATTATGAGTAATTTATTGAGTCGACTGTCACAGCGGCGAGCACCTGCCGCCCACACGCCAAAAGCCAGTAAAATTTGGCAGGGCGGCTGTCAGCGCGTCGGGAATATGCAAATCATTAGCGCCTCCTTGTCTTTTCTCGGCGGGGACGCGTGACTACGTGGGCGGCTAATTATTTTTTTCCCCCGGCCTCTTTGGGATCATTGATTGCGCGTCTTTCGCGGTGAAGAGGAAAAAAAAAAAGGTGGCGCGAGCTCGTCACTTTCTAATTAAATGTTTCTTTAAGCTCACGCTGCCATGAAAGAACTCATTATTTCCCCTTTGGCCGCCGCCGACCTCCCCCAAGCTCTGTTTTATCCCGATAATAGAACTATTCAGTTCCGGTCAAGATGATATTCCTCGACAAGCGGGCGGAAAATTAAGTTTGCCGTCAAACGTGGACCTGACAGTGGGTCGTTTATCACTGCCGCGACCATTTGGTTCTTTTATTTGATTATTGAATCAACAGTTTTGGCACCAACACCAAACTCAACTGGCTGTTGATTAGCCAGTTGCCTGCTATGGAAATTTATCAGAATGGGAAGACTTTTTTTTGTCTTCTTTTTAATTTTTTTTACCACTTCTGTTACCCTTTTATTGTGGTAGTAAACTGCATTTGTTCTTTTCTACATTACCTTTTTGGCAGCCTGCTGTGGCATCAACCACTGTGGTGAAGCAGCATGTGACTTATTGCCCAAGGTTCTTCTTGCACTCCCTGTCCCAAGTACTCAATTTGTGCTCATGTTGAGGTGTTGCACTGGTCTGAACAACTTATTCTACAACTTTTTTTTCACCCTTTGACATTAAGAAGTCAGCAAGTTCTATTTTCTCTTTCACTACCCGTGGAATTAAGAATGCTATCTCTCTAGAGATTTTTAAATGTCGAATATAACACGTATTTCTACGTGCTTGTATTTGGTTAAACTACACCTCATGTCTTCTGAATTTTGGCCTGTTTTATTGACGCTTCTCCTTCTTATTGGAGAGGTCCACCAAGTGAGGCTCTCAAACTGTTTAACATTGTACACAGTCATAGAGTATTATGGGTGATAAATGTTGTCCACTTGGAATCCATTCCTTCTCAAGGTTTCTTTAAAATGGATTCCCTCTGTGTTTTTGCTTGGGGGAAGTCGTCCATCTTGGCCCGTAAAGCCCTTTTTGTGATTATATTCCACAAAGACGCCTCTCTGTGTTTCCCTGCATTGCCAGAATTGATCAAGAAGCAAAACACTTGCGCGCTCCTAAAAAACACGGCGGCGTATTGCGACTTTGGCAGACTGAAGGCGACATGTTGTTTGGCCACGGCATTATGCCCACGCAGTGGTGAGTTGAGTGGTGGCAAAACCACATGGGATCTTTCTAGTGCATAAACATGATTCAAAAGTGTGAAAAACAGTGGATAAAAAGACCAATTTTGTGCCTTTAAATACATTATATGGATTAACGTGTTGCGACAAGCTTGTGTTTTGTCAGTCTGTGACCATATATGGTCGTGTGGATATTTTGCACATTCAACTTAAATTCAGAAGCAGAGTGAGGCCTGAATAATGAATGACTCCTGGTTTCATCTGTCAATCAAAAGTGCACCAAGTCGTGACTTTTTCACTGAGGACGTTACATCACTTTGAATTACGTATGTCCTCTATAAGTTGAAAATGGCCCCAAAATATTGAATTCATGAAATTCATGAAATAACTTAGAATCTAAGTCTTAGATATTTTTGATTGTTGAACAAGCAGTACGGCAACTAATCGATCATATTACGCATTTCCTGGTCGGAAATGAGTTTTTATTGGCCGCACCTTCTGCTCACCTGAAGCGTTAGTGGCTAATTGGCTAACGATACAAGGAAATCCCTCTTTAATTAGTCGCAACGGATGGCGTAACGTCATCTCGTCGGGTTGACGCTAACGCCAGATTTCCCGCGACGGCTATTCATTTGCTACTCACCAGCCTATAAAAACGGAAATGTGCCTCTGGAGAAATTCTCCATCGTTTACCTTCCCGCCGCTGCTAATTAGATTAACAACACCTCGCATCCAGAGGAGCCCTCTCGGGGTGGGGGATGGGCTAGCAGTTAGCCTAGCGACCGCGCGTATCGACCGCGGCAGCCATTGTTAGCCGAAGGCGACTTAATGCAACGCTTCCCTGGGGACGCTTTGAAAGCCGGTCAATTTTTACGGGAATTGCTGCCGTGGGCTCTTCTCTAATTTGGCGCCCGCGTTGTCCTGGGGGAGCTGTCGCTAGCGTGTGCGTGCGCGTTTGTGATTGTTGGCACTTGGTCGTCCGCATTGATGCGACCTTTGTCACGGTGATGTTGTAATTATCGGGCCTCGGTCGCCTGGATTAGAAATCAGAGCGACACTGAGAGTCAGTTCTGCATATTTAGTCAATTGTTTACAAATTGTCATTTAGTGCAGTCCAGTGTTTTTGTGCATTTCGGATTGTACAGAGCATGTTTAGTCCGGCGTCGATGCTTGGTTTTTGAGCTTCTTTTCCTCACGTGCACTTGGTCAAGCCGTAAAAAACAAGCGCGTATTTTTTTGTATTGTTTTCTACAGAATTTTTTGGCAGGTAAATATTAAAATAATTAATCAATTTTTAATTTAATTTTTCATCCAAACTCAAAACGTATTCATTGAAATATTTAATTCAAATTCGCGATTTTCATTAAATTTTTATATCTAATTTAAATCATATTTTTAAAAAAAATTGGCAGGTAACTATTAAACCATGAATTGTTTTTAACTGAATGTTCATTGAAATGTTGAATTTAAATTTTAGATTTTCATTTGATTTTTATATCTATTTTAAATCATTTTATTTTTCATATTTTCAAAAATTTTGGCTGGTTATTATTAAAATCAAGAATCATTTTTAATTGAATTTTCAATCTAAAACTGAAGACATATTCATTGAAATGTTGAATTTAAATTTTAGCATTTCATTTTGGAACTACAGTGGAGCCTCGGTTTTCGACCACAATCCGATCCAGAAGGCTGTTCGAGAAGTGAATCGTTAGAATTCCGAATCATGTTTTCCCATTACATCCATCCATCCATCCATCTTCTTCCGCTTATCCGGGGTCGGGTCGCGGGGGCAGCAGCTTTAGGAGGGACTCCCAGACTTCCCTCTCCCCAGCCACTTCATCCAGCTCATCCCGGGGGATCCCAAGGCGTTCCCAGGCCAGCTGAGAGACATAGTCTCTCCAGCGTGTCCTGGGTCGTCCCCGGGGTCTCCTACCGGTGGGACATGCCCGGAACACCTCCCCAGGGAGGCGTCCAGGAGGCATCCTGATAAGATGCCCGAGCCACCTCATCTGGCTCCTCTCAACGTGGAGGAGTAGCGACTCTACTCCGAGTCTCTCCCGGATGACCGAGCTTCTCACCCTATCTCTAAGGGAGAGCCCGGACATCCTGCGGAGAAAACTCATTTCGGCCGCTTGTATCCGAGATCTCGTTCTTTCGGTCACGACCCATAGCTCGTGACCATAGGTGAGGGTAGGAGCGTAAATCGACCGGTAAATTGAGAGCTTTGCCTTTTGGCTCAGCTCTCTCTTCACCACAACGGACCGGTACAGGGTCCGCATTACTGCCGACGCTGCACCGATCCGCCTGTCGATCTCACGCTCCATCCTCCCCTCACTCGTGAACAAGACTCCAAGATACTTGAACTCCTCCACTTGGGGCAGGATCTCATCCCCGATCCGGAGAGGGCATTCCACCCTTTTCCGATCGAGGACCATGGACTCGGATTTGGAGGTGCTGACCCTCATCCCGACCGCTTCACACTCGGCTGCGAACCGTTCCAGCGAGAGCTGGAGATCACGGCCTGAAGAAGCCAACAGCACCACGTCATCTGCAAAAAGCAGAGACGCGATGCTGAGGTCCCCAAACCGGACCCCCTCAACGCCTCGGCTGCGCCTAGAAATTCTGTCCATAAAAATTATGAACAGAATCGGTGACAAAGGGCAGCCTTGGCGGAGTCCAACCCTCACTGGGAACGAATCCGACTTACTGCCGAAAATGCGGACCAGACTCTGGCATCGGTGATACAGGGACCGAACCGCCCTTATCAGTTGGCTCGGCACCCCGTACTCCCGAAGCACCCTCCACAGAACCTCCCGAGGGACACGGTCGAACGCCTTCTCCAAGTCCACAAAACACATGTGGACTGGTTGGGCGAACTCCCATGCACCCTCGAGGATCCTGCCGAGTGTGTAGAGCTGGTCCACTGTTCCACGGCCAGGACGAAAGCCACACTGCTCCTCCTGAATCCGAGGTTCGACCTCCCGACGGACCCTCCTCTCCAGCACCCCTGAATAGACCTTACCAGGGAGGCTGAGGAGTGTGATTCCCCTGTAATTGGAACACACCCTCCGGTCCCCCTTCTTAAAGAGGGGAACCACCACCCCAGTCTGCCAATCCAGAGGCACTGTCCCCGATGTCCACGCAACGTTGTAGAGGCGTGTCAGCCATGACAGCCCCACAACATCCAGAGCCTTTAAGAACTCCGGGCGGATCTCATCCACCCCCGGGGCCTTGCCACCGAGGAGTTTTTTAACTACCTCAGTGACTTCGACCCCAGAGATTGGAGAATCCGCCTCAGAGTCTCCAGGCCCTGCTTCCTCAATGGAAGGCGTGTAGGTGGAATTGAGGAGGTCTTCGAAGTATTCTCCCCACCGACTCACGACGTCCCGAGTCGAGGTCAGCAGCACGCCATCCCCACTGTAAACAGTGTTGACGTTGCACTGCTTCCCCCTCCTGAGACGCCGGATGGTGGACCAGAATTTCCTCGAAGCCGTCCGAAAGTCATTCTCCATGGCCTCACCGAACTCCTCCCACGCCCGGGTTTTTGCCTCAGCAACCGCCGAAGCCGCGTTCCGCTTGGCCATCCGGTACCTGTCAGCTGCCTCCGGAGTCCCGCAGGCCAAAACGGCCCGATAGGACTCCTTCTTCAGCTTGACGGCATCCCTTACCGCCGGTGTCCACCAGCGGGTTCGGGGATTGCCGCCACGACAGGCACCAACGACCTTACGGCCACAGCTCCGGTCGGCCGCCTCAACAATGGAGGCGCGGAACATGGTCCACTCAGACTCAATGTCCCCCGCCTCCCCCGGGACGTGGGAAAAGCTCTGCCGGAGGTGGGAGTTGAAGCTCTTCCTGACAGGAGATTCTGCCAGACCTTCCCAGCAGACCCTCACAGAGCGTTTGGGTCTGCCAGGTCGGACCGGCATCTTCCCCCACCATCGGAGCCAACCCACCACCAGGTGGTGATCAGTTGACAGCTCCGCCCCTCTCTTCACCCGAGTGTCCAAAACATGCGGCCGCAAATCCGATGACACGACTACAAAGTCGATCATCGAACTGCGGCCTAGGGTGTCCTGGTGCCAAGTGCACACATGGACACCCTTATGTTTGAACATGGTGTTCATTATTGAAAATCCGTGTCGAGCACAGAAGTCCAACAATAGAACACCGCTTGGGTTCAGATCAGGGGGGCCGTTCCTCCCAATCACGCCCTTCCAGGTCTCACTGTCATTGCCCACGTGAGCATTGAAGTCACCCAGTAGAACGATAGAGTCCCCAGAAGGAGCGCTCTCCAGCACTTCCTCCAGGGACCCCAAGAAGGGTGGGTACTCTGAGCTGCTGTTTGGTGCATAGACACAAACAACAGTCAGGACCCGTCCCCCCACCCGAAGGCGGAGGGAGGCTACCCTCTCGTTCACCGGGGTGAACCCCAATGTGCAGGCGCCCAGCCGGGGGGCAATAAGTATACCCACACCTGCTCGACGCCTCTCACCGTGGGCAACTCCAGAGTGGAAGAGAGTCCAGCCCCTCTCGAGAGGGCTTGTACCGGAACCCAAACTGTGTGTGGAGGCTAGTGCGACTATATCTAGTCGGAATCTTTCTGCCTCGCACACCAGCTCGGGCTCCTTTCCAGCCAGAGAGGTGACATTCCATGTCCCAAGAGCCAGCTTCTGCAGCCGGGGATCAGACCGCCAAGGTCCCTGCCTTTGGCTGCCGCCCAGCTCACATTGCACCCGACCCCTTCGGCCCCTCCCACAGGCCACCAGACGCTCGCCTTCGAGCCCCGCCTCCAGGCCTGGCTCCAGAGGGAGGCCCCGGTGACCCGCGTCCGGGCGAGGGAAAACAAAGTCCATTTATGTTTTTCATCATAAGGGGCATCATTACAAATGATGGGAAAAAATGGAATCCGTTCAAAAAAAAACCCGCCTTTTTTAAGCATTTTTTTCATTTGCGCATTCTTGTCCGATCCCGCAACTGCAGCGCACCGCCGAACGCCCTACCGTAGCGCGTCGCCGACTGCGCAACTGCACCGCGCTGGTTGCATTATTGTGACAGAGCCGTCGCTGACATTTTGAAAATATTTTTAAAGTCCTGATGTACTTTCCAAAATTTAAGAGTAAATCAGTGCGCAGGGAGCTTAATTTTGTCCAATCGCGCAACTGCAGCGCACCGCCGAACGCGCAACCGTAGCGCGCTGCCGACCGCGCAACTGCACCGCGCTGGTCGCATTATTGTGACAGAGCGGTCGCTAAAATTTAGAAAATAAGGACTTTCCAAAATTTAAGTGGACCTCATTGCGCAGGGAGCTTAATTTAGTCCGATCGCGCAACCGCAGCGCGCCGGGCGCCCACTGTTGCATTGCTTTAGTAGCGTCTTTGTGTTTTAGGATGGCTTTACTGCTCCCACTTGCTTCCTTTGGAGGCATGATTAGAGCTGGTGCAATCCTCAGAGTAATGAGAACGTACTAACGAACGGAGCCAGTTGGCATGCAGGTCCTCTCGGCTCATCTCGCGAGGTTCGACAACCGAATTTCGTCCGACATCCTAAGTAAAAAAATCACGATTTTTTTGCTTGAATACCGATTTGTTCGAGAACCGGGACGTTCGAAAACCTAGTCCCCACTATACTTTAAATCATTTTAAATGTCATATTCATAATTTTTTTGGCATTTATTGTTTTTAATTGAATTTTTAGTCTAAAACTCAAGACATATTCATTGAAATGTTGAATTTAAATTTTGTATTTTCTTTAGATTCTTATATCTACCGTATTGGCCTGAATATAAGCCGGTGTTTTTTGCATTGAAATAAGACTGAAAAAGTGGGGGTTGTCTTACATTCGGGGTCTAGACATTATACCTATCCACAACACTAGATGGCGCCAGATATCTCCAAAGCAAATGCTGAACTTAACTCCCCAGGCCAAAGCGAACCCCTGTCGCGAAGAATAAAAATAAAAATAGCGGTAGTAGTTTGCATTATTTTATTGCAATGTTTTTCCTTATTCAGATTTGTTTCAAGACTACAGTTACAGTTAGACTTTACTTTGATGGTTAATCCAGTCATTGCAATTTTGCTCTTTTATCACAGTAGATTGGTTTACTTACATTTCAAAAACCAGAAGCCATTAATTTACAAATGTGATTGCACTTTAGTTTACATATTTAATTGTTCAGATATTAAGATGTGATAGACAGTTTTTGCATGATTTGAATGAGGCAAAATAACATTATTTTTCTCTCGAATATATTGTTATAGTCATTTGTTTCAGATGTACTGTAATTATTTTCTGTATAAAAATTAAATTTGGTGTTCAAAAAGTCTTTTTTCAAACTAGAGTCTTGAAAAAGAGGGGGTCGTCTTATAATCAGGGTTGTCTTATATTCGGGCCAATACGGTATTTCAAATCATTTTAAGTTTCATATTTGTTTAGATTTGTTTTGATTAGATTAAATGAGTAAATTAGGGATATTCAATAATATGTTTTTAAATTTCGTTTAAGGTAAGTGTGTACTTTTCTTATGTAGTAGAAGATACTGTACATGTATTGTTGAATGCAATGTTTTATCTGATTGCACTTTGATGGATCAAAATGATTCATTCTTGGAGGGAAATTGAGGGTTTATTCCATACAAATGTTAGGCTCAGTTTGGTGAGTGCTGTCTCTTTGTGTAGTGCACTTGGTTTGGTGTGATTTTTTTTTTTTTTTTTTCTCAGCTACCTGATGAAAGTGTAAGCTTATGTAAGCAGGGCCTCATTAGCTGCCTGCAGTAGGCAAACACGTTTTGCTCTCATGTCGTGGAAGTGAATGTGGAAACACTGGCAGTGGCGACGTGAAAACGCTTTTTCAGCACTACGTGTGTGCGTTTGCATGTCGCTATCAATGAATGTTTCCTCCTGTGAATGTTAGCAAGCCAACAGCAAGTCCTGTGTGTCCCGAGCTGATGTAAAAGTTGTGTTCTCGTGTTATTTTGGGAAGGCTGGGCCGCTGATGTTCACGTGCGGGTCCAAAGGGAGAGAACTCAAGACAAAACTGCAAAACAACTAGCACGGCAAACGTGAAAGAGATCAACCTGAGCTAACTGGCTAATGCTAACATAATCATGAATTCCTTCATAGTCACTTACAGATACAGAATTTGAGTCAAGTTCCTTCTTATCAACATTGATAGATCTACAATTCCTTCTTGTAGATACTTACCGACCCAGAATTCCTTGTTGTAACAAGATCCAGATTTCCTTCTGAACACTTGGAGAATGACAAATTAAGAGATCCAGAATTGCTTCCTGTTGACATTAACAGAACTTTGTCAGGGGTTCACTTTGTGGATATGACCCAGGAAGGGATTATTCCCGTTTCTGTGAGCTCCTATGGGACAAATAGGAGATAAATTGGTATTCTGGAGTGGATTACGTTACGTCCCATTGTCGACTCACTGCATGTTTAATGTTTGACTTGTGAAATGTAAGGGGAAAAAAATGCTGTCTGAAAGTGATGATTTCCACCGGGAACACATTGAGAGATCCCGTCAGTGAAAAAAAACACGCAAGGTCGATGTCTCACGCAGCCCGTTACAACATTTTAAAATCGGAAACAAATCAACCGGAGGCTCGTCAGAGGAAACTTTTTGCCAAGGCGATGACGACTCCCGCCTCCGAGTTGTTTTCCATTAGCAAAGGAACTCTCTGGAGACGCCAAGGCGGGAGGAGGAGTGCTTGCGCGGCGCCCACTTGGACAAGACGAGGAAAGTGGTGTAAAAATGAAGCAGACGAGAAGCAGCGAGAGCAATAAATACCTCTTGGCACACACGCAAGATTCCCTCGTGATTCCCCCCAAAAAGCAGCGAGCTTCTTGGCAAGTGCTGCGTGCGTGTGTGCGTGGCCATTGGGTTAGCAAGAAGGACGAGGAGGAAAGTGCCTCTGGAGATCCTCACTCGCTCTCTATATTGAGAAAAGAAAAGAAAAATTGCATCAATTTGGATATTGATACGAATTCAGTGTAAAGCTAGTCAGACGTTAATTAGATTACGATTTGCAAAAGTTTGACGCCTTCATCCCCAAATTCCTGGTTTGCTTCGCCTTTTCAACCGGGGGAGTCCAAACGTTTTCCTCCACGGGCCACATAGAAAAAAAAAATCTAAGTCCAGGCGAGGGCCAGAAGATTTATTTTTATAGTCCATTTAGTCCATGATGCTGACCGCTAAAAAATGGATGACCGTCGTTTGTCCGGCCTTTTTTAAACCATGCAATCTTTTGGAGCCTGAACTATTCTGGACCAGAGTCACAATTCATAGTCATTATATTAAAAAAAATAAAATAAAAGTAAAAAAATCGAAAGTGGTGTCAAATAATGGGTCCACATTCAAAACGTGTGTGTGTTTGTGTGATGAATAATGTCGAATACATTTACTCGACTGCAGTGTGCTTAACATTGTTAAATGCTGCAGTATGTAAATGTTGTCGTGATGCTCGACTTTAAATGATGAAAAAGTGGAGCAAGACCATCTCATGCGCACCAGCGCACGAACACCTTCAAGGGGGTCGTCATTAGAGCAGAAGATCAACCAGGCCCATGCGCGAGCTGGTGACGAGCGCAGCTTTAGCTTTTGTGTGGAGACTTGATGTGACAGAGGTTGCCGCTACTGCTGTGATGAAAAGCGCCGCCGTGGTTCTGCAAGGACGCTCCCGGCTAAACGCTAACCGCTCTTTGTTCAGATTGTTGCCCTGGAGAGCTTTGTTAACTAACTTATTTCATGGTGACCTCTGACATATGCGATGCAATCTTGTGTTGTCTTGCATCGCCGGAAATCAGCGTTCTGGATTGATACGTTTCTGCATCTGTAAGTGACTCTATTTTGCCTCCTAAGCTAGGAACAAACTCCCCAAATAAACAAAAAATGACTTAATTCTCGCTCTGTTAGTAACGCCTTTATAAAGAGATAACTTTATTCCCTATAAAGCAAGCGATAGATAGTGCTGATCAAGTAATTCCTACAGTTGGGAAAACAAGTCTCGGAAGGAGGCGAGCGTCTGATCAAATGGATGTAAATGAAATGGAAATTAAAGATGCAGCAAAACAAACAATTAGAGCGTTTGGGAAAGCAAACACGCTCCCGCTCAGCGCTGGTTAGCGGCGAGTGGCGCTAACGAGTGGCGTGGGCGGCGGATGTGTTGAGAGGTGTAGCTTCCCTCAGGTCAGGGGAGGGTTGGGGGATCGGGGCTGGTTATTAGATTAGTGTGGGACCAGAGTTTCCCCAGGACTTACTGACTTCAATTAAGAACAGAGCAGTTGGCTAGTGTAGGAGCTCAGTAATTGAGTGGTGCCACACTAGTAGTGTCGTCGCGTACGAGTAGAGCCAAGCAAGAACGTCAACATTTCGTCGCAGTGCAGTGTTGAGTGCTGGCCTTAAGTCGCACTCGCAGTAACGTACAACGCCATTGGTGGCGCACCCCTGAGGAAATTGCGGGTGTTGTTGTTTGCTCCGACATACGTGTCGGCCCACAGACCTTCGGGACAAAACCTTGCAAACGCATCCAGTTCTGGAAGGAGTCCATTTGTTTTGCTCAGGGACAGACGGGCCCCCTGTGAGGATCTACCGCTCCAAAAATTATTCCTCCTTCCTCGCTAACCTTCTTGTCCTTTTGCCTCTTTGTGTCAGTTTGCTGGAGGCAATTAGACGCCTGCAGGAGAGAAGAGAAGACGCTAGACGCAGCGCTTTCCTCATCCGACATGCTCCTTCCTTCCTTCCTTCCTTCCTTCCTTCCTTCCTTCCTTCCTTCCTTCCTTCCTTCCTTCCTTCCTTCCTTCCTTCCTTCCTTCCTTCCTTCCTTTCTTCCTTCCTTCCTTCCATCAAGGGAAGAACCCAGCAGAGTCTTTCACGATCTATCGACTGGAACCTAATTAGATGACACTCAGGCCCCCTGCAGTGACGGCACATACATACACATGCACACGTGCAGGCTGCAGCTAGCTGCTGTAGTGGAGCGACTCACCAGTCGAGTCATTGGGTCTCGTCTGTCGTATCGTGTCGTTACCGAGCTGTGCATTAATGTCCCTCTATAATAATCAATAACTGTTGAAGGATATGGTGAACGCTCCGCTACATGACCGCCGCCGACACACGTGATGTTATTCCGTAATGTCCCATCATCTGGCTTCAGTTTTGGCCTACTTTATATTTTTTAATGCGACTTAAATAACTTGGGCGTCAATCTAGAGTTGAGGGAAGACTAATGAATCCAAATAAGATTACAATTGTCTTTAATTGTCCTCATGTAGTGCACTAGTGGAGTAATGTATTAACAAAGTAGCGCCGTGGAGTCGAGTTGTGTTGTTGAGCATGTGTAGCAGTGCAGTGGCCAAGTTTCGTCGCTAGCTTCTCTGAGTAATTGCCATCAGTGGCGCGTCAGCTTCATTGGCCCAATCCCAGCTATTTTTAGAGCGCCTCATCGTACGGCGAGCTGTCAGATCTCAAAGCGATTGCTGACAAACAAGCTGCGACCAATCAAAGTGAGGGAGAGCGCAAGTCAGCGTGTCATGACGACAATGGCAGCGCGCTAATGGCAAACAGCAATTGAAGAGTTCGCTACTCATCATTTCAGCATTGTAGCTCTCTTTTGTAGCGGTTTTATTGTGGCAGGTTGCTATTTCCTGTTTGAGTTGGCTTGACGGGACTCTCGTAGTGGGCAGCAAAAACTTTTATTTAGACTGATGCTAGCATGATTGGTTGCCTCAGTTCCTCCATGCTTGGCGCCCTTCTGGAATTGTTACTTCTTCCCGTCAGCTCCCACCAGGAATTCCGCTCCCCTTTAACCACATTTCCACGACAAAGTTTACATGGTGTCGTTTGCAACGGAGCCATTTCCTTCTATTCCTGGCGCAGCGTCGTCGATCCCTCCAGGGACGCGAGCCTGTTCAAAGACAATAAGACTGCTTCATAATTCATGCAACAACGTGAGCCGCTCAGCTCCACCAGAAGCGCACTGAGAACCAGCTACAAAACCCCGAATCACCCAAAAAAGATTCCGCCTGGACTTGATAGAAATCAACATCAGTCCACATAAAGCCGATTTTCTGAAGGTCACCTCCATGATTTCCACAAGTCGAGATGCTTTTTGTCTCTGACTCCTGTCCGGTTGTTTTATGACCCCGATTAAGTTTTGTTAAAAAGCCGAAAGAGGAGAAAAATGTGCAAAGCCTTTTGTGTATGTGAGTCTTTTTTTCCCCCCACGATTGTGTTTTATAGCACCGCAGAGGATCGATAGTGCGACGACACAGGTAATAGCTCGGCGGCTCTATTAGATGTCGTATTGAAGGAGAGGCGTTGAAGAGCATCTGGATCATAAAGATCCCTCGCAATTGACGCTGACAAACGCACATTGCGGCGCGACAGTTGAATCATTCCAAAAAACATGTCGAATCAAATCAGAATCGCACTGAATCGTTCCAAATTAATCAAAATTTATTTGAATTGTGTCGCATTCTATTTATCAAACGATTGTCAAATCAAGTCGGAATCCCACTGAATCGTTCCACTTTGATATCCAAATTTGCTTGACTTGTGTCGCATTCCATTTATCAAACGATTTGATGAGTACTCAACTCTTTTTGACGTGAGGATGTTATTTAATTTTGTGGCATAATTGCCTTTGATTTTCTGCTTTGGTTCTTTTTTGCAAATCAAAGGCAGCCTTTGCGCTGCTTCCCGGCTGGTCTTCCGGGAAGCGGCGGGCGAGTTTTGCGTTTTATGTTCCAATCACAAGCACTTAGGGCACTAACGAGGCGTTCATTTCTTCCAATTAGATTCGTGACTTTTGAGGTGGAGGGTCAACATTTTGTGCTCATTAGCGCGCAACCTTAGGCAAAGCCGTCTCCACTTTGGCTGTCTGTCGTTGACCTCCGGCTGCCTGTCCTCTTCCTCCTTCATCCCTCCGTCATTGTGCCCGCCTGCCGGGCCTCGAGCCCATTTCTAAGGGAGATAAATGGCAGCTTCCTTTCTTAGGCGTTGGAGACCTTTAGGAGCCTCCATTTCCTGCAAATCCCAAAAGATTTTGTGGGTTCTCGTAAATTTAAAATGCTTGCTAATACCTTATTTTCCTGAGCATTCTTTAGTACTGAAATTAAAATTTAGGAGTAAAATTACATTTTACATATACATTTCTCAGAAAGTCCCCTCCGTGAGTCGTCACCTTATCGTGGTGGAGGGGTTTGCGTGCCCCTATGATCCTAGGAGCCATGTTGTCTGGGGCTTCATGCCCCTGGTAGGGTCACCCATGACAAAAGGGTCCTAGGTGAGGGGCCAGACAAAGCACGGCTCACCCAAGCCCCTTATGACGAAAAACACAAATGGACTTCGTTTTCCCTCGCCCGGACGCGGGTCACCGGGCCCCCCTCTGGCGCCACGCCTGGAGGTGGGGCTCGAAGGCAAGCGGCTGGTGGCCGGGCCTTCGCCCATGGGGCCCGGCCGAGCATAACCCGAAAAGAAAACGTGGGTTCCCATGGGCTCACCACCTGTAGGAGGGGCCAAAGGGGTCGGGTGCAAAGTGATCTGGGCAGCGACCAAAGGTGGGGACCTTGGCGGTCCGATCCCCGGCTGCAGAGGCTGGCTCTTGGGACATGGAATGTCACCTCTCTGGCTGGAAAGGAGCCGGAGCTGGTGTGTGAGGCAGAA
The DNA here is from genome assembly GCF_024217435.2 of Syngnathus scovelli. Lineage (NCBI taxonomy): Eukaryota > Metazoa > Chordata > Actinopteri > Syngnathiformes > Syngnathidae > Syngnathus > Syngnathus scovelli. The sequence goes on along the minus strand of NC_090860.1, from coordinate 5,759,619 downwards.
AAGTTCCGACTAGACATAGTCGGACTTGCCTCCACACATAGTTTAGGCTTTGGTACAAGCCCTCTCGAGAAGGGCTGGACTCTCTTCCACTCTGGAGTTGCCCACGGTGAGAGGTGTCGAGCAGGTGTGGGCATACTTATTACCCCCCGGCTGGGCGCCTGCACTTTGGGGTTCACCCCGGTGAACGAGAGGGTAGCCACCCTCCGCCTTCGGGTGGAGGGACGGGTCCTGACTGTTGATTGTGTCTATGCACCAAACAGCAGCTCAGAGTACCCACCCTTCTTGGAGTCCCTGGAGGAAGTGCTGGAGAGCGCTCCTTCTGGGGACTCCATCGTTCTACTGGGTGACTTCAATGTTCACGTGGGCAATGACAGTGAGACCTGGAAGGGCGTGATTGGGAGGGACGGCCCCCCCGATCTGAACCCGAGTGGTGTTCTATTATTGGACTTCTGTGCTCGTCACAGATTTTCTATAATGAACACCATGTTCAAGTGTCCATGTGTGCACTTGGCACCAGGACACCCTAGGCCGCAGTTCGATGATCGACTTTGTCGTCGTGTCATCGAATTTGCGGCCGCATGTTTTGGACACTCGGGTGAAGAGAGGGGCGGACCTGTCAACTGATCACTACCTGCTGGTGGGTTGGCTCCGATGGTGGGGGAAGATGCCGGTCCGACCTGGCAGACCCAAACGCTCTGTGAGGGTCTGCTGGGCCGTAAGGTCATTGGTGCCTGTCGTGGTGGCAATCTCCGAACCCGCTGGTGGACACCGGCGGTAAGGGATGCCGTCAAGCTGAAGAAGGAGTCCTATCGGGCCGTTTTGGCCTGCGGGACTCCGGAGGCAGCCGACAGGTACTGGATGGCCAAGCGGAACGCGGCTTCGGCGGTTGCTGAGGCAAAAACCCGAGCGTGGGAGGAGTTTGGCGAGGCCATGGAGAATGACTTCCGGACGGCTTCGAGGAAATTCTGGTCCACCATCCGGCGTCTCAGGAGGGGGAAGCAGTGCACCGTCAACACTGTTTACAGTGGAGATGGCGTGCTGCTGACCTCGACTCGGGACGTCGTGAGTCGATGGGGAGAATACTTCAAAGGCGGACTCTCCAATCTCTGGGATCGAAGTCACTGAGGTAGTTAAAAAACTTCTTGGTGGCAAGGCCCCGGGGGTGGATGAGATCCACCCGGAGTTCTTAAAGGCTCAGAATGTTGTGGGGCTGTCATGGCTGACACGCCTCTACAACAATGCATGGACATCGGGGACGGTGCTTCTGGATTGGCAGACTGGGGTGGTGGTTCCCCTCTTTAAGAAGGGGGACCGGAGGGTGTGTTCCAATTACAGGGAAATCACACTCCTCACCCTCCCTGGCAAGATCTATTCAGGGGTGCTGGAGGGGAGGGTCCGTCGGGAGGTCGAACCTCGGATTCAGGAGGAGCAGTGTGGCTTTCGTCCTGGCTGTGGAACAGTGGACCAGCTCTACACCCTTGGCAGGATCCTCGAGGGGGCATGGGAGTTCGCCCAACCAGTCCACATGTGTTTTGTGGACTTGGAGAAGGCGTTCGACCGTGTCCCTCAGGAGGTTCTGTGGAGGGTGCTTCGGGAATACGGGGTGCCGAGCCAACTGATAAGGGCGGTTCGGTCCCTGAATCGCCGATGCCAGAGTTTGGTCCGCATTTCCGGCAGTAAGTCGGATTCGTTCCCAGTGAGGGTTGGACTCCGCCAAGGCTGCCCTTTGTCACCAATTTTGTTCATAATTTTTATGGACAGAATTTCTAGGCGTTGAGGGTGTCCGGTTTGGGGACCTCAGCATCGCATCTCTGCTTTTTGCAGACGACGTAGTGCTGTTGGCTTCTTCAAGCCGTGATCTCCAGCTCTCACTGGAGCGGTTCGCAGCCGAGTGTGAAGCAGTCGGGATGAGGGTCAGCACCTCCAAATCTGAGTCCATGGTCCTCGGTCGGAAAAGCGTGGAATGCCCACCCCGGATCGGGGATGAGATCCTGCCCCAAGTGGAGGAGTTCAAGTATCTTGGGGTCTTGTTCACGAGTGAGGGCAGGATGGAGCGCGAGACCAACAGGCGGATCGGTGCAGCGTCGGCAGTAATGCGAACTCTGTGCCGGTCCGTCATGGTAAAGAGGGAGCTGAGCCAAAAGGCAAAGGTCTCAATTTACCGGTCGATCTATGCTCCTACCCTCACCTATGGTCACAAGCTATGGGTCGTGACCAAAAGAACGAGATTCAGGATACAAGCGTTCGAAATGAGTTTCCTCCGCAGGGTGTCCGGGCTCTCCCTTAGAGATAAGGTGAGAAGCTCGGTCATCCGGGAGAGACTCGGAGTAGAACCGCTACTCCTCCACGTTGAGAGGAGCCAGATGAGGTGGCTTGGGCATCTCATCAGGATGCCTCCTGGACGCCTCCCTGGGGAGGTGTTCCGGGCATGTTCCACCGGTAGGAGACCCCGGGGACGACCCAGGATGCGCTGGATAGACTATGTCTCTCAGCTGGCCTCGGAACGCCTTGGGATCCCCCGGGATGAGCTGGATGAAGTGGCTGGGGAGAGGGAAGTCTGGGAGTCCCTCCTAAAGCTGCTGCCCCCACGACCCGACCCTGGATAAGCGGAAGAAGATGGATGGATGGATGGATTTTTCAGAAAGTTATCATTTTTTTCTTATTTAATATTTAATTCATTAAACTTAACTTTTTTTGTGTCCATTTACAACTTTAGCTTTTTGTTTGAAAAATTCATAAATTTCTTGTCCTAAAACATTTCCTTCTAAAATCAAAATTGTTCAAAGCATTTGCTTGGTAATAATTTACTAATCTAAATTTCTTGAGTGCAGCAATCGGGAATATAAATAAAATTCGACACCAGACACTAGATGAGGGCAATTCTGAATCGACTGACATGTCGCTTGAAAATAATTAAAAATCAATAAGAGTCCTTGAAAGTAAGGAAAACAAAATGGAATTTTTTTGCATGGGTATTTTAGAATTGTGACCAAAATTCAGCCTTGTAATTCAAAATCAATCGCTGTCCTACTGGAGCACGATTCCAAATCATTTGGAGTCTTGTTGACAGTGAAGGTCCGCAGAGGAACAGAGATGCGTCGGACATCTCTCTGGTGACAACACATTGGTGTGTACATGCGTGTGTGTAGTTGGGGGGGGGGGGGTCATTTGTCACGGGCGTGAACGATGTTGGCGGGCTAGAAATAGATGGCGGCGGCACGATAGATTGCGCCGTTGTCGCTGTCGGCGTCAGCGTCGTGGTGGCGGGCGGGGGCCTTTGTGGCCGTAAATTCCCAGGCCCGGAACGAAAGCCGGCCAGCTCGGGCTTTATCTAAGAATGATAAATTCGGCACACTTGCGGCAGAGAAAGAAGAGGAGGAGAGTGCTCGGGAACCTTGAGCTGATGGATGGCGGTCGGAATGACGCCGGGAGTGAGGGAGCTGTCCTCTGGGTGGAGAGCGTGCACTTTCTTTACGGCTTCTGCTTCAAAATGTCCGGGAGGAAACTTGTCTTGTCTGCTTTTCAGGAACATTTGGATCGTTGCTCCTCTCGTACGACAGGCGCTCACTTTATATCGAGAACAAATCATCACAAGTGCATATTAGTGTGTAATATTGTCAAGGGGAGCCAACACAAACCCACATGCATTGCACGCGTTCTCAAAGAAACTTGACACCAAAATGGCAGACTTACTCTGCCTTTTCGACCATGTTTTTTTTGTGTCAAGCCATTATTGACGTACTTGGCAAATTTCATGTTATTCAGTAAAATTGGATAGGATTTTAAAAAAAAGTGTGATATCACGCCAAAATGGCCATTTCAGAATAAAATGCTAGACTTCCTTTGTCTTTTCCGGCATAACTTCTTGAGACTTTTTTGTGGCCCTAGTCATGACAGACGTTTCTGCCAAATTTTTCATTGCTACGCAAAACTGGCTACGGGGGTTTAATTAAAAAAAAAAAAAAATTCTCAAGGGTGCTGCTGAGACAAAATGGTCCCTTCAAAGCGAAATGGAGGAGTCTGTTTTCTTTCAGGCATGAATTTTTTTGTCGATCTTCCTATGACAGACACACCCACCAAATTTTATGCTGCGCAATAAAAGAGGCTTCCAGGGCTGAATTCTTATTGTGCTCCTCCAGGACACAACCGAGCCGAAAATAGCCACTTCAAACCCAAGTGTCAGACTAGTGGTTCTTCTTACAACAGATATGGTGACCGAATTTCACCTATGCTAAGTCAAGCAGTATATTCTGCCTTCAACAGGAAGATGACGGCAACCGTTAGAGTTGTGCTGATAGCGCCATTTGGCCGCGTCACACCGCTGACAATAAACCGAGCTCCATTACGTGCAATAAAGCCAACCCTTTGCCATCCATCATGGCCAAACGTCTATTTTTGGAGCCAATAACAGCCAGCTAATAAAACCACACAAGCAAAGCGGCATTAAACATGGCTGCCAATCAAAGGCAGAGGTCACGGGGGTGTCGAGGAGATGCTCCGTGGCTTGATAATCACGGCAAAGAGGAACACCTGACATTTGCTTGGAGGGTGTCTTCCTTCCTGTGAAATAAATGCACGTTGCACCCCAGGGATTTTCTATTTCAAAATTCAGTCAGTTTGACTTGACATTGTGAAATTTGGTAGACATGTTGACCACAAATAGACCCACAAAAAAAGTCCCTACAAGCCACGCTGACACGACAAATTCTCAGAGGAATTAATTTAAAAATTCACATCCCCAAAGCAAGTTTGACAGTGCACTGTGAAATTTGGGCGGCGGTTCTATCATGAGTAACACCAACAAGACAGAAAAGTCGCCATTTTGGTTCATTAATTCAGTGATAAGTTTGACTTCCATAAACCTTAGTTGACGGTTTATCACATAAGTAGAGCCGTAAAACCTCTCTGGAGGCCATGCCTGAAAAACTACTGGAAGTCTGCCGTCATGGTTTGAAGCAACTATTCTGACTCGCTTGTGCCCTTTATAGAACTTTTTTTTCTAATCTTTAATTCAGCCCCCAACAGGCATCGCGGTTATGTAGATGAAGCTGTCACGAACCAAATATGAGGGGCGAAAGACCCCATCAGGATGTTTTTTTAATTTTTTTTATGCAAGGGCTTGAAAAGTTTGCGTGAAGTTCAAATGGCGCAGATTGTAATTTTCCTAGCCGTCAAAATGATTTCAGAAGACACCATAACCACGTCAAGAAGCTAACACTCGTGACGTCACGCAATGAGCCTCCACTTTTTTTCTTGCATCCATCTTGCAGAACATCAAAGGTCTCATTTAGAAGGGAAATCTTTGACTGCAAGAAAAGAATTGTCATCAACTAAGTTTCAGGAAACACAACAAGAACCAGGGCTCCCTCCTAACTTGGAGTCTGTTGCAGTATGTTCAAACAAAGCCCTTCCAAAATTTCTAAGACTCTTTTGATGAATTGCGATGACCCAATTTGTCCGCTTGCCGTCCGAGACGAACAGTTGTTCGCTTAGGCCAAACAGGACCGCCCCCTCAAAACAGGCTAATCCTTTTATATTTACCAATCTGGTCGTCCTCTGGCTGAACCAATGAGAAAAGGTCTTTTGTTTTTCTTTAGAAGTTTTTCTTTTTTAACTGTCTTCTTTACTCAGCAAATAACTTTTTTTTTGTGAGGGGGGGGTGGCTCCACCAAAAAACGTCCGTCAAACTTATGTTTGCGAGCATCTTTGTGTTGCAGCTGTTCTTCATGCGACAGAACGAAGGTTGATTCAATTAACTGTCACTTGGACGCTTTTCTAATCAGTGAGGAGAAATAATTATGCCAGCGTCACATCCTTCAGGGACGCCTTTCTGCTCCAGTGCAGACAGGGGAAAATGAAAAATGACGGCTCCAGGATGCCACTGAAAACTTGCGGGATGCATTCCAAGTCTTGGTCTCTGACAATTGATCTTCTTTTGAAGGAATTTGCCCCCCAAATCAGTCAACAGCAGTTTTTCTATGGGTGATGTAAAATTGATAGCTATGCAGCTAGCGCGGGCATAGCATCAAGATAAATGATCATTTTGAAGATGTGCTTCTGGAATATTAACAAAAAGAGAGGAACTCCTGACACCGATCAAAGCAAAATTGGGCGGCCATGTCACAGGATACACAAAAAAGTCAGCCGTTTTGTAATGAAGCTGTTCTTTTTTGGCTGATTAACCGACTCATTTGAGGGGCCCATTTTGGGTTGGGGGATCAATTTTTTGGCCTAATTCCAGTCAATGATAATGATTTTGAGGAATAGCTGTAAAAAAGGGACACCAAGGATTGAATTGACTCGTATTATTGCCGCTGCGTTCTCGTTGGCACACCTGCTTCACTGGCGACTTTTCATTTGGACTCGACAATGCCGGTAATCTGCTCCCACGTGCTCGGCCAAGCTGTTCTTTTTTGGCTGATTAACCGACTCATTTGAGGGGCCCATTTTGGGTTGGGGGATCAATTTTTTGGCCTAATTCCAGTCAATGATAATGATTTTGAGGAATAGCTGTAAAAAAGGGACACCAAGGATTGAATTGACTCGTATTATTGCCGCTGCGTTCTCGTTGGCACACCTGCTTCACTGGCGACTTTTCATTTGGACTCGACAATGCCGGTAATCTGCTCCCACGTGCTCGGCCAAGCTTCTATCCAGCAGCTCAGCGTTGGCGTCTTAACTTGCCCGCCCGCCCACCTGCCTCAAAATTCAATTTTGGGATTCATTTGTTGAGCAAATTTGCTCGTTTTCAAATCAGCCGCTTAGCAGGCGAATTTGCCACTGAAGTGTGTGCGCGACAAACAGCGGCAGCGCATCCGTCTCAGCGCTAATCTCCTTGCTTGTTATTTACCCAGGCGTGCACGCACAGACGCACACATACACTCTCACACACAAAATACACAAACACAAAGTACACATGTTGAGTCACACACACAGCAGTTAATCGCAGGGTATGGAAGCGATATACGTGTTTTACATGAAACAAAAAAGTGTTTTAATACAAAAATTGACTCAACTTGATTTTAAGAACCCTCTATATTAAAAAAAAAAAAAAATCAAAAAGGTCCATTGAGGCCGCTTCAATGACAATTAGTAGGTCATGAATGACAAAAAAGACACAGGAAGTCAGCCCTTTTTTTTTCTGGGTCCTTCAAATCGGCTCTTTCATTTTTGACAAATTCAACCCCTAAAGCCAGTTTGACTTAGAAATATGAAACTTGTAGAATCCAAGAAAGCCATGCCTGAAAAGACACAGTAAGTCAGCAATTTTGGTATGAATTAACTGCTTTATGATCATTTTCCAAGGGTCCTTTAAAAACCAAAACTTGGAACTATACCGGCACCTCATTTTAGGAAAACTGCCCGATAAGTCTCAAAATGTCACGCTTGAAAAACAAAGGAAGCTCGTCAATTTTGGTTTGAAGCTGCCATTTTATGGTCAGTTTGAAAATTCCCCAGGGTCTTTTCAAAGGCAAACTCGTCCCAGCGACAGGCAGGCTGCAAGTAAACGCAGTGAAAAATGTAGCAAGGTCCTGACCCAGGAAAGCTTGAACGAGAGTAAAGCCTGGCCGGATATCAAATTCTCCTTGAAGCCAGCACTAAGTTAACATGTAAAGACGCCAGTTTGGCTAAAGTCTGCCATTCCGGCACAGTAAATAGGCCACAAAGATGCTGAATTATAAATGCGTCGTAGCACAGAGGCGGCGGCGGTGCTGTGCTAATGAGCCTGTTGGAGGAAGGAGGGAAGGAGGGAAGGAGTGATGGCGGTGTTTGGAGCCTATGTTCTCCCGATGCCCGTCAACCAGCTGATTATTCTTTTTATTAGGCCGCTGTCCTGCAATTCATTTCCTCTAAGCAACCTTTTCGAATGTGACGAAGGACCACTACCAGAGGACCAAAGTTCATATTTGAGGAATTGACACACAGATGCGCTATAAATGACCACATACATTTTGTCAACCACAGGCAGACCCCAGATTGGCTCTGGTGCTGCATGCCAGGAAGACTTTGACTAGACTCTGCAAGTCTAATCCAAGCTGGAAGCCCTCATTTGAAACCTCAAGGCAAGGTTTTAAAACCCTAACTCCAAGTTGAAATCTTACGTTTGAAAGGATCAAGATCGAAGCGCAATTCCGACGAAGGATGATGCGTCCTGTCAGCCGTCAAATGTCATTGGAGAATGTCAGGGTCCATCATCTCAGCGCTAACTCATTTTCCGCTCGATGCTGTGACCCCCCCATGTCTTGGTCTGGCTAACCGTTCGGCTTGAAACTGCCTCTGTGAGGTAGGGAATGAGAGGCAGAAGGCCTGCGGGGTTCGTGCAGGGCAAAACTCTTATCTGGACTTAAATTTGAAATGTTGACTCAGACTCGAAACTGTCATTTGAAAGCCTAACCATCAAAACCGTGATTTCAGCTAATAAGTCTTGAATCCCAAGCCTTGCTTAGAAGCCTAACCTTGGTTTTATACTTCTCTCCCTGTCTTAGAACCTTAATTTGAAACCCTATCTGTTCTTTGAAAATGACTCATTGTGTAAATCAAACTATCTAGTCAAATCGTGTTTGTGGGCTGTGTTCTAGTGATGAGAAAAATGTCAATAATAGGCGCACCTGTCCAATTATTTGTTGTTGCTTTTACTTTGTCAATAAAGTTTTCTGAAAAATCTCCTTGCCTTGCCCACCCATACTTCACGCCGCCTCGGCTCCTTTTATGACGCCATCAACCCGAAATAGACTATCGATTCCACTCAGATTGCATTCTGCGAACTGACCGGGCCAGAGCATCCCGTCCAGGCGAGCACCCCCCCCCCCCCCCCCCAAAAAAAGGAAAAAAAGAGCGAACGCGTCGAGGAGGAGCGGCGGGAGCGCGCAGAGGCACGCGCGCGCGCCAGTGAATCATCCGCAGCGGCGCACGCAGGTGGCGGGGAAAGCAAAGCAAAGGAATTCAGTTGAGGAATTTGCAGGGATGCTGAAGGAAACCATTTAAAGCCTAGCGCATTCGCGAGCTTTTTGTTGGTTTTTGTGCCTTTTGGTGCGTTTTTGCCCCTTTGTCCAAAGTTTGTTGAAATCCCCACGATGCTCCCCTCCTCCACGGCTGCTGTCCTCCTCCTCCTCCTCCCGCCGCCGCTGCTGCTGTTGCACTTACGTGGATTTACCTCCTCCGCCGCTTTTTAGCTTCACATCGTTCCACGCATACCATCATGGACCTCCTCCTCCTCCCCCTCTTTCTCGGACCCCTGCAGCTCCTCCTCGCCCTGCTTGGTAAGTTGGCTAAAATGAGAGGGGGAAAAAAACTCGTGGAGAAATTATCACGTTAAAAGTTGCGCGCGGACACAATTGAGGAGCAGCGTGAAGTTGTAGATTTGGTAGACGGGCTCGCACGCGCACCTGATGCAAGTTGAGCGAGACAGTGAAGAAGCGCGTGCGCGCACCTTTGCAGCGGACACTGCGTGTAGGCGTGTGCGTTAGTGGAGAAGTGCACGTGTGCGCTCATGTGCGGCCTTTGGTGACAACAAAACGTGCATGAAAACGCTCGCGCGCGCATGCAGATTGAGACATGGCGAGTGCGAATGTGTGTGTGTGTATGTGCAGTTACACACTATTGTCAAACAAAGATCAAGATATTAGAGTGTTCAAGTGTGTGTGTGCGCGCGTGTGTGTGTGCGCGCCTGTTGGCATTATGAGGACACACATGGACAACGATGCAATGTTGTATTCAACTTGTTCGTGTGTTTGTGTAATGCAACAAACACGATTAAGAAAGCACACACAGTTGGTTAATGCAAGTGTGTGTGCATGTAGGAACGCACCACCCAGACATTTGTCTGTGCTTGCCAATGGTGTGTATGTGTGTTTGCATAATTAAGACACAACAATCTTTCCATGCCCAACAACACGATGTTGTACTGATCATGTCAGTGTGTGTGCGTGCGAGGCATGTTGTCAGGCGTCTGCATTCGTATGTTGCGCTTACGTAGGTGTGTGCGTGTCTTAGTGGATGTGCTGTGTGTTTGCGTCATTAAGATTTATGCCAAACGCTATATATATATATATATATATATATATATATATATATATATATATATATATATATATATATATATATATATATATATATATACACACACAACAAAGTGTGTGTGTGTGTGTGTGTTTGCCCATTTGTGTGCGTGTGCTTGTCGGCCCGCACCTTAGCAGCTGAATCTCACGCTTACGTACATGTGCGTTATGTCAGAAAGTGATGCTGCAACAAAAGTACAAGAAAATAACATTACAAAATATTTTGTCCTTTGATCTTTGGCTATTGTATTGGAAAGGGTCCTAAATCCATTAATACATTCTTCTCTATGGTAATGATTCAAAACATCCAAATGTATATGGCTTATCTATCTATGCATTTTTTGGGGCCATAGGCTTTGATCTTGGGATGTTTTTTTTTTGGGGGGGGGGGGGGGGGGGGCGTGTCATACAAGAATCTGCCCGTCCTGTAATCTTGGGGAGTTGTTTTGGTAAGGGCGTCTTGAATCAACCAACAAACACCTGCCTGATTAGGGCAGACTACATCATGTTTCTCTTTAATGTTACTCCGCTTTGGGAAGGAGGGATTTATGGTCCACATTGTTTTTCTGTTTGATCTTTTTTATGTGGTGGCAGGGGGGGGTCGTAGATCTTTGGTCACTGATGGTGAGATGAGTCATAAATCAATCAGCACATGTCCTTTTGGGCATAATTTGATTCATTATCCTCTGCTGTGAACCGAAGCATGCTGAGAGTAAAATGCAGGCCTTAAAACAACAACTGTTATGTCCCAATTGACGGTCAGAGCGCATTGATTTGTTGGTGACAAAAAGCTTTCCAAAGGTGGGGGCAGCTGAGAGCCTAGCGTGTTAAACTGTTTTGGGACCTTTGGGATCAATTTATCTCTGCAGGTTAGGGGCTCAGCATAAGTGAGGTGTACCAATCGTGATGTATAAAAGCGACAAGGTCCAAAAGAAAAGCTGGTCTGAGCTAGCAATCATCAATCATCCCTGTCGCGTGTCCGCGTAATCTCACCATCAATAGAGCTGCAGCAAAATGTCGAGGTGGCGTTCAAAAGGCAGCTGAAAATGGGCACAAAATTACCCCCAAATTGCTGCTCCAAATCAAAATGGCTGACTTACTAGAGTGGCTTCTTGAGACTTTTTGGTGCTTAGTGACAAAACCAACTCATTTTATGTAACAAAGTCGAACAGGCTTTGCTGGCGGAATTTTCAAAACTATGACAATGAACATGCATGTATGTATGTCTATTCATAAATTACTAGCATATTGGCTAACGCTGAATCGTGACGTAAAACGTTAGCTTTGTATTTTACTTTTTTTTTATACATAATGACTCAGTGTAAACAACAAAAAAAGATGCTTCTTTCTGTGCATCCAGTTGACACCTTGTGCTATGCATGCCTATCTCCTTCGGGCAAAGCAAGAACATCGGCAATTACGTCCAAAATGACGGCCCGATATGGAGAAAAACACATGTGGCAGAGTGAGTGAATCAAAGTGCAGCAGTGACAACTGTACGGGAATTAATTTTTTTTTCTGTTTTTTTTTTTTTTTGCTCAGCTGCTTATTATGGTAAAACCCTGTCATTTTCCACCGGCTTTTATCCAAGGACAATTATGTCGTCGAGAGAATGAGGCTGCCCTTGCTAAAGGATACGGCATTTACTGGCAGAGCCCCGCATTTAACTTTGTCACCAAAAGGCTGCCGGCTGATTGTGAGATGCCAAAAAGATTGCAGTTAAGTACAGTACGCGCGTGGGAACCTTTTTGCGTGTGAATGGACGTAACTGGTGAGGCTTCAAGGCTCAACTTGTACTTCCAATGTCCGGCGTCTCATAGCAACAAGTCTGAAAAAGTATTAGCCGCAGTGGTGTCATAAACGCTTGTGTTGTGTGAGCCTGGATCATCTTCTCCACGCTGTATAAAATCTTTTGTAGTCGGAGATCGTCAAAAACGCCTCGGTGGAGTTTTGCCTAAGCGAACGTGCATGGACAGATCTACTCCCACCAATTGACAAAATTTGGCAGTTTACCGAGTGTTATGAGCGAATTAATAGTTTTTACCTTTTGGAACAGTGTGCTTGAAAGTCAGCCAGCCTACGATCCAAATGCAGGTATGGCTATTTTTGTTGTTTTTTTGGAATAGTAGATTCACTCCAAGATACATTTTCAGAAAGAAGCAGATTAAAAAAAATAAAAGTTAGAGACCAAACTATTGGTATGCAAATGGTCTAATTGTATTAAAACGTGAGATTTAAATCTTGATCTCTTGGGTATTTTCAAGAAAGACTTTTTGTTTTAATGAAAACACATGGGGACTGTTTCAAATTGCAGAAAAACTTCTCGGTCTGTTTTAAATGTAAGACAAAGGACAGAAGGAAATGAGGCGTTGAAAGGAGGTACAAATCTATTTTGGTAGTATTCAGGCCAGGCCACATTAAAACGGGTCTTCCTTGATAAGTGAGGCGAGTGTGAGGTGTCCCGATCAGAACCTTGAACACGTCCCCCCTCCGCAGGAAGAATCTAGAATCAGGTCAGGTTCTCGTTCCTTCAAAACACTAATCATGTGTAGCGTGCCATTTCCAAAGGGGCCACGAGATCGCTACGAAGCTGATCAATCCACCTCCAATCGTCCATCCGAATCCTCAAAATGCTTAACCCCCCCCCCGCCTTGACGCAGAAGAGAAAATGGGCCTCTCCATGTTGGCGGGATTTAACTCCTCACCGCCTGTCATTTCTGTCATATTGCGTTGCGGCTGCAAATCCTATTCAGCGTTGCGCCTTTTGATGTTTTCCCGCTCCTTTCCTGGCATCCCTCTCAAGGATAATTGTCATTCTTGCACAACGAATCCCTCATTTGGTCTTTTTACCCCCCTCCCCCCGATGGTTACCGTCACGATAGTTGCTCATGAATTCAGCTGGTGATACGAATACGACGCCTTGATGGGGTCCTTCATCTCGTGTTTGGCAATTTGACTAGGGGTGATTAAAAAAAAAAAAAGACTCGCTTTGATCTCGCCTCAGCCGCCGATCGCCGGTGAGTGATGCGTCCGCAGTCGCAAACAAAATGGCAGCGTGTAAGGAAAAACCTCTACAACGGGTTTCATGAAATCTCATGGGCTTGACTTGAACCTAATCGGTACCGTTTATCAGACAATTCTGAATGGCGTTCCTCAGGGAAAGGTCTGTTCATCTTAATACGAAAGGCTCTTGCTGTCCATGCCGTTAAGCACCACCTTAAGACCGACGCGGCCGGCGCGTAACGATACGCTGGATTTGGCGTCTCTTCACTTAAGCCGACGCTAAGACGGGCGGCAACCCCTTCTTACTGGAGCCGCTCGGATCATCTCCCTTTTTTACTAAGCCCCTAAATCCTTGGCGCCAAGCTCTTTTTTTGTTCAAGCGCCGCGCTTCTTCTTGAGCTCGGATCCAAAGCAAGCGACGAGCATTATTAGCGCGCTGACATTGGCTCTGGAGTCAAGTGCCGTGTGACACCTGAACTTTCAATTGACATCCGATTCATTAAACAGGCGGAACTTTCTCAACAAGACGGAGAGATTACCCCTTTCTCACTAATGAAGCTTAGCCAGAAGAAAAAGGAATGTAAACACAATTGTGGAAGGCATAAAGTCCAATTAAAATCTCCTCGGGCACCACCTTCGTCTTCTTCGGCAGCCGCCCGCTGACGTGTGGGTCAATGCACCGAGCGAGTGCAGCCAGATGCTTTCTGGCAGAGAGACACTTGATGGTAATATCGACGCCTCATTTAGCCGATGCGCGGAACGGCGACGGCGCGCTTTCGTGAGCGGCCAATTAACGGCACTCTGTAAGACAAATTAAAAGTGCAGCGCAACATTTCAAGTCCAACAGCATAGGTCTGGTGGTGGTTGTGTAGCCCCTAAAAGCTGTTTGAAGTTCTGTGTGAAAGATATTGACTGGAATGAAGCGGAGCCACAAATTTTTACGGGTGTAAAATTCAATTAGTTAATTTTGCAACTTTGCGGTCCTTTCCTCCCGTGTCACCGATGTCAAGAAGACGGAATGGGCATTGAAGTCGACCCTTGACTTTCCAGCTTCCTTGGTCGAATGCGCTCCCCGAGAGTTTTCACCTCAGGTCCGCCTGACGACCCGTGGCAAACACCAGTGGTCCTAAAAGTGAGATGAGGAAGTCCAGGGTGATCCGTCAGGCCAGGCATCGATCACGTCCTTCAAGGCTGCTCTGAACTTGATCAGCAAGCAGAACCAACTAAGAACATGCCAATCTTTTAAGCAGCAGATTGGATCAAAGCCTCCGAGACTTTGTCCGTCCCCTTCGATAAGATTGGGGAGGCTGCACCAAGCCAACAACAAAGTGACACGCTTCACCGTGTTGAGACGAGTGAAATCCCGTCACGCTTTCACTGATGTCATTGTTTATATTTGTCAACCGGAATAAACTTTGAATGCCCTTTATTGGTGTTTATAAAGGTAAGAAGTGTGATATCATCGTGGTCCACCATTGTTCCTGTGTCACTATTTCATGTGAAAGGACACAGAGAGGAGCTTGAAGTCAAATTTTACGGCATCCGAGGTGGAATCACCAGCCTGACAATAACGGCAGCTGTGTTAGCCCTTTCACACCTTTGATATATTCCCTGAGCACTCGAACAAATCAAGACGTACGGGGATCACCTTGTTCAAGGTGGACCCCGACGATGTTCCGCAATTCCCGCGGTCTCCGGGTAACGTCCCACCGAGATTGCCTCCTAAATCCTACCAGTCAGACTCGTTCGGGCGCCGGCACGCTCGGCTTAGCTCCCCTCGTCCGTCGCTTGGCCGACTGACGCTTTTGTCTCTCGTTAGCGAGCCCGCTGAGCTGTAAACCTACCGGAGGGGGGAAAATAGCTGCGAGTTCTTGAGGAGGGATAAAGTGGAGGGAGAAAAGTGGACTCCTGCAAATGGACAGATTCTTTTGAGCAGACAGCAGTGCACGCTAATAGCACACATCTGGCAAGCTAGCAAGCTAATCTACCATTGAGTCAACAGCTGTACACATTGACCGGCCTACCTACCACCCATCTATCTTCTCTGCCCATCGATCGTCTTACCTGCGTTCATCTACCTAGCTAGTAGTCTATCCAATTACCTATCAACCTCTACCTTGCAAGCTAGCCACCTCCACAACTACCTATCTATCCGAGCGCAAAGAGACAGATGCTTTTGAAGGGAGCGCAGTGTGCTCTAATACCGGCTAAGTAATGGTCCGTGTATATATTGCGCCGTAAAAATCAATGAAGCGTCACCTATATAATGCGCCACCGTTGCGGTTTTAATATCCCGCCATGTGCGCGTCGGTTTCCCGGCCATCACCATAATTAGCCCTGGTGGAATCTGGTTTGTTGCTGACGTTGAACGGACAGAACTCGGGAAACAAAAAGACGGATCGGACCTGCTGGGAAATCTTCACAAGATCAACGATGTTAATTATTCATGCCTGAATCCCGCTTATTTTTTTTTTTAAGAATGCAGCTGCGTTAGTGCATGCTCTGCACATGTGAAGATGTTTTCTGATGACCTGCTGGGTTGAGACGCACTGTCCAATTACAATGCTGTTTATTTAAAACCAAGCTACCTCCTACCTTTCATCTTGTTAGTTAGCCAACTACTTAACCACTTGTCCAATATCAGTAGCTACCTACAATATCGACTGACTGATACAACATTTTACTGAGATCTACCCACCAAGCCATCTCCCTATTTATCTCGGTTGACTGACCTACCTACCGAGTAGCCAAACATGTCTTGATGTTCATTCTGAAGGTGTGGCTACGAAAGCATGTGTCGTTTGAGCCGCAGTGCCTCACGAGCAGGTTTGGTCTGCAGCGGTTCTGCGGCGGCGCAGAGATGACAATGAAACATTGATCAAGATGTCTTTTCAAGGTGAAAAGATCTCACTCCTTCTTCACATCCTTTCCTGCTCACTCCACCTCCAACTCCTCTGGGGAGATGGAGGGAGGTGAGTTAGTGAGTGGGGGTGGGGGGGAGAGCCGAAGCAGCGGGAAGTTCTTAGAATGAAAACCAAAAGCTTTACTCTCACTGAGCAGGTTTTTCACATTTTAATTGGAAACACTTCTCACTCACAAAAGGTCACTTGTACATTTTACTTGCTTGCATGTCACACACATTTACCTACCTTCCGTTCATCCAAAAAGTGATCTCAAACTCAATCTTTCTATCTTTTCATAAAGTGGTACGTATGTGTAGGTGTCCCAAGACTTTTGTCCATTCACTGAGTAGTGCAATGTGAGCACAGCAGGGCGCCATCCAATTTTTGACCCTGGTAGACCAGTTCCAATTGCTTCACAATAATCACCACAGATAAATCATTTGCGTTTGTGTGCATCCGCGGGTGTCCGTGTGTGTGTTTTGGGGTTTGTGTGTTCCCGGCTTGTCAGCTCTCACGCAGCAGGTGGACATATAGTGCTCTCACGTTGCTACACTTCTGTTTTGATAGACATTGTAAGTCATTTAATTAGAACTTTATTGACATTACTTTACAATGATTATTATTGCTGTGACCAGAGAGACCTATTTAGAATGATTTCAAAGATTAGATGGCTAGATAGTTGGCAAGTACATAGATCACAGGTGGGTACAGTAAATACTAGATAGGTAGATAAGGGATGGATGGATGGATGGATGGATGGATGGATGGATGGATGGATGGATGGATGGATGGATGGATGGATGGATGGATGGATGGATGGATGGATGGATGGATGGATGGATGGATGATAGGTGGTACGTATAAATGGCTGGATGAGTCCATACCAGGGACGTGCGGTCAGAGGAGGATTATGAAAAGGGGAAAAAAATCAATTGTTTTTATTATAGTCATTTTCCTTTTAATTTCAATAGTTTTGTATCATTTTCAACGAAAATCGCAGAATTTTTATAGTTATTTTAAAACCGAAGATGATTCGCTCGGAGAAGCCAACTTCCTGTCTAAACTCCTCTGAGGATTGCGGAATCACACGGCTGCCTATGTTGACAGGCTATGCAGTTAGACAGAACTGCTCTCTGTCTTTATGTCCCTGTTTAAGTGTTCAGACACTGTGGCTATGTTAACTAATTTCTGTAGTTAAGCTGAGGTATATAATATCTTGTGTTTTTTGTCATCTGTCTGTAACGTTGTGTTTCTTTAGATGAACAAAACGGCTTTAAAAAGATACCTTACGGAGGCTACGAAAAAAGGTTCTCTAGCCTTATGGCAGGGGATGCTAGTGATCCCGGCATGCTTCACGCGCCTACCTGTAGAATAAGAGATCTCCAGTTCAAATTTATAGTGAACAACTGAGGAGCAGTCGTCCATTTATTTTGTTTTACATTCGTTTTTTTTTTTTTTTTTACATTTTGTTTTACAATGGAGGATTACATATCTATCTATCTATCCAAACGATTTTCAACCATGGATTTTCGGTCGAAGCAGGAGGTCATCGGTAAAGGAGGAGCAACTCCGGAGTTAAAAGGTTTGATTCGGACAACGGGACTTCGGAACGAAGTGGTACGCACGATCGAAAACAAGTTTTTGATTCCATGTGCTTTATTGAGTGTTTTTATGTGTGAAGACTGCTGATATGAGATTTTAATTAAAATAGTTCAAATTAAATAATGAATAAGCCACACTAGAGCAGCGTTCCCCAACCTTTTTTGTGACACGGTTAGGTGCTGGACAAATTTTACCTTCGGGGGGACGTCAGTGCCTCCCCAGTCATGAACCTCACCGCACGTCACTGGTCCATACAGTAGATATTAGATAGAAAAATAGTAGATAGGTAGGGAGATGGATAGGTGGGTTAGTGGCAGACAAATGGATAGTCAGTAGAAGGTTAGATCGTAGATGGAGAGTAGGTGGTTAGATAAAGGGATACATGGATAGGTCCGAGATAGATGGGTATGTCAGTGGAAAGATAAGTAGAAAGATAGGTGAGAGACGGATATATAGGTGGTTAGGTCGTTGGGTATATGATGAAATGGGTGGCCTGCTAGGTAGATAGAAAAGATAGGTAGGCTGACAGATGACGAGGGAGCTACAAAGTCAAATGGATAAATGGATGCTGTAGGCAGATGGCTAGAATGGTAGGTCGTAATTGGACAATGGGTAGCGCGGTAGATGGATAGAGTGCAGGAGTTCTACATCATTCCTTAGAAGGGAAACGAGAGGTGATCACAAACTGAGTGAGCCATGGTGCCTGTTTTAGTTTCCTAAATGTTTTTATGTAAGTTGTCAGGGATCAAGCCGCAGCAAAGCTTTCCGTGAGTAATCCTGGCCACTGGAAGGCGCTCATTTGCATATTTACCTGGCAAGGGATGACACGTGTCAAACCTCCCAGACGACGACAACGCCGGCGACGCCGTGAAACCCTCTGTGTCGACACTTTGCTGCTTTCACTTAGCTGCAACGTGACTAAATCTCCGCCTTAAGTATGTTAGCCAACAAGTAGCGCCTTTGAAGTCGCTGTGCTGCTTATTCTCACACACACGAACGAGTATGTGCACACCCACGCCAAGTTCAAAGAGTCAGAAATGTTTTTATCTGCTTGTTGTGAGTCTGTTTTGAGGCCTTTGAAGCACGTTAGCTTAACTTAGCGTCACAAAAATGGCAAATATATTTAATGCTCAGGATGCTAAAGCAAACCTGATGTCAAGTTCGCATCGCTAGACATTAACTGTTAGTTAGACACTCTTAGCTCAAAATATGCTAGTAAATGAATTGATTTTAGCATGTATCAGTTGTTAGCTATAGCTAACAGTTTTTAGTTAGCTCGACATTTGAGACAGTTATATTAAATGCATTCGATATTAGCTAGATATTAGCTGTTGGATAGACATCAGCTGGCTCCACTACCTAAAGAAAAAATCTGACATATAAAACAAAGACAGTTGAAACAATAAATAACATAAAACAGTGAACAGCAAAACAATAAAATAATGACGAGTATCACACTGAGAGGAAGGCCAAAGAATAAGATGTGTGTTACTGACAATTTACAAGCTGGTGTGTTGTGCTTAGTGGAAGTAAAATTTAAAAAAAGGTCTCCACCGATATAAAAATGTCTTAACAGGATGTCATTACAAAGAAATGCAACCAACCTTGACTTCATCCATTTTCCATTTTCTGTGCCACTTGTCCCCACGGGGGTCATGGGCGTGCTGGAGCCTATCCCAGCAGTCATCAGGCAGTTGGCAGGGGACACCCTCAACCGGTTGCCAGCCAATCACCTCAGGACAATTTGTAGTGCTCAATCGGGCAACCAAGCATGTTTTTGGGATGTGGGAGGTAACCGGAGTGCCCGGAGAAAACCCACGCAGGCACATGCAAACTCCACACAGGGAGGTCCGGAGGTGGAATTGAACCCGCACCCTTGTAACTGTGATGTGGACGTGCTAGCCAGTGCGCCACCGAGCCACCCACCATGACTTCAGTTAATTCCTTTTCTATTTATGTCTTTTTCAACATTAAGATGCCGATGACGCGACAGATCGCTTGGCGTCCTCGTTGCAGCTGGGAGGTCTGACGATCGCTTAGGTGGAGAGAAAAAAATCTGACAACAATACTTGACTTTCCCCCACAAGGACCTGTCATTCATGATTAAAAACCACAGACGTGTTCCCTTTGTGGACCTGAGGCCCTTTCTTTCATGATTACAAACCACAAATGTGTCCTCTTTGATGCACGACGGCCATAAAATTCCATGTTAGAATTTCGGTTGTCACCTTGATCTAAGGCTATGGCTAACAATTAACATGCCAACTAAACATCTGTCTTACTACAAACTATGGTGCAGCTCACAGCTAAAATCTAGTGAAAAAACAATTCAATCCAAGCTCATATCGATTTTACCACCAACAATTAACAAACAAGTAATAGCTAATATCTAGCTCAACCAATCTAGATAGCAACTAACTAACTAACGAGTAGCTAACGACTTACTCCTAACTGTCAATGAAGGTGGCTAGCCAACTTGTCCCTGACTCAAGTAGAATTTCCTGTCTGGTTGAAAAACTTACGTTAATCTCTCCGGACACAGCGCATTCAGGACAAAGATGGCACTTTCTGTTATACCGACGAGAATTTTTGTAGTTTTGTCTCAAATAAAAGCAAATGGATCTCTTGGTGACCTGTTTATGCACTTGTTTTTGTTTTTCTTTTTGTTTTTTTGTCGAGTAGTTGCAGACAAAAACACCCGAGGGCAGAGAATAAAAATAATCAGTCTGGCATGTTGATGAGGGAAGAGAGGAGGCAGCACCAGATGGGAAAAGACAGACGAGAGAAGACAGACAGACGGACAGATGGGAATGACACTCACATAGACGCATACACACTTTTCATGGCTTACGTAGCGTAGCATGGGAATGTTGCGGCAAGCATTCAGCATATTCATCAGTCCAGGACAGAAAGTGGGCCACCGACATCCCAAACGGTCGCTGTTGCCCGTCGCTCACTGGCCGCCAGACAATAACAAAGCAGTGAAAAGGAGGAATAAAACACTGACAGTTTGATTGACAGCAGCACCGACACTTGGAAAAAAAACTTGAACAAACTAAACTTAGTAGCTAAAATTTCATTCATTCCATTGGATGGTCTCCATACTAACGTGAATCCAGGGCCGCTGACGTAACTGTGTTCCTTTTTATTTGACAGGCTTCATGATTATTGAGGGTGCTCCCAGGGGGGCTTCCAGTGGGGCTAGAAGGAGGCTGCCAAGTGGACGTGATCACCTTGATGAGGATGCTCAAGGTTTGATGCATTTTAGCTAGCAGGCGGGAGTACGGCTCCTCCATAGAGCTACACTAATTGGCCACATTGGACCCTCTGTTGGGATTGGCCTACTCTGCCAGCTCCCTCCCCACGTCAGCTGCAGTTAGTTCTAAGCGAGACTTTAGCTGTTGGCTATACGTTACTTTTTACTTATGTTGTTAATAGTTAGCTAGGTGTTTTTTTCTAGATTTTAGTTGTTAGCCTCGCATTATTTTGAAGTGTTAGCTTATGTTAACGTTAGTTGTTAACTAGATGTTAGTCGTTCACAAGTGGATAGCTAAAAATCTGTTTTTTGAGTAGATGATTGTTAGATATTTGTTTGCTCGTTTATAGCTATATGTTGTGAGTTGTTTGCCCGATGTGAGTTTTCCCATCGCTATTTGTCATTAGTTGTTAGGTTATTTGTCATTAGTTGTTAGCTTCAGGTTAGTCGTTTATTTTTTAATTTTTTGCTAGTTTTTTTCAGTTTTTAGTTGTTAGCTGTATCTTAGTTGTCAGCGTCACATTACTTTTTAGCTATGACCTTACTTGTTGGATGAAATATAGCTTTTACACCAGTTGTTCCTCGACATTAGGTAATTATACCCATGTTTGTAATTAGTTGAATAGAATTTCCTACTAACGTTTGAGGGTTTATTGCTGTTTGTACTGTTGTTTATTGTTGCGCTGCGTCGGTTGTGATCCAATCACAAACACTCTTCAAAATAATGATCGTCGTGAAAGGAAGTTGACTTGATTCACGGCCAGCTTTTAAGTCTCATCGCAGCGTTTAGTTTAGTTTAGTGCCACCGCAGGGGAACGTTTTTTTCTTTTCTTTTCCATTTGGCTTCCACCGAGGAGGAAGGAAGCTTCCCCATTCTCTTCTTCAGCGTACGGTACCAGGCAATGCTGTACACACTTGTAATGATTTGTCAGGGAAACATGCATCATCAGGTATCATCATGTTTCATTTTACTAACAGCCGCGGGAGCCTGCTCAACGCTACTCAACACAGCCAGCTGGACATTTTTTTAGTTGTTAGCAAGACTAGTTGTTAATTGGATATTAGTAGTTCGTCGTTAGGAAGATAGTTTGTTTTAGTTTGACATTTGACATGTCATAAATGTTGTGAGGAGAGAGAAGCAAAGGTAGACAGTTTCCTCAGTAGCCATAGATGCAAATTCTGAGCTGTTGCCATTAAATAACGAGGATAACACTGGCTAATGCGTCGCAGCATATCATCACATTCTTTAGGTAGCATGCAAATATTTCCTCCCAGTATTCATCAATGAAGTTCCAAATCCGAGTCGGCCCATTAAAGGGAGAATGGAGCCATGGTAGCGCTGTGTGTGCTCCCCAGAGATAATTGGGACCTTTTCCCAGGTGATTACCTTTCCCAGGGAGTTAGCATCAAAGCCAGGCCGCCGCGGTGGCCCGTGCGCTAATCTTTACGGATCAAGCCAACTCAGAGAAACCTCCCTTTCGTGTCGCCTGCTTCCCCCAAGGCGTTCCGACCCACCCAAGTACGATGCGATTCTCAACTGCCCTCGCCGCTTCAATTAGATTGCAAAGATTAGATGAGCGTCTCCGTGTGGGCTACCGACGTCGATCAATGTTCATGCGGTGGGATTTTACCACCGGGGAAAAATAAGATGCAGGTGTACGCATTGGACTCGGGAGCAGTCGGAATAACGATTGTTTGTTGATCTGCTTGCAGTAAGAGACAACTATTTCTAAAACGACAAGTATTCCGGCGCGTTATTTCATCTTTGAACGAGTCGGAATCCATTTGCCAGAACGTGTGTTGTAAAAGCATAAATGAAGAATAATACCAATTAAATTTCCGTCTGTAATTGCGTATGAGGGTACATGTATAAATATTTCATCGTATTTCTTTTTGTCAACAACTAATTCCACACTGACCGATAGTATGGGTTGTCGGTAAATTGGAATCCACGTAGCGCCGGCGCTGCTATTAAATGCAAAAAAAAAGAAATACTGCTAATCATAACAACCGGAAGAATATGTTTGTCCTTGTAGTGTAACGCAGCTTTAATGAGGATGTACATAACAATATATTCCCGGCAGTCGTTAGCCATCCGAGCGCTACCGCAAGGTTCTGTCTTTGTCATTCTCGTCGTCTCCCGGCTGACATCTGCTCACGGACGGCGCGCTTTGAATGCAAACTGTCCGGCTCAAGGCCGTTTCCCGGTGCGCCCGCCTCTGAAGGCAACGCCGCAGCCAGGCTGCATTATTCACGGGCGCGATTGAAGCAGAAGCCTCACGAGAGCCGGCGGCCCATCGGAGGACGTGCACCCGACCTGGCCTTCTGCTCGGCGAGCACATCCTTTGCCGTCGATAAATCCCGCCGCCGCTGAGGCGCATGCTGAACAGCTACCCGCTCGCTCGACTCCGGGTAGGCTGTGAGCTCACTTTACAGGCACGCAGGCGGTAATACAGTAATAGACGTGTGCAGCCACGTGGTGATAAAAGCGGCGGCAATGTGCCCTTGACGTGGCGTTTGCCCCGATGCTGGAGGAGCTCAACGTAGAATTTTATACACATTTACCACACGGCTGCAAGAGAATGGCTTCGTATGTGGCGTCATTACCTTTGTGTCTGATGGAGGAAACAAAACTGAGGCGGGAAATCATTTTGAAGGTGGCGGCACATGGCTTGGAATATGACATCTTCAATTCGGAGGAACATGCTCGAGGCAGCGAGACATCAAAGATTTTTTTGGGTGCGTTTGAACTGAGAGAAATGAAAAACAAGAGCAGAACTCGTTTGCTTCTGTGAATGCGCTGGAATCGGTTGAGCGGCGTCGCCCCGATTAAGAACGAAATTGTGAAATGAGCTCAAACTGAACGTACTTGTGGTATCAAAACATCAAAGAAAAATAAGTGCAAATAGAGAAAAATGCCACGAAAACAAACAACCTGATAGAGGCACACATTTTGGTTTTTGATTGCGCTGGAATTCATTTTGCGATGCTACCGAAGCTGACATTCACTTAGAAAAACGCCCCAAAAAAGAGCATCGTTGCTTTATCGACACAGCAAAGGAAACGATTTATGTTTGAACACAGAAAAACCAAAACCGATGGCACACATGCCCTTATTTGGTGTTTGATTGCATTTCAATATATTTAGTGACGGTGTGGCCTTTTAGCTCAAATTGAATTTTCATTGTAAACAAAAGATGAAATGGGTTTTTTTATCAAAATAACATCGACAAAACATCAATAGAAAAAAATGCACATTTGAGCTTAGAAAAGCAAAAATAATTGAATGCATGTACTAACTGAGCCACACAGTTTGTTCTTTGTATGTGTTTGAGTTTGTTGAGCAATGGTGAGATCATATTACGAAGAAGTAAAATAGCAGAAATGGAAATCCGTCTGAATGCTGAGCAAACACGTCATCATCACAACATCAGAGCTTCTCCGTCCAACCAAACGTTACGTTCCAGGATTCCGCAAGAGTAAAACCGAGGCCGGATTGTTGTTTTTTTGCTCAGTCCACAAGTGTCCACTGTGTGATGGACGTGATTGAACATTAAGTTGAAGCGCCTGAGAAGGTGGCAGCTCCTCGCGGAGGACGAGCTGTCAGCACTCAGGCACTCAGCGGCGCGTCAACGGGGCGGGCGTGGTGCACCGTCTGCAAAAAGCAGCCAAAATTCACACACACACATACACACACACACACACGCACGCACGCACGCACACACACACACACACACACACACACACACACACACACACACACACACACACCTTGCAAGTCGATGCTGGAATGCTAATATGCGCGGTCATGCAGGATTAAAGCACAGATGTTTTGGGGATACTTTAAAGCCCTAAAAAAAAAAAAAAAAAAGGTAACATTTCGAGACTTTTCTCCGCAATCGCTGGGCGCTGATGAATAATTACTGACTTCAAAATTCAACCACCCCGCACATGTTGCGTTTTTTCTCTCTCCACCCATCCCAACCCAGGGTGACTGGAGTAATATTTTATTTAGCTTGTTTATTATTTCATGTTAAGCACACAGCCTGGAGATACACGCGGTAACAAGCGAGGCTTACCGCCTCTCCGCCCTAAAAAGTTTGAGAAGGCCTGTTTCAAAGTGTCATGTTTAAAAAGCCCGTAACATGAATCCAGAGATTTGTTTTTAAATACATTATGCATGTGGGTTTTATTTTACCTGCCGAGGCACTATGAATGGAAATTAGTCGTATGCTAACGTTGGCACATTCACGCAGGCATTGTAGTAACAGAGCTCACGAGCCTGCATTGTCCCTTTCAAATAAATAATTAAAAAGAGCAAATCCTTCCTGGGCACAACACAATGTAAATGTGTAATTATCCTAGTCCACCATTACACTTTTAATCTTGCGCACCCCCCGGGGGTGCACTCACGTCGGGTTGGGAATTCTCGGTTTCAATTGCATTGTTATTTGGAGAGAAAAAAAAATCACACTTGGGAAAAATAGTGTAAACCGCAATTGTTATACAAAACTGCCATTACACTGTTAGCCTGGCGCACCCCATGGAGGGTGCTTAAGCATCCTACAGTTTGACAATCCCCGGTGTTGATTCCATTTTAATTGCTTATATGTATAAACAAATAAATAAATTGATAAACAATAAAACTGTTACAACCGCCACTAGACTGTTCTCGAGGCTCCATGTGCACCCCACTGATTGGGAATCCCGACAATCTATGTACGGATAAAAACTTTTCCTTGCGGCAATGTCACAATTTTGGAGAGAAGGGGAACTTTTGTTTTGTGAACTGCAGTTGAAGCGCGGCAAGTTAAGCCGACGAGCGCCCACTTGCCTCCCGTGCCTCTGTTCTCCTAAGGCGCTCAAAAAAGAAGGTTAAATCTTCAGGCCGCCGGCCGCTTGTCGGGTTCACCGTAACCTCCGACACGCAGTTTGATGTTGCATTGTGTGAGCCATCGCTTGGCATTGCTCTCGTACTCTGCACAGAGCATCTCCAAGGGCTTGTGAGTTAAAAAAAAAATCTGTCTGATGACTCCGCATGTCAAGGACCCTTTGAAATGGTGAAAATGACCATAAAACGTCCGC
Organism: Syngnathus scovelli; assembly: GCF_024217435.2. Lineage (NCBI taxonomy): Eukaryota > Metazoa > Chordata > Actinopteri > Syngnathiformes > Syngnathidae > Syngnathus > Syngnathus scovelli. The sequence continues at coordinate 5,733,712 of NC_090860.1, read as the reverse complement.
TGCTTCAGAAAACTGAGGACTTTCTGTGTCTATTGTTTGGCACGGGTTTTTGACGCTTGTGTGTGGGTCTACTCGTGCGTTTTCCGAGTCATGTGATGAGCTGCTTTTGCAGAGTCGTGATTCTTGGCACAGTCACATGATCATGACAACGCAACTTGTCTGTCCCTGGCGAGGGCATTGCGACACCTGTCAGACTTCGTTAACATGTGAGCTAGTCCGGACGGCTTCCCTCCTTGTCAGACGTGGCCATGATGAGTTGCATAATCCCTAATTTATTCTGTGCTAATATTAGCTCCGAATGCTAACGCTATGCTCCTGGCGTGAAGCTCGTTTGTTAAGCTGTCGTCTGGATAGCCAGTCAATCAAACACGTTGCTCTGCTCCAAGGTTAGCAACCTTTTAGTCTGGGGAGTCTTTCGAAAGGGTGAAAATTGCTGGGCTAATATTTGCCCGCGCGTCTGTGCAGTTGACCAGATAATTGTGTGTTGTTAGCGAGCGGGCCCTATTTCGCTTTTTCCGACCACAAATTGTCAATTAAGCAAAGCGAGGCAAGTCGAGGCAAGCTGTGGTCCCCGCACGGGCTCTCTCACCTTCAGTGGCGACACCATCATTGCGCTTTAGTCACTTTTAATGAGCTTGACATTTGATTTCTACACATCGTTTGTCTCGTTAGATTGTTTGCACTTAATGCTTGGACACGTTCGGAACGTCGAGCTGTATTTCTATTTGTATATATTGAGTGATAGGACGAGAAAAGACAAAGCAAAGAATTATCATAAACTTTTTTTGTTGTCATTTGTAAAGAAAAAAATACATATTTTGCAAAATGAAAAAAATTTACATATGTCTTTGTTTCTACAAACCGGATTTGGATGAATTTGGGAAATTGTGTAAAATGTAAATAAAAACAAAATACAACAATTTGAAAATCCTTCTCAACCCACATCCAAATGAATACACTACAAAGACAATATATTTAATGTTCAAACCGATAAACTTAATTGTTTTTTGCCATATAATAATTAACTTTGAATTTCATGGCTGCAACACGTCCAGTAGAAGTTGGGAAAGGTGGCAAAAAATACTGAGAAAGCTGAGAAAAGCTCATCAAACACCTATTTGGAACATCCCACATGTGATCAGGCTAATTGAGAACAGGTGGGTACCATGATTGGGCATAAAAGGAGCCTCTCCAAACATGCTCAGTCATTCACAAGCAAGAATGGGGCAAGGTTCACCACTTTGCGTGAGAAAATAGTTGAACAGTTTAAGAACAACATTTCTCAAAGCAAAATTGCAAGGAATTTAGGGATTTCAACATCTATGGTCCATAATATCATCAAAAGGTTCAGAGAATCTGGTGAAATTCTCTGGTGAAAAGTGCCACGGCCGGAAACCAAGACTGAATGACCGTGACCTTCAATCCCTCAGACGGCACTGCCTTAAAAACCGACGTGTGTGTAAAGGACATCACCAAATGGGCTCAGGAAAACTTCAGAAAATCACTGTCAGTAAATACAGTCCGTCACTACATCAGTAAGTGCGGGTTAAAACTCTACCATGCAAAGCAAAAGCCGTTTATGAACAACATCCAGAAACGCTGCCGAGTTCTCTGGGCCCGAGCTCATGTAAAATGGACTGATGCACAAAGTGTTTTGTGGTCTGATGCGTCCACTTTTCAAATTGTTTTTGGAAACACTGGACGTCGTGTCCTCCGGACCAAAGAGGAAGCGGACCATCCGGACTGTTATCAACGCAAAGTTCAAAAGTGATGGTATTGGGGTGCATTAGTTCCCATGGCATGGGTGACTTACATTTCTGTGAAGGCAACATAAATGCTGAAAAGTACATACAGATTTTGGAGCAACTTATGCTGCCATCCAAGTGATGTCTTTTTCATGGATGCCGCTACTCATTTCAGCAAGAAAATGCCAAGCCACATTCTGCACGTGTTACAACAGCGTGGCTTCGAAGTAAAAGAGTCCAGGTTCTCCCCTGGCCTGCTTGCAGTCCAGACCTGTCTCCCATTGAAAATGTGTGGCACATTATGAAGCATAAAATACGACAGGGAAGACCCCGGACCGTTGAACAACTGAAGCAGTTCATCAAGCAAGAATGGGAAAGAATTCCACATGAGAAGCTAAGAGAATTAGTCTCCTCTCTTCCAGAATGTTTATTGAGTGTTATTAAAAGGAAAGGTGATGTAACGAAGTGGTAAACATGCCCTTTCCCAACTTCTACTGCACGTGTTGCAGCCATGAAATTCTAAGTTAATTATTATTTGAAAAATAAAATAAAGTTTATGAGTTTGAGCATTAAATATGTTGTCTTTGTAGTGTATTCCATTGAATATAGGTTGAAAATGATTTTCAAATCATTGTACAGTGGAGCCTTGGTTTTCGACCACAATCCGTTCCAGATGGCTGTTCAAGAAGTGAATCGTTCGAATTACGAATCATGTTTTCCCATTACAAATGATGGGAAAATTTTTAATCCGTTCCACAAACTCCCCCCTCAAGAAAACGCCTTTTTTAAGCATTTTTTCATTTGCGCATTTTTGTCCGATCGCGCAACTGCAGCGCACCGCCGAACGCGCAACCGTAGCGCGTCGCCGACCGCGCAACTGGACCGCGCTGGTCGCATTATTGTGACAGAGCCGTCGCTGAAATTTAGAAAATATTTTTAAAGTCCTGATGTACTTTCCAAAATTTAAGTGGACATCAGTGCGCAGGGAGTTTAATTTTGTCCGATCGCGCAACTGCAGCGCACCGCCGAATACGCAACCGTAGCGCGCCGCCGACCGCGCAACTGCACCGCGCTGGTCGCATTATTATGACAGAGCAATCACTAAAATTTACAAAATATTTTTAAAGTCCTAAGGGACTTTCCATAATTTAAGTGGACCTCAGTGCGCAGGGAGCTTAATTTAGTCCGATCGCGCAACCGCAGCGTGCCGGGCGTTCACTGTCGCATTGCTTAAGGGGCGTCTTTGTGTTTTAGGATGGCTTTACTGCTCGCACTTGCTTCCTTTGGAGGCATGAATAGAGTTGATGCAATCCTCAGAGTAACAAGAATGTAATAACGAATGGAGTCAGTTGGCATGCGGGTCCTCTCGGCTCATCTAGCGAGGTTCGACAACCGAAATTCGTCCGACATCCGAAGCAAAAAAATCTCGAATTTTTTGTTCGAATACCGATTTGTTCGAGAACCGGGACGTTCGAAAACCGAGGCTCCACTGTATTTTGTTTTTATTTACATTTTACACAATTTCCCTACTTCAACCGAGTCCGGTATGTATAAAAACATTTGACTTCACCGCTTGCCATATATGACATCGCACAATCGCTCGTCATGCAAGGATTCCTCTACAAAGACCTTAATAGTTGCCGCAGATTTTTCATCCTACAGCGAAAAATCTTTGCTGCAGTTTGTGTTTATAAATAGTCATTGAGGGCTTTTGACACCTCCTTTTGTTATCTGGCGGATGGGGTCTTTGAGTGTGAAACACTCACAGAAACAGCAACAGCAGGTCGAACAAATTCCAAGTATTAAAAAAAACAAAAACAACAACAATCACAATGAAAGTGCATCTGAGCGCTGACGCTGAAGGAAAGCAGCAGAGCTGAAAGGAGTCAGCGGCGCAGAGCCGGGCTGGAAATGGAGGTCATCGATGTGTTTGTTTGGGGATTAGAACCAGATTACCACTCTAATTCCCTGCTAGAGTCTGCATAATTGAAAAAAAAAGATGCCGCGAGGAAGAAAAAGAAGAAGGAGAACAATCAGTCCAAGTTCAACATCAGGATTCTGCCTGGAGGCTCCGAGAAAAAACACGTTGTTTGTCATGCTCGCACTTTTTGTTATGGCAGCATTTGTCTCCTTGCTACAGCCAGAAAAAAAAAACCAGTAACAGAAGATTAGTACCGAATTTAGTACTGAATGGTACTGAATTTAAGAATGTATTGGTATAATATAGGCCAAATACGAAAAAGTCAAAATGAGAAAGCGGGCTTCCCCGACTTAACCGGCGCGGGCAACTTGATGGATGGCTTGAGTTTCTTTCCACGAGCCGCATAAGCTTTTCAAACGGTGGTGATGTTAAGAGAGATTAGCTTCAAGTTGGCGTGCTCGCGGCGATGCCGCAAATATATGAGCAAAGAAAATAAACACCTCTCGTGAAAAGTGCACATGCACGCGTAGATGACGGCCCGGGGGTTCCTTCCGAGTGCCAAGGTGGCGTTTTCAGCTGTCATTTAGAAAAATGGATTCTTGTGGGACTTATTACAAGCTTGATTATTGTTGCTCACGGCGCCCTTGAGCATACCGAAAAAAAAAATGTCGTACGGACATTTAAGTCATACGTCTGAGCTAATGAGCTCGTTTTTTGAGAATGGGGGAAGAATAGTGCTGTACTTATTTTTTTTTTACTATCATTAGTTTTGTTACTTAAAGGAAACACACATTTTTGAGATTTTTTTTTTTTTAATTTCTGTGATTTGTCCTCATTCGTTTTTACGCTATATATTCCGTAGGCCAGATGATTGATCGTCATATTAGTTGTTGTTAACATCCCTCAGGTGGAAACATTTGACAGCCGGCTACTTGCAATTGAGGGGCGGCAGAAAGCGAGACGGACGGACGCGGCCGTGCTGATCAATGGCGACAAACTAATTAGAGCGCCAGTGATTAAGCCCCTCATCGATGGTTACACTAAAATGCCGGCGCGCGGTGCAGTTCACCAAATCGCACGCAAAGATCAAAACGTCAGCTGTGAGACCGCGAGAGACGTCGGGATGCACGTCTCCAAACGTCCCCGCTGTTATCGTCAACGGGGGGGGGGCATTGCAGTGATTCAGCCGTGTGCAATCTGGGAAGTATCGCGTCATTATCGTTTCCCCAACACTATTGATTTTGCTTTCCCACAAATGGGTCCAGAGGTATCACAGTTTCACAGTTCAAAGGTCGCTCCACGTTCTGCGCCGCTGCCCTCAATTTTGAAGCCACTTTCTTCCGGATTGTCACTCGCCCACACGGTGCGGCTGATTGAATAGATTCATCAGATTCCAGTTTTACCGAGCGTACCCTGCCTTTTAATAACGTGTTGCGCTGACTCATGGCTCAATAAAGCAGTGAGTCAGGTCACGGGTACGGCCGTCCGTAAGCGTGAATGTGTGTGTGTGTGTGTGTGGGGGGGGGGGTCGGTCTGTGTTGGCCGCTGTCCGGACGTTTCAGGGATGTGGAGAATACCTTGCGAATTGGCAGCTGCTGTGAAAAGCGCTTAGCGGCCTGACAAACATGTTTAGCGCGAATGTCGGCCCACCGCGAGTGCTCCATTAAGACTGACGGCTGCTAATTCACATGAGGATCGCTGCTTCTCCAGACAGCCAAAAATCAATCATGGGAAGAACTTCAATTCAAAGTCATCCAACACACCTAAGATTCTAAACTGGACTCCTGCACATCATTATTCAGTACAACTTGAAATTTTGAATTTAATGGAAATTAATACGTTAAGAAAAGAGTTAGCGTTAGGGTAACCCTCCCCCTATGACCAGTTACATCATTTTGAAATAAAGGACCGGAGTCATTTGTTCGATCGCTTTGTTCTGATCAGGTGAGCGGCAATGTGCTAAGTCAGCTCATCATGGCCACTTTGGGCTCCTGAAGCATTTGAACCGAGGCTAACATATAGAAACAGAACAGAAAGGGCTCAAGGGGTGACCCGTGAGGGACTCCATGTCATGACCATGACGAATTCAAATGTTTCAATCATCACAAAATAAATCTCTTCCTCTTTGTTTAATCATTAAACAATTCTAAATAACCTTGGAGTGATTTACGTAATAAACCTCAAAGAAAAAAAATTTACCCAATTATTTGAATAATTAATGAAATAATTGATCAAATAATGGATCCTAAAATTATACAAAGCTGTGCACCCTAAATGAATAGCAGATAGAACCAAATAGTTCTAATGAGTACCCAAAAAAAATCTATGTGTCCCAAATGCTCTTGGTGGAAAGCGACATGGCGTGGTCTTGGATGCCCTCGATGAATCTCGGCTAGCGTTCCCCGCTGAAGTCATTTGTAGCTGCAGAATTGGGCCAAGCGATGACTTACATGGAGAACATCCTGTTCCACTCAAACACAAAATCACCGCTTGCCGACAAATGACACATACAGTCTTCTCTCCAGTGGCTGGAGAGTAGACACGTACACACACACACACGAATTCCCCCACCTGCTCAATATTTCATCAGCACCGGTCTCACAATCCATCACGCACAAACGACAACACATAGACACCGGCTGGCAGCTCTTTGATTTGGACACTGCAAGGCCACATAAGTCGTCCTCTTGAGCTTTATTTGAATAAAGCAAAGCTGGGGGGGGGGGGGGGGGGTAACACTCAGCTTTATCCACCTTGTTGCAAACTCAACCTTGACTTTATAAACTTTAAATAATGTTTGACTTTTTTTTTTTAAATGATTATTATTTCTATGGATTTTTTTCCCTCGCTCCAACCTCACAGATAAGCTGTGATGAAGAATCTGGGCTGTTCTAGCCCTTTTTCTCGCCATAAATTGAAAACATTTGTCACCTTCGCGGACCTCTGTGGCATCATTTGGATCCACGGCAGCACATGCGTCGTAGGTTAAAGTTGCGCTTGCTCACGTTCATCATCTCGCACTGAATTTGTACTGTGAAAAGCGGCAAAAGAGCAATTGTCCTGTCAGGACAAAAACCTCCACTTCAATTGGAGAAATAGAACATAAACACAACCTAAACCTTTACATAGAAATGGGAACTTAAACGCTTATATTAAATTAGATGGAAATTTATTGTTGTCTGCGTAATTATTGGGTAAGAGGCTGGGCTAAACAGAGATGGACGTTTCACACGTCAAAATCATCTTTTCATACATATCAACTGCACATTAAATTCACAAATTTATTTAGTTTTTCACTCGAGTTGAGATTGTTGCACGAATGAACATATGTAGGAGTAAAACTGTTTTTTTTTTGTTCTAGTTTCTGTCACGTAATTAGCACTAAAAACAGGTGGCAACTACAGGGACTGCAGCTAGCAGGTGGCTAGCTAGTGGCTAACGAAGACAAACACGTGTGGGTGGCAATGTTTGCTGTACACCAAACTGTGAGAATAAATTGTGAAAAAAAAGTCGTATGCAATATTTACAGGCAACAGGCTGGAAGCTTACAAAGGGCTGCAAAGGGAGCGATTCAGCCCCAGGCTTACTTTACACACACACACACACACGCACACACGCACACACACACACACTCACACACTCATACTAAATTTTCTCTCCTCCCTATTGCCCTCTTTTCAAGTCTATTCAAATAGCTTTGTGCTACCTTCAGGGGAAGACATTTCCTTTTATTTCAATAAGAAGCATATCTTAACAAAGCACATATTATCGACTTGCTTGGATTCCTCAAATACAAGCAGATGATTGGCGTGTGGAGAAGTTAGCAGACGTTTTGTGTTATGCACACCAACTGTGTCTCGCGCCCATTGTTTTTTTTTATTTCCATTATCGCCACCTATAGGATTGGAGGGAAACAAGTTCCAAAGGAGAGGGTGTCATTTAGTCTCTCTCGCATGTTACTTTTATTCGTGTTCAACCTTTCGATTCTTTTGAAGCTTACTAATGTGTTGGCAAAATTGAGCCACATGCTGCTCCACCCTGTTTAAATTGCCATTCAGTCGGCTGGCTGTAATGCAGCCAAGTCCGTTTGAAGCCCTTTGGAGACAGTTTTGGCTGATGTGCTTGCTAGGTACTGTATTACGCGAATATTTGTTGTTTTCAATTCACGCAAGGAAATGGCGCCAACAGAGACTTTCTCAGTATGCTTGGACACGCAGAGAAGCTTTTTTTTCTCTCTGGCTCGCTCTGCGTACGGAGCCCAGAAATCCACAGACGAATCCGCCGATCGCTTCTGACATCCAAGAGAGAGAGGCCAGACCAGTTGTTTGTGTCCGACTCAGTTTTCCTCTGCTGGGGCCGTTTTGGCTCAGCTTGCCCAATGCTGCTCCCCCCCCCCCCCCCAACACCACCCCCCCCTCGCTCGTTAAAACGACGCCTCCGGCTGCAAAGGCAAGACCTGCCAGTGAAACGAATTAATACCCTCCTCTTCCCCCTCCTCCTCCTGCTCCTGTAGCAGCACAAGACCTGGACAAAAACGCTCCAACAATGGACAGAACGGCCGCAACGAAGTGTTTCAATTAATTTCAAAGTTTAGTGCTCACGTATTAGGCTAGTCGTCACTTGGTCGATTTTTCTTTCAGCAACTATTTTGATAACCGATGAATCAGCTTGAGCCTTGGGCGTGCGATTAATTTAACGAGTCTGTCAATACGCATTATTATCATCATGCAAAGTGGCGATCAACCTAAAAACCAGCCGACTGCTTGCCCATGTCACCGTCAAACATTGGCCAGAGGCATTGTCAAAGTCAAAGCAACATCAAAGTCTATTTTTATCTCTTGCCAACAACACCCGCTAATTAGCTGCTAATCGCTAATGAATGCAGTGTAGATGTCTGAGCCTCGCGCGGCATCATGATAACTCACTAATGATGCGGAGTTGCGCAGGTTTTATCGGTTAGCCTGTGTCAAGGTTAGCGTGTTCGCTCGTCTAAAACTTTTAACCCCGCTAATTGTCAGCTGACGGACTCATTGCAACCCCTTCGGCTCCAAAAGCCCACCTTGTCGGAATTTTAATCGGCAGCTTTTTGATGCATTCAATTGACAGGAAAAGCTCATTTTCAGGGGAATTAAAGACGCGACGAATTGCAGACGGCAGAACGAAATACTAATTCGCACACGCACGGGCGAGCGACAGTCAAAATATCATCTTTGATATCAAAGTCAAAAAGTCAAAGTCAGCTTTATTGTCAATTTCTCCACATGCCAAAGACACACAAAGAAACCGAAATTTCGTTCCCCCCTATCCCACGGTGACAAGACATGGCCCACAACAGACAAACAAGTAAACAAGTATAACAACAGCGTGCTGAATAAATAACACAATAAATAAATAAATAAATAAATAAATAAATAAATAATAAATAAGAGGAGCAAAAAGGAGCAAGTGCGCGTACAGCAGACATTCCAGAAAATAGCGCAACAGTGCCGCACGCTACGCAGAAGGGGGTAGCGAGTTCAGGGTCCTAACAGCCTGGTGAAAGAAGCTGTTGGCGAGTCTGGTGGTGCGGGAGCGCAGGCTCCTGTACCTCTTCCCAGAGGGCAGAAGGTCAAACAAAGAGTGAGCCAGGTGACTCACATCTCTCGCAATCGAGGTTGCCTTGCGGGCAAGATGGGAAGTGTAAATGTCCTTCAGGGACGGGAGCGAAGCACCAATAATCTTACCAGCCGTATTCACTATGCGCTGCAGGGCCTTCAAGTTCTGTTCAGTGCAGTTACCACCCCAGACAGCGATGCAACTGGTGAGGACGCTCTCAACGGTGCCACGGTAGAATGTAGACAGGACTGCCTGAGGAGCACATGCACGCCTGAGCTTCCGCAGGAAGTACAGGCGGCGCTGAGCTTTCTTTGCCAGTGACGAGGTGTTTGCGGACCAGGAGAGGTCCTCACTGATGTGCACCCCCAGGAACTCGGTGCAGCTCACCCTCTCCACCACAGCACCATCGATGATCAGCGGCAGGTGTTTTGTGTGACCCTTCCTGAAGTCAACAACGATTTCCTTGGTCTTGTTGACGTTCAGCAGGAGGTTGTTGTCCCTGCACCACGTGGTCAGAAGGTCAACTTCCGACCTGTACCGAGTCTCGTCGCCCTTCGTGATGAGACCCACCAGAGTCGTGTCGTCAGCAAACTTCACTATGCGGTTGTCGCTGTAGGTCGCAGTGCATTCATGCGTCAGCAGGGTGAAGAGCAATGGACTGAGCACGCAGCCCTGGGGGGCCCCCGTGCTCAGCGTGATGCTGGCGGAGATTTTGTCGCCAACACGCACCACCTGAGGCCTCTGACAGAGGAAGTCCAGTAGCCAGTTGCAGAGGGAGGTACTGAGGCCCAGCTCGTCGAGTTTGCAGATGAGTCGCTGCGGCACAATGGTGTTGAAGGCAGAGCTGAAGTCCACAAACAGCAACCTCACATAAGAGTCCTTTCTCTCCAGGTGTGTGAGGGCCGAGTGGAGGGCAGAGCAGATGGCATCCTCAGAGGACCGCTTGGCACGGTACGCGAACTGGAAAGGGTCAATGGCGGGGGGGGAGAACGGATTTGATGTGCTCCATGACAAGCCGCTCAAAGCACTTCATGATGATGGGCGTCAGTGCCACGGGGCGGTAGTAATTGAAGCAGAACGGTGCAGGTTTCTTTGGCACAGGAACGATGGTGGCAGCCTTGAAACACGAGGGGACGATGGCCTGCTGCAGGGAAACGTTAAAGATGTCCGTGAAGACACCCGACAGCTCCCCAGCACAGTCCTTCAGCGCTCGACCCGGGATGTTGTCAGGGCCCACCGCCTTACGGGTGTCAATAGCGGCAAGCGCCCTCCTCACACCGTCGGCAGAGAGGCGCAGGGGCTGCTCGTGTGGGGGGGGGGAGTGTTCTTCAGCGGGCAAGTGCTGTTCTGGGCGTCGAAGCGAGCAAAGAAACGGTTCAGATCGTTCAGCAGACGGACGTCGCCCTCACAGCTCCTCGGCGCGGGCTTGTAGTCCGTGATGGTCTGAATGCCCCGCCAAAGGCTACGTGCGTCCTGGCTGTCCTTGAAGTGGGTGGAGACCTTGCACGAGAACGCCTTCTTCGCTTCTTTGATGCCTCGGGACAGGTCGGCCCTCGCTGTCCTCAAGCCAGCCTCATCCCCCGCTCTGAAAGCCTTGTCCCTGGCCCTCAGCAGTCTGAGGACAGCCCCTGTCAGCCACGGCTTCCAGTTCGCTCGAGTGACGACGGATTTCGAGCAAGTCACATCATCGATGCACTTCGTGATGTAAGAGGTAACAGAGTCAGAGTCCTCTATGTCCGTCCGATCGTTGTAGGTGGCTGCCTGCTTAAACAAGTCCCAGTCAGTGGTGTCAAAGCAGTCACGAAGTGCATCGGAGGCACCCTCAGGCCACACCCGAACCCGCCTCCGAACCGGCCTGGATGCCTTCACCAATTGTCTGTATGCGGGCAAAAGCAAAACGGTGAGATGGTCAGAAAGCCCCAGATGGGGGAGGGGGGTGGCTTTGAAAGCTCCCTTTTGCGCAGAGTAGACCAGGTCCAGGAAGCTGTCTCCACGTGTCGGAAAAGTAACATGCTGGTGAAGCCTCGGGAAAACAGACTTCAGGTTGGCATGATTGAAGTCTCCAGCGAAGATGGTGAAACCGTCAGGGTGCGCTGTCTGCTGTTCACTGACAGCCTGGTACAGTTCACCAAGCGCCGCGATCCTGTCGCCTTCGACGTTGGTAGGCGGGATGTATACCGCGACTAGCAGAATCGCGGTAAATTCCCTCGGCAGGTAAAAAGGACGGCACTTGTTGATCACAAACTCCGGAAGTGGCGAGCAGTGCTTACATACCACCACAGAGTCCCGGCACCATTCCTCTCGGATGTAGACGCATATTCCACCTCCTCGCGACTTTCCCCCTCGTACAATGGCACGGTCCGCCCGATAGCACGCTAGCCGCTCCAGATGCACGGCAGAGTCTGGAATGTTGTCAGTCAACCAGGTCTCGGTGAACACGAGCACACAGCAGTTCCGCACCGTCCGGTTCGTAGACCTCAGCAGGCGAACGTTTTGTTGTCCAGCGATCGAACATTCGCCAGAATAATGGAGGGCACCGCCGGGCGCGCTGGGTTGGCCGCCAGCCGGTCCCGGACGCCTCCGCGCTTGCCCCTCTTTGGCCTCCTCGCACACCGTTTCCGACGGCTCCCAACCGGGGGAGGAATAGCGGGCGAGGTCGGCGACGTTTCAGGACGTAGCAGTCCGAGCGCCTTTAATGTCGCCGCTTCAAAGTCAAGAACGCCACAAAACCCACTTCTGCCGATGTCGAGCAGAACCTGCCTGCTGTACTTGTAGCACGATAAATCACGACGAGACGAACACATAAGACTGTCGGACGAACACTCATTAGACGAACAAATCACCATACTGACGGGACAGAGAGTGGCCGCTGCGTGTGCACGCGCCGCCATCTTGAAAAAAATATCATCTATCATCTATCATCAGCGACACTTTTTGTCACCACAAAGTCGTTCAAGATGTTTGACACATGCGTCAAACATCATCCCTCTTTTCCACCTAAATTATTACCTAACTTACATTTGAATAATTGACAAGATTAGCAACCTGAAATGTTTACAAATATCCGTCAAACTGAGCAAGATTGGATGAACACGTCACGCATAATTACAATGGGCACAGTTTGACCTGTGGTTCAAAATAGATAAACTAAAAAGCTGGAAAATGATTTTTTTGCTTTATAACTCAACACTTTACAATGAAAATCAATGCAGGTTTTTTTTCAGGTTCTCCTTTGTCATATTTTAACAATTGCCAGAAATGCAACCTGAGATCAACTCAAGCCGATTATTTACAAAAAAAGATCTCAAAAATATTTTGTTGTCAGTCAGAAGCGGGGGTTGGCGTACTGCTGTGTTGGAAATAGACGCTGACACCGGGATGCCGGCGGGTGAGTGCTGGGTTAAAAAAAAAAAAAAAAATCATAAAGCACATTTTGGTTCAAAGAAGCGTATTCAAACAGGCACGCAAAAGGCAATTGTGCATCCAAATGCACTCAGCCTTTTTATTCTCCAGAAGGAAGGTAAAGTGAAGTCAAGCAGGTTATTCGCAAGGTTTTGACAGACGCAAAGAAAAACGTATTTCTCTCACCTTTTAGTCCAAATGTTTCTTGTTTACGCTGACTGACTAACTTGCTGAATAATCAAGCAAGTGCGCATTTAAGCAAGAAGTTTGTCATTAGTTACCTTGATTCAGCTCTTTCATTCATGTAACTTTATCAATCAAATTAAATGATCAGTAATTCATCCCGGGATCCATTATCTTTGCCGCTTATCCTCACGAGGGTCACGAGCGCCGTGGAGCTCATCCCTGGTGGGAGGACACCAAGAACCGGCTGCCAGCCAAAGATCAATCATTTTGTGTTTGAGAAGAAATTTGTAATTTTAGTAAGTACTTTTATCATGAAATAGTACAAATAATGCAGTACAAATAATATTTTGAAATGAAAATAATATATGATAAATAATAGGCAAATCAATTCTAAAATTCTAATAAAATTATCATTAATTCAATCAAGAAATAAGAATACATAATTTTTTGTAAAATATATACTTTTTAAAACACATTTCAAACAAACATTTCAACTAAATTGTTTGTTTGATCATGCATGCAAAAGTGGGTTACTTATCCGAAGCTCTGTTCCGCGTAAACAATTGGCTGTTTGTAATCTCTACAGTAGCACATGTTTGCCAGTGTTTATTAGTGTCATATGGGCACGAATCGTATTTTAGTCGAAGAACAAGCGCATGTCAGCTGATGAAAGACTTCCAGTTGGCTAACTTCTTCTTCCACTTATGTCAGTGAAATGACATTGTTGTAATAATGAATGAGCTCCTCATAATAACGATGTCGGAATGCACAGTGCGCTTATCATTTTTTAATCGGCGCTTGCAATATTCGCAGTCATATAAGCGCTTCTTCATTGCTCCTGGGTCAGATTTATTCCCTTCCAAAATATCCGTAATTATCGAGCAATTTCATTTCAACCGCTCCACGACACTAATTGGGAGTCCGCCGGTTACGTCTTTTGTTTTTCTTATCAGCCACTTGTCAAATTTCAGCCTCATAATTGCATCATTTTCCAGAACGGAACAGCACAAAATCAACTTAGAGAGTTTGCAAATCATAAAGGCTTGACTGGTTTTGTGGCGATATTTTCTCCAATATGTCAAGTGAAACAAAATTGGAGAAATAAACTGCCTATATCTTAGCTCAGCTCTATTATGATTTTAGTGAGTTTTTATTCCATGTAAGGCAGCTCTCTTTAAGCTAGCTTAATGTGCCTCACCTACATAATTAACAATAAGTCATTGATAACAATCATGCAAAGTTGCTAAGATTCACACTTCAAAGCTACTGGGTGGGTGGTCATTCAAATAGAAGTGCTTGGCACCGACCAAGTCATCGAGGAATGTGTTGGTTGTTGTTGGTCCGAGCCCAAAGACGTCTTAAGGGTCTCAACAGTGTTTTTCCATTAGTGCGAGTGTGTGCATCTCTGTGGTGACCGCAACGCAACAAAACAACGCAGCTCCCAGCAGAGCCACTGAGTCACCGCGGTTAAAAAGCGCACGCCAATAAGAAAATGTAACAAAGGCATTCTAAACCACTTTGAGCAGTCAGACAACCTTGTAGCTTAGTGCTAGCTACAATGAAGCTAGTAGCAACAACAATGGGAGCAAAGAGAAGCCACTTCCTTTGTTGTGCCACTATGTCGTGGCACCGTGAAGGCTAAAGAAAGTTATTTGAAACTAAAAACCTTCCTGGGTGTTGATGTGCTGTGTCCACATGCCCTTTGGTTCGTTTCAATGAGATCAGTCAACATGCCATCAAGATTGGGTGGCACTATAGTCTGCAAGTGCACTCCATTTAATTTTGATGCCAGTCTGAGCTCCAGTATTTATGTGTCTATTAAGAATTTACATGCTTCCCAGCCATGTAACAGCTTGTTGCACTTAATACATTTTAAAGATTGAACTTTCTGAATGGAAAATTGATGAGAAATATAGAAAGGTACACCCGCAATATGTCTGGTCATAATTGAAGAGGCCCTGATGGACTGAAAGAGCAGAGCTGGGCCAGAGTTGGTCACCGGACCCACCAAAACAGTTTAAGCTGCCCTTCAAAAACAGGCCGATTCCATGCAAAGCGTATACGAAGTGACACGATGTGACTCGTTTTGCATGCAAAGCAGCTCTTTCTCCTCAACCATTGTTTTTCTGCTGCGGGTGGCGTAAAGGACGTGTGTGGATGGTTGGCAAAAGATTCACCAGATTGGGTTTGAAGACGGAAAAAAATCTGCAAGGCAAAGCCTCCTTGAGTCCAGATTACATGTCATGAAGACCACTTTGACTTTGCCAAGTGAAATTTGCTCAACGTGTCAATTATGAGCAGAGTCACAAAAATGGCTGACAGGAAGTCAGCCATTTTGATCGGGAGCAGATATCCTGCCTCGCTAGTGCCCTGTGGAATTCTCTTTTTAGTCACTCACCAAAGCCAGTTTCACTTGAATTTTGGTAGGCATGTCCAGACCCACCAAAAAAGTAGTGCTCTAGAAATACACAGAAAGTCTGCCATTAGTTTTCAACGTTAAGATTATTTGGCGGGATCCTTCAAAAGCCGACTTCATCACCAGCAAAGCTTGTTTTGCCTCACCAAATGAAATCTGGCAAGCATGTCCATCTTGGGTAGACCCACCAAATAGTTTCAAGAAGCCAAAACTCAGGAAGTCGGCCATTTTGCTTTGAAGGCGATTTTTGAGGTTGATTGTGGACATTTGCAGGGGTCTTTGAAAAGTAGACAACTCGGATTTCTTCTAATTGTTACCAAGTTGGAACCTCCAAACGAGACAGATGGGCGACGGTAAATGACAAAAGCCTCAAGTTTTTATCCTTGAGCGTTGGCGGCAAAGTTTGTGCATCGCTATTTGTCGGCAAAGGCAAAAAGAATTTCTTGTTGGAAAGTTTGCTTAAAGTTTTCTAACCCCAGGGGAAAAGACAAAAATGATTAATGACGACGGAAGAGGGAAGAGGCTGATGTTATGAATGATAATAACATTTAAAAAAAAAAAAAAATGAGTCAGACAACCTTCGAGCTCAATCACTGTCACCCAAAACCTTAATAAACGTCATCGGCTTCAAGGTTGTGAAATGACCACAAGGAATCTGCAAAGAAAGCCAGTAAGCGTCTTTGCTTTTTTGTTTTGCTTTGACAAATAACATCATCAAGTTGCCTCCATTTTCGTTGTTTTGGAAATCAAGTCATCATTTTGAAATGCGCCAAACACGCACAGACGCTTCGGGAGTATACTGGCTCATGGCATTGTGATGTCGTTGCAGGTCCCGCGTGGGCGTTGGTGGGCGAGGGCAGCTGGGACTGCCTGAGCGCGGGTGACGCCTGCTCCGGGGACGAGACCTGCAGCCCACGCCTGCGCACCCTGCGCCAGTGCGTGGCCGGCGACGGCAGCGTCAAGCTGGGCCCCGGCGCCCGCAACCAGTGCGAAACGGCCATGACGGCGCTCATGGCCACGCCGCTGCGAGGCTGCCGCTGTAAGCGTGGCATGAAGAAGGAGAAGAACTGCCTCAGCATCTACTGGAGCCTGCAGCAGGCCATCCTGCACGGTCAGACCGCAAGCCTCCTTCTCGTGGCTCGCTTAGATGAGACTTGCCTCAGGCGCCCCCCCTCCCACTGCACATCAGCACCCTCTCCATTAATGTGTAATTGTTTCCAAGTTTGTTGCTTCCCTTTCATTTATTTTTCGCCATAAAACTTTAATTGTAGAAAAGCCCACTTTGAAAAGGCGAGGATTAATCAATAATTGTTCATTTTCTGCTGACGGCCCAAGGAAATTTCCACAAATGGCCAGTCGCCGAGGGTGGGTGGTGGCAAGACAGTTTTTACCTTTTTTTTAGGGGGGGGGGGGTAGCAAAAAATGATAGTTGCTGTGGAAATGGCTAAAAGAAGAGGAGGGAGGAAGTGCAGCAAGGGAGGCGATTATTCATAACGTTCCACCCACAGCCATGGCGGCCGCATTCATCAAACGTGCACCAGCGCAGGAAAACGACTCTCAACAGGATACGTGAAATGCCCAAGATGACTTTGAAGGCGTGACAAACGACACACTCACACACAACATTTTGCTTTTGGCTTCCCGCTCTGCTGTTAGCGGTGAGCTGAGGAGTTCCTGCGGACAAATCGAGAAGACCTCAACTCCTCAGGTAGGAGTCGGGAGGGATTGCTGGTAACAAGTGGCTGTGTCCTACACGTGTCCTACCATTATTCTTTCAAATTAGTGCCAGAAGGCAAAGTGTCTAGCCAGGGCTGGGATTTCGAATTCGACTTTGGGTCAAGAGTTTCCAGTTTAGGATTTGAAAACTCTGGTTGAGGTCTTCAAAGGTCATCTTGCATGGTGAGGCTTTTCCCGCCTGCGCTGATGTCACAGTCGTTGCGCAAAATCTACTTTTTCCTTTGAAGTTCATTTTCACTCTCGCAGTTTTTTCTCTGTGGTCGCCGTTGTGTTGCCATGGTGACGTGACCGACGAACTTTCTTTTTTGCAGGCCTGAGACTGGTGGAGGACTTCCCGTACGAGCCCGAGGAAAGGGGATCCGACTACGTGCGCTTGGCCTCCATCGCTGCCGGTGAGTTTTCAGGCCGCGCTCGCGCCTCGGGTGTCATCATTTATTCAAAAAAGCAAAACAAGAAAACACACACACGCACACACACACGCGCACACACACACGCGCGCGCACACACACGCGCGCACACACACACACACATACACACACATGCACACACACACACACACACACACAAAAGGCTCACGTTAATGACTGCTTTCCTGGAATGTACGTACGAGTGGCGCGATGGACACTTTGTTTGCTCCTGATGAGATCACGTGACGTCCATAAGTATTGGGACACGATTGCAATGGCTCAGGACTATTTACATCCAAATCAGATGTAGAAATGAGACAGATTATTGGTGATTAGTCGATTAATTGTGATGAATTAACTTGGGTTGATGAAGCAGTATGTGGCTCAAGGTAACACTCTATTCTTGCTCTCAAGTGGCGACCAGAAATTGTTTGCACTGGAAGGAATGTTAGAGAAAC
This sequence comes from Syngnathus scovelli, assembly GCF_024217435.2. NCBI lineage: Eukaryota > Metazoa > Chordata > Actinopteri > Syngnathiformes > Syngnathidae > Syngnathus > Syngnathus scovelli. The sequence continues at coordinate 5,715,845 of NC_090860.1, read as the reverse complement.
ATTCGCTCTTTGTTAGGCGTGTTGTTCATGGCCAAAACATATTTTTCGATCATTTCTTCAGTTTATTGATGCTGGAGCGTCAAAGTAATCATCAAGTTTCGCCACTGGAGTAGTGACGGCTTTTGCTAATTAGCCTAATGACTCGTTAAAAACGTCTTTGGTGTGGAACAGCGCTTAGTGACATTAGCGTGAGCGATGAATTAAGACAAAGGGTGACGGAACATCGCACACAAATATGCTGAGGAGGCGATGCCAGCAAAATCGCTGACCTCCTGCCTATGGTTTTATCACACCCAAATAAAACGCAACAGCTTTATTTTTTCTCCTACGTATGACCTTTACTTCGTGGCTTGATGCAGGTGATTGTGGCAACCATAAACATTCAAACTAAACTCCTCGTCGTGTACAAAGAAAGCTGTTTTCACGGGCACAGACACATTTTGCAGGAGTGGAAATGAAAGGCACTTGCTTATAAACGAGACAGGACGGTGAGGCAAAGGGCAGCAGTGGCACGTTGCTAGGCAATTTCAGCGGGCCTGCTGTTATTGTTCAACAGCTGCTTTAGATTAGAAAATAAATCTGAATGCTCAAATGAAGCTGCATCTTTCAAACCCCTCAGACGCAGGAAGGGAAAATTCCATTTGAGTCGCTTAAGCCAATAAAAAATACGGGGGATAAAATACCTCCCGCTCTACGTTTTAAAGACGTCGCCAAGCGTAAGAATCTGCCTTTATCCATTTCTGGCATTTTTGTGCCTTGGTTCCCGGCCGCGTCTTGGAGAGCCCAGCGAGAGTCCGCCGTACACATTTTGTCAATCGGCTCCTCCTCTGCCAAGTCAGGAGGAAGAAGTGACGGTGCGCGTCGGGTTGTTAGCTGGCTCTCCGTGGCCCATCCATATTTTACACGACAGCTTCGAGAGTGCCCCGGTGCAGCAGCTGAGGCGGCCGCGGGCGCTTTGCACACTAATGTGCGGCGCTATCTGCCATCGTGGCCGGATTGACAAGCGGGTCACTCGGGGCGAGGGGTGAGCGAGGCAGGTCACGCCAGCTGATCTTAGCTTACGTAGCAAGGTGGCGCTGGGCACGGAGGTGGGTTGCTAGCTGCAGGGCAAGGTCTTGCTTCCCCAAAACATTCTGAAACCACTCAGGCAGTTGTGCCTCGAGGCTAACGATAAGTTGGTCTTTCCTCGTGGCCCAAAAGCAACGACCGCCGCCGTGGCGATCTGTCCTCTTGACCTCTTTGTTGACGCTGTTGCTCATCAGCAGCTGACAGGTGTGTTCTTCCGCCATTTGCGATAAACGTATCAAAAAATGACACCATTATTATCCCGGATAGTATGATATGGCACAGATAGTAAGGCACGATGGTTGGGGGGCGAGTAATTCCAGGCGGGAGCGAGGGAAGAGCCACTTTTCCCTCTGGATTAACCCGGCAGAATGATGTATTCCACCATTAGAGGTGTCTCTGAAAGGCATCCAGCCTGGCCGCCCACTAGCTCGCGCTGTGCCTGGCGCATGCAACATTTAGCCGCTTTTCATGTTCTATTCATGGCTGAGCACGGCCGTTATGTATAATCAACTTGTTGGCTCACTTTAGCATGCAGAAGGTGAAGAGTGTCAAGTCAACAACATCTGCAGCCGCACACTCGAGTTATTGCTAAACATTGGCTGGGATTTCACCCAGCGCTCTCCAGAGATGAGAGCTTCCCCGCCATCGTTTCCATTTCTGTTTGCGACGCTCTTTCAACAGACGACTCTGGCCCCGACATTTTGGCCAAATTTGAAGCACGGATTGTTGACAGACGGCCGATGCGAGATGTGCTGTTTTGTCATTGTGTGCAAGGAAGCCTGGCGGCCAAGTTTGATGACTCGTTGTCGGTTTCCTCATCTCCCCGGCAGAGTCGGAAGTGACGACGGTCAACCGCTGCCTGGACGCCGCCAAGGCCTGCAACATCGACGAGACGTGCCAAAAGCTGCGCACCGAGTATGTGTCGTCCTGCATCCAGCCATCGGCCCGCTCGGGCCCGTGCAACCGGCCCAAGTGCAACAAGGCTCTGCGCAAGTTCTTTGACCGCGTGCCAGCCGACTACACGCACGAGCTGCTCTTCTGCCCGTGCACCGACACAGCCTGCGCCGAGCGCCGCCGCCAGACCGTGGTGCCCGGCTGCTCCTATGAAGACAAGGACAAGGACAAGCCCGGCTGCCTGGCCCAGCTCAGGCTCTGCAAAGCTGACTACGTCTGCAGGTCATTGGCCATTTTGCCTCTTGAATAGTCCGGCCTCTAAAGCTACTTTTTTAGCAACTTCCTGTAATCCGTATCAGGGAGGGGCTCGACCACCGAGCTCACGCTAATCTTGTTTAACAACAATGAAGATCCACGGCGCTGATGAATTTGTTCTCTTGTCTCAGGTCCCGCTGGGCTCAGTTCCAGTACGACTGCCAGCCCTGGCACGGCAGCTCCAGCGGGTGCAAGCAGGAGAACCACGCGGCGTGTCTGCTGGCCTACACCGGCCTCATAGGTAAGAACACGCAGCAGACGGACGAGTGCTGCAAGGGTTTGGCCTAGTTATTACCATATCATCATAGTTTGCGGGCTGACAATATGTCTGCAATATGACAATGTGCTGCTGCCACGTTGTGCTCAACGTGCGAAGAATAAAAGCGAGACATGTCAAGTCATGGTCTTGACTTATCAAAGCTTTCATTATCAGAGCCCGATGAGGCAAAAGCTTTCCGTGCACGTCAAGCAAAAGAGAAGCGGCGGCGTGTTGCCATCGATCCGCCGTCAAACAAAAGACTTAGATCAAAGAATGCTGAGTCAGTAAAACACACCCTGGCGGCAGATGATGTCGGCAATAATGAGCTGTCGCCGCGGATCACACGATAGCTTCTGATGCTCTTTTAATCATTTTTTCATATTTCGCCCATCTGTTCAGGCAGCACCATTACTCCCAACTACCTTGACAACTCCACCTCCAACGTGGGACCTTGGTGCTCCTGCAGTACCGGCGGCCACCAGCGGGAGCAGTGTGCTGGATTCCTGGCCTTCTTTCACGACAATGTCTGCCTCAGTGAGTAAAAAGGGGACAAAGGGACAAAGGAGAGCCAAAAATATGCACATCACCTGATTTTAGTTGGTCCAGTACAAAAAAATAGTAATATGTGCAAGTACTCATTTTGGGCTTTTTTTTTTTGCTCTCTAAATGTTAATATTAAAAAACAATTAGGCCTATTCACGTTAATTACAGACCCCCCCCAAAAAATCTGAAAACTAGTGCAGCAGCTTGACACTTCACCGCAAAATTTGGCAGCGTGGGCAGCAGGCGTCCCGGGGGATGTTCGTGCCTTCGGCGCCCCTCGGCTCCTTTCCTCACTCCAACGCCTTCACTGAAGTGACTTTGATGGCGCGTAATTAGTGTCAATTGGTTCATTAGCCTCAGCCAGAACAACGAATGCTCACTCATGTGGTCTTTAGTCATTTGCACTGACCGCAGCCCGAGAGTGGCGGCCATTTTAGAGACTTTGGCCAGATTGAGATTCAATGTTTGTTTTAATGTTTCAAAAAGTTTCATTTAATTCACCAAATGAAACTTGATCATTTGATAACCTGAATGTTTTGATTCCAGTTGATGACTGAAGTCATTCTTGGCAATTGAGTTAAATGAAACATGGCCATGGAAGGAAAGCGCACACATTTGCTACTTTTAATGACATTTTAGATGTTTGACATTCATCTGTGAAGTTACACATTAAAGTCGACGCCAAGTGAGCTTCTTTTAGTATGATGATGGTGATGACGATGATGGCGAGAGACGAACAGCAACAAGCGGCTCTAACGTCACGTGGAATTTTGCAGCCATTATTCATCTTTTGCTGCAACACACTCAATGAGCGTTTAATGGCCTCCTGGCTTTTTCAACGACGAGCACGCTAAACGACAAACTCCTCATTCATTTACGTACCTACAAACCGGGACCTGATGTAATGCTTGTAAATGGCATTTTGAAAACTTGTAATATGTCAAGAACACCGCTAATCGCCTCAAGCTCAACCGGGGTAGGGCTCTCATCAGAATCCGCTAACAAAAGTGCACCTTGTTGTTTCAGAGAAGGCTATGTTGGCTTTCGGCAACAGCTCGGACGTGAAAACGGGCGGCATCGCCCCAAGCCCGGCTGCCGACAGCACGAACGCTCCCCGGGCCACCAGCGTTCCGGATGTCTCCATGGAAACTGCTCAGAACATTCTGAGAGCACATATTCCTACTCAGGTAGGTGACAGCATCAGCATTTTCCGCCTGAAATGACCCCCCAAACCCCTAAATCCTAATTAATTCACCCTGATCTAAAATCTAACCCTAAACCTTAGCCTTAACCCTAAACCTACTCCTTAACTCTAAACCCCTTCAGACGTGTAAAATGGAAAAAGAATGGAAGTATTGCCTTAATGTGAGCTGTGGGGTACGCATAACCTTGTGGCTTTGCCTTGAAGGTCAACGGCAATGAGCGCCTTTGGGGCGACTCGAGCGATTCGACGCTGGTGTCACCCGACCTGTCAGAGCGCGGCGGGGCGGCAGTGCCGGCCCGCCCTCTCCTACCTGCGGTCCCACTAGCCCTCTGCTGGCTCCTGATGACGCCGCTTCTCCTCCACCGCCACTAAAGAGCGGTGCATCGCCTCGCCGCCAGCCAATGCTGACTTTGCACTTTTTGCCCACGACCAGGAAGTGCGCCACAACATTTCCTGCTTTACCATGTGACACACGGAAGAGGACGGTTAATGGAAAAACACTTTTATCAGAAACAAATTATTTTTGTTGTCGTCGTGGAAAGATGATTGACAATGGTTAGCGCCTGTCGCTAAACAGCTCACGTTACGTGTCGTCGTTATTGTTATGTTGCGAAAAAAAAACAAAAAACTAAGCGCAACCTTTTGTGGACACTTTTTAATGGACAAAAAATGACAAGAGTTTGTGTTTGTGTGGCTGCTATGGATATTTTTTTGTGTTCTTGGCGTGCTCAGCCATCCTTCCTTCTCACGTTAAAAAAACCCCAACAACATTTTTCTAAGGGCATCTTGGTCCAAAAAGCACAACAGCGCTTCAGGTTGCAAAACAGCAGTAATTTTTTTAAAGATGGAAACTTTCCATGGGAATTAAATGAGAATTGACAAAATTGAAAATCTCAACTGAATGCAACCAGATTTCACACAAAAAGTGTCACTGTGAAGTATTTAATATTTATTTATAAGTCAATGGCCTTTGATTGGGCCAATGTTTTGCTTTGTGTGGCAAGGCACAGTTTGCGCAGTGATATTAAGTAAGTAATAAATAAATAAATAAATAAATAAATAAATAAATAAATAAATAAATAAATAAATAAATAATGGCACATCAAGGTCCTGTGATTGCATGTGGGCAAAGAGAGCAATCTATTGTGCATGGAAAACTAAATGTATGTATTTATTGTATGCCTAAATAAGACATCTTTCCATAAAATTGTCTTCAATTCCTACTTAATTCCCATTGAAAATTTTCAATTTGGAAGATTTAAAAAATTACCCAGCTAAAATTCACATGAAAATTTATTGCAAACTTTCTGGAAATTTTACTAGTATAAGTTTCCACCTCTTTGCAGCCCAGAAAAAGTTCTGCCACTTTCCAGGAGCACACTGAGAAGGAAAAAAAAAAAAAAAAAAAAAAGAACAAACTTGTTCGTTAGCTTGTTCGCGTCACAAAATGGTCACACTGAAGCTGGAACAAAAGACTATGTTGGCTGTCACATGATATTTGGGTTTTGGAACATTCAAACAAATGTTGCTGCTGGTTTGAAAGAGATTTAGGTTGCCACGACAACCCCGAGGTGATTGACAGCAGAACAAAAGAAACGTGAAGACTCACTCTTGTGTTGTTCAACACTTTCACTCAATAAAAGTCAAATATCCAATGACAGACTGGTGTCACCGTTGTTCAGTGTTATCAATTTGATTTTGTCTGTAATGTTGGAAATTTTTAATTCATATTATTTGGTAATTGAATTCAAATATGTGTAATTTTTCAAACATTAAGTTTTCTTTTGTTGTTGATTGCATTCATGATATTTATTGCTGTCCCTCGCTCTATCTCCCTTTCCAAAATATTTCCGCGTCAATTTGTTTCATAAAAAATGACAATTAGCATTTTTTTCTTTCATCTTTAATTTCCACACATATAATCATTCCAAAACATTCTCCTCTTTATGTACAATCAGTAAATTACAAGCTCTCTAGTTCACTTTTACAACATTAGCATAGCAGCGTAACTTAACAGCTCGCTTGCCGTCTTTATATACAAAAGATGCTAATTAATAAACGCTAGTCATGACATTATTCTTTTTTAAAAGGCGCATAAATTACTCTTGGTGTTTAAAAGCATTCAACAACAGATCATTCACAATACTTTCCCATTATGTACAAAAGACTTATTGGCAATAATTATACATATGAACAAACTCGTACATGTTAATGCCGCAACCAAATGGAGGAGACGTTGTTCAGCTGCTTCAACCAATGTGTTAGCGTTTAAATACGTGTTTCTATTTTAGAATATAGAGCGCAGAGAACACAGCCAGTGTTTTTCACTAAAAATCTCAAAATTATCACAAGTTGTTAAATATTTGCTGTACAAGGACATTTGCCCCCCCCCCCCCAAGTCTTTTTTTTTTTTTTTCACTCTTCCTTGGAAGCATCTTGGAATTATGCTCCTTCTACGTTGCCTTTTCTTGTCATCATAGATAACAAATGACAAAAATGAAATATCTGTGCCTATACAGAAGCCTCCAAGATGGGACGTGAGCATTTTAGTACACAGCTAATCGCTAACTTCTACAGTATGTCTGCATTTCCTTGCACAAGGTTGAGCTTTGAAAATTGAATCACTACGCATTATTATATTAAAAGCTGGAGGTAAAATCATTGAAAAAAAACAGATGTAAATGTAAAAAATGGCTTATGATGCAAGCAACGCAAAATTTATTTTGATATTTTATTAGTAAAAGTGAGGCTTGGCTAATTTAAAATAATTCAGTCGAGCACAGACTACATAATTCATTTGTGCATAAAATCAGCCATTCCTATTATTCTTGCGTAAAGGGACAAATATCGTGCAAAGTCTACATCAAATTTTGCAACAAGTACAAAACAGTGAAACAAAGATTTGAAGAAACCACGGTTCAATTTCGTCGTTGATATTTTTGCACTGCAGTATTGATGATTTTTTAACTGGAATTGCGCTTATCAAGGACAATGTCAAGGACGATAACACTTGGATTAAAAAACTTTCAAGCATTCCCAATGGTTGGGAAAAAATCCAGATGGGAAAACCAGCTAAAAAAAGACAAATACGTCCAGATAATTAAAAAACTTAAGTGTTCTGACCTTTGCCACAAAACTTGTAATCCAACGTTTTGCTCAAGGGCAAGCTCTGTTATTTTTAGTGTTATTACAGTCTGTTATGAATTTGTTTGTCTTATTGACTGTTTTTCTCTCAGGGTGAAAAGTTAATAGCGTCATGTTTGGACTTAGTATGTTTTTTTAGTTCCAAGCCTGCACCCGATGTTTGTGCGTGCCATGATAAGAATGTTGGTGGATAAAGAGGAAGAAAAAAATTATCTTGGGAACACGCTAATAAATTAGATAATTGAGTATTAAAAAAAAAAAAATTGCATTTAACAATGGAAAAATGCCAAGCTCAAGATTTGGCTGGCGAGTGAAACTGGGGACCTGACATTACCTGTAATCTTGTTTTACAAAAAATGTTTTAAATGTGAAAACCTATTTGAAAAAAATCCTCAGCTTACATGTAAAAATGTGCTGCGTTTTTCAACTATTAAAATAAACAACAAGCAAGTTAAACAGTCACAAACTATTTCAGCATTTCGACAGGTTAACACCATAATCCCCAACTCCGCTTCCTAATTTTCCGTGCAAAACTCACATTTCTTTGACAGGCAGCTTTCAAGCGCAACCTCGTGTGTCAAACTGGAAATGAGAACCGAGCAACGGTTCAGCATTCCGATGTGTAATTGCCGTTACAGCAGAGCAGTGTTTTACACACCACATTTCCCCAAATGGACACTCGCCAATTTACAGGGTCCTCCAGACATTTTATGAGCTAGTTCCGGCCATATAAAAACGGCAGCAAAAAATAAAAAGTGCAAACAAAACAAACAATTTGTTAACATCACATTGGAAGTCTTTACGAGTAGTTTTTCTCGATTAGAAAAAATGTTGTTCAAAAGCTAACGAGCTGTGCGAGCAAAGCTGGTATTGAAGCTGAGTCGCGTTGAGATGTTTTTGCCCACAAAATATCTGCAATTGCAACAAAATTGGTCAAATTTCTATATTTTCTTCCTTTAAACCAACAATGAGGAAGTGGAATTTGCCTGAAGTACCGTAGAATTAAAAAAAACAAAAAACAAAACAGCACTCAAGATCTAACTGGTGAGTCGCTAACAAGTTAATTCAGCTTATTTCCTCACGCACACGCGCATGCACGCACGCACACACACACACACACACGCGCGCGCGCGCACACACACACACACACACACACACAATTTCCTAAGCCAACAATGTGTAAAATTTGCATGGGAGAAGAGGAACTGCAATCACATGAGATGCTAAAATGTGAGTTGTTGTTTCTCCACCCTAAATAGAATCAAGCAACGCTAATATTGCTACATTCCCCAAAAAATGCCGAACCGCGCTGGAGCAATCGCAACGGTTACCTCTGATCCGGTCCGTCTGTCGCAAAGCGTCCGTCCTCCAGATGTTTCCTCGGGGATACTCCGTTGTGTCTTTTTGCCAAGTCCACCGTCACAAAACGAGAAGAGGAAAGCGAGTGGTCTTGGACGGGATGAGATGAACATCTGTTCTAGCAGCATGAAAGTAGGGACAAAAGGTTTGGAATCCCATGTCCCAGCATGCACCTCTTCCAGGTGAGAAGTCTATGAAGAAGGGAGGCGGTGGGGCCAGGCGAGGTCAGATGCAGGTGGAAGGCTGAGCGCTGGGCTGCTGCTTGCGGCTCCTCAGGCCTCCCGACTTCTCCTTGAAGCCCAAACACATTTGCTGCGAAACGTCTACCAGTGCGCTCGCCACCGCCAGACCTGAGCAAGAGGAAAACCGGATGAATTTCAAAAGCAACATTTGCGAGGCATTAATGGGTGTCATCCTCTCGCATGTGTTACCCGATTGTCCCGGTGGCGGAATTCCTCCGCTGCCTCGTGGTAGACGAACAAAGATGGAGAGGACGGCCGCTTTGTTTCCGAAACACGGCTCCAACGCGATCGGCTTCGGGACGCACTGGAGACCAACGTAAGAAGGTTAAAGGGAGGAAAAGGTTTGCGTTACACACTCGCAGGTTGCCATCATTCACAGATTTTTATTTTTTCTCAATGTTCAATTGCAGAAAACGTTTGTTAGAGGATTAGGATTTGTCAACCCACAGGACAACCTTCACATATCGTGCAATGTGATTACTGGAGCAGAATTCTGCTGATCTTAGATGCGGGATTCATTATTTGCCATTTTTGAGCTTGGCTTAACGTGATTTGAGTTTTTCCATCAGCGGCAAACACACACACGCGCAAAGTAGCAGGTGCCGTAATGTTATTCGCATTTGACCTATTTCACACTTTCCCATATTCAGTCTGTGTTGATGTTTACTTTCACCAGCAGCAGTGAAAAGTGTGCGTGCGTGTGAGTGTTGTAAATGTGTTTGGTTTGTTTTATTAGTCTTGCCTGAAGGCAGCAATAAAGAAAAGACCAACTTGTTGCCTGTGAATTATTCAACGATTTCCAATCATATATTATGTGGTTTTATTTTATTTTTTTTATTTTACCATTGGGATTTCTTTCCATTTTATTATTTGATGCGGGTTTTTGTTCTTGTTGGGAAGAGGGAGGGGTCTACTATAATGTTTACTCTTCCAGTGCATGCCTAAAGGTGTGCTTCTGCAGCCAACTCATCCAAGTATGCAGTGTGTGTGTGTGTGCGTGTGTGTGTGCGTGTGTGCGTGCGTGCGTGTTGCTCTTCAGGTTGTTCGGCAATGACCTCAGCCCAACAATGTGATTTATTGTTCAAATGCAACACTGTCAGCATGGATGATGTGAGTGTATTTGCAGCCAGTCAGCCAGCGCTTGCGGCCATAATCTCATTTGTCTGCACTTGAACTCGTTTAGCCTCTGTCAGCTATCAGACACACGCACACTCTTCCTCCTTCTCACACTCATTCATTCTTTCTTCACCCACTCTTTCTTTCTCACTTTTACTCACGTCAACTTGCTTACACATTGAATGTTCACTTGTTCCCCGTCACTCACTCATTCACTCACTGGCAAGCAGTCAGTTGTGTTTTCTTCTGCACGAAGGCTGAAGTTTCACTCGGAGAAGTTTCTCCCACCAAATTTATTTACATCTTTCTTTTGGAGCGCCCGAGTGGGTCGGCCGCCTTTGCTGCCACAAGCGCACAAGACGCAGCAAGCAGACTTATTATCTGTCGAGCGCAGGCACAACGATGCGTCCTACTTCAATTAAGCTCCAGTTATTAGGCTCCCCCCGCATGCACACGCGCCGCTGCACCGCTTTCATCGCTAGCCGCTCAAAAATAAGCATCGGGAATGGTGACGAGGTGTCGAGCGATGATGACTTCCCGTTGCTACAGTTTGTCAACACACATAAATGATTAAAACATTTTTTTAACCAGAAGCAATTACAACCGTTGATTGAAATCTGTTCGTGCCGTTGGCTAACCAAAACAAGAGCGCAAGGATAAGGCCGGGAGGACACGATGATTCATCAAATATTGTTCAAATCGCTTAGGTCAGTGGAATTTAATTGAGTTAATGTTGATATAAACAGCTCAATTAAATGCCAATTTTGGCTGTTTTGTAGCCTTAATGGGGTAACAAATAGACCAAAATGTTTCCTGATTGATCTCTGGAGTTAATATACGCAAGCAAAATGTTCACTCGACAATATTTAAGACACAAGGTGTCACTAAAAACATTGCAAAGGGTAACACACACCCAAACTAGCTAAAATGCTGTCATGGAGCACAAAGTTGAGTGCCTTGACACCGGACAAGGTCGATGCAACGCAAATGCTAAGTGCTAATGCAAATTTATCTCAAGAACAGAGTTCAAGTGTAACCGTTAAATTGAAACTGCTGGCACATTCTTTTCAATCCCGTGTCGTCGCATCAGTTGTGTCAGCTCAAGAAGCTTCCGCCGCCACTTTGGACGGCCATTTAAGGCCACCAACAACTTGTAATGAATGTGAGCGGGCTTTGCACGGCGTCGCCTTTCAAACGCCAGCGCAGCAGTGGCAACGGCCTGATAAACGAGCGGCGAAACAAGGCCGATGAGGCTCCGAGAAGCTCAATCTGAGCCGCCGCGCAGATAGCACGGACGCACAGACGCCGTGCACCCCGGCGGAGGCACGGGCGGGTGGACGGGACCATCTAAATTGGATCTCGGCTGGCGGGAGAACGGGAGAAAGACGAGGAGAGCGCAGGCGGAGAGAGAAGAAAAGCCAACGCGCAGATGGAGGGGCGGCGGAGGACTGGGCTGATAGCGGCAGCGAGCTGCTGTTTTGACTTAGAGCTTGTAGAATACACACACAAACACACATGCAAGAAAGCAGATAAGGCCCACACAGAGGAGCAGATGTCACTTGATAAGATCAGCAAAGGGTCAGTAAATTTGAGGGAAACACGAAACACGTGTGACACCAGGCTCGGTGACCACAGTACAAATAAAACAGAATAATTCAAATGCTTGCTTCAAACCAAAATGGCAGCTATGGCTTCTTGAGTTTTTTTATGGGTCCGCTCATGGCAAACATTTCCCGGTTTAACATTGACACCTGGGGCAACTCACTTTTGCATCTCTGTTCAGCAATTTTTACCACTCTCCAACAAACATTTGCTACGGAGCATTTTTAAAAAAGCGGCACGCAGCAGTAACAGACAACATCGCTGACATCCGAGACTTGTTTGTTTGGATGAACTTGCAGTGACATCTTCAAGCTCATAAACAGCATGAAGAAAAGGACGAAATAAAAACTAAGAACTGAAATAACCCACCGTCCCAAAAAATGGCCCTCTGCACGTGGTTCACAATGCCACCTGGAGAAATGAGCCCACCTTGACATTTCCTCCAATCAGGTCTGGCGGCTCCTCATCCGTCTCCAAGGCCACGTTGATGGTGGCGAAAGGCCGGCTTGCCATCTGCTGCATCTCTCTCAGCAGTTGCTATGGCAACAGAGCAGACAGTCTATGGTTAGCCAAGGCCGCTAATCGCTAATATAAACAGTTAGGTAATGTCATCTTATTTTAGCCACAGTATATCATTTTGGGTCCTGTTAAATTACCCTGGAACTCAATTGAGAAAAGAGTTCTTGCTGTCAAGTTTTAGGCAAGTTTGATGTATTCGTGCAGGTATACTGGTTCCTGGAATCCAAACATCCTGAACAAAACAAGAACCTTAGTTCTCCTGGTCCAGCACCCAATAATCTTCCAAAGTTCCAAGTTCTAGGATGCTCAGGGACAGTTCCTGGAACTATCAGGTTTGAATTAAACATGCAGTCCCAAAGGTTCCTGAACTTCCTGAACCTGTGACCTTATCTGAATTTCAAAACTGAATTTAGACAACGGCTCTGGTGCTCCAAAAGTTCCTGTCTCAGAGGTAAAGCCAGATAAAAATCTTTATCTGGTGCTGACAAATCCTGCTCTTGGATGAGCGCACATTGATCCAGATCTGCACTGAAATGTACCTTTGCGTAAGGGTGTTATTTTTTTTTGTGGTCTTTAATTGAATCTCAGCTGCCTGCCAGTCAAAAACTGATAAGACTTTCCCGCATGTCGACGCTAGCAGTTAGCTTATCTGCTAGCGTTGATGTGGAGGTTGGGGGGACGCTCATCCTGCCTGAAGGACCAGGGACTTGGGGAAGAGCGTCGTTGTGGGTGAACGATGGCTGATGATAGGTTTAATGAAGTAGCAGGCCGGCGAGCGGTCAACACGTGTTTATCTCGATCTCACGTATGAAAAAAAAAAACACACGACTGGGAACTAAGTTCCAGGAAAAAACCTACAGCTATACAGTACAAGGGTTCACCCTGGGGATTCCAAGATGCACGAGCCTCTGGAGCATGTCCGAATGTTAATGATATCCTACATCAACTAAGTGAACGAGATCAGCAGGATTAAGATGCATCATGGGAGCCGTGAGAGACAAAAAGAAATGCGTTCACACGCGTCTAGCTAAGGTCAATCATGCTAACAGATGCTCGTAAAAATGAATGAAAAAGAATGAAAAAAAAAATTTGAATAAGCTAAAGAGTTGAAAGCTGTGTGTTGTGACGGCAAGCTCTTGGGGGCTTCAGTTGCTAGCTATGCTACAGTTTTTTAAATCATCAAAGCCACATGAAGAGCTTCAGGAAAAATGGTAGCCATTGGTTTCTGGGCCAAAGTGACGGAAACATTTTGGTGGACAAAAAGCCATACTCCAATTGTTTTTGCGCAGGTCATCCTGAATGAGTCCTTGACGGTCGAGGGTGCGGCAGAGAGAGGCGACGCGCAGAGGTGACTGCCGAGAGGCTCTCCACACCACGCGGCGCGCAAACAAATCGAGTTCACCACACGCTGCGTGCTACTGGATGCCCCCCCAAATGAGCGGTCACCCGGCCGGCTTTGCTTTTTCCACGCGCCACTCGGACGCTAAATAGATTGTGTGGGACAAACCTCTCGTCTCCGCGACGCCCAGCAGCTCTGCTTGATCTTCCAAACCACGGCGGCCACCAGCAGCAGAGACAGGAAGCAGCTGCGGACACACGAGAAGTCAGAAGACAGAAATTCAGCCAGTGTGCACGAACCAAAGCTGCAGGTGGCGCTGTTAAGCACAACCCGAGCCCCTTTCTAAAGCATGGGAACAGCTTCCATCAACTAATCAGCCAAAACTAATACTGGTTATATCTAAATTGCATGAGTTGAATTTGTAATATGTTGGCTAAAAAAATAATTGTAACATGTTTGACAGGAAATAATACATCGACATTGACGATGATGTCACTTGTTGTTGAGCAGACTCTAGGGCGACGCTGACTAACGTGTCAAACATGAAGCACTTGAAGAAAAAAAAACACACAAATAAAAAAAAATAATTAAAAAAAGAAAACGAACATCGTTTTGCACTTTTACACAAAATCCCCCAGAGGTGGTGTGACAGGTGATGACGCATCATGTCACCTTGTGTCAGCAACACACACACACGCACGCACGCACGCACGCACACACACACACACACACACACACACTCCCAATATGTGCCATGTCCAATCCCCAAAAGATGTTGAAGCATTTCCATTTTGATGATAGCACCTTTCAACTATATTGCACAAATAAATTCCCTCAGTTATGACACATCAGAAGTGCAAGCGTGCGTGCGTGCGAGCAAACGCATCAGAAGCTTCGGCATCTCTCTGCGATTCCAAACTCATTGGGCGAGCGTCACGCCTTTTTGATGATTCGCTGTCACCAGTTCTCGCCATGACATTCTCGCATGTATTTTATACAACTTCAGCAGGAGTGACCTTTCCAGGTTTCCTTTGCATGCATTTACAGGAAGAATAAAAACTTTTACTTATGACATTAATTCATTACACTACAGATTAAATTGTCTTTGGAGGTAAAAAAAAAAAAAAAACATGTTGATGAAAATAAAAATGAGACTCTTGACATGGCCTTTAATGTTAGTGAAGCGATATGCATGTGTGTGTCTTGAGCTCGAGGGGATTCCAAGTGAGCTCCCCAGCAAAATGGGCGGAGCGAGAAGAAAGTACGGCGCTGTCGAGAAGCCTGTAGGGATGGGCCAACAGCTGCAGAACAGCCACGGGGCAAACGGCAACACAGCAGCTAGAACAAGATACCGAAAATCGGCCGACTAAGATGGTATGCTGGGTGGGCAGGGTCACCACGACCTTTTCTGCTGCTCTTAAACTAACCGAAAGTTTTAAAAAAACAAAAAAACAAAAGGAGCAAACATTTCCAAGCTACATTCTAGCATTCTAGTATTTGTTTAATGGCGTAGTATTATTTATTAACAGGGCCCCACCCCGAAAACCCAGGTACCAAATGCAATCCCCCGCCGACCCCCGCCTGTCGCAAAGTGTTTGAACAGTGCATCTTCAAGTTGCTATTTGCTGCTGTTTTCCGAGGATAGCTTCTCCTCTAAGCGTCCTCTCGCATCGCTAATTAGCCTAGCGCCTGCCGGCGTGCCACCTGACGAGACGGGAGGGGCTTTGTCCACCCACCCGCCAACTGCTATCAGAGTTATATTAAAAAAAACTTTTTCTTGAAGACAAACTACTTTAGAGAGCAAAGAAACACCGCCAAGTGAGAAGAAAAAATGTCTTCTGGAATGGAATCGTTTGTTTTTAAATACTTGTCATCTTTCAGAAATTTGTCACTTTGGTCCCATGAATAGCAAATAGGCAGTGAGGTTCACAAATGCGTGTAGATTTGGTTTGTTGGAGACCAGCTGATAGTTTGTGATGTTATGTGCAGTCCGGATTCATTCAAAGCTGCACTTGAACATTCGCGTCGTTAAAGACATGTTCAGAATCATGTTCTCAGACGTGTGTGTGTTTAATTTAGTGCAATGTGTTAAGAGTTGTGTGTGCGCGCGTGTTAGAGGAGCACCAGGCTAACCCACTGGGACGTCGTGCTAAAAATACCCCCCGCCGAGTCTCCCAACCGCACCTTTTTCTTTTTTTTCCCTTATCTCGCTCTCTTTTTTTTAATAGCAGCCGCAGTGCGCCACGACAAGTTTCACTCTCAGGGGAAGAAGAAATGTGAATTTTCTGGAACATCAGGCCTCACCGCAGGATGGAGTTTGAAGGAATCAACTCAGCAGGTGCGGCAAAGACAAAAACTCACACTTCACCTGACTGCTAATCACGACTCACCAAGCACAACAACACCGACGCCGGCTGCAAAGCACACTTTCAAACCGCAACGTGATACCTTCACATGGCCTTTCAAGCTTACTTTGTGAAGCCTTTGCCCGTCTTGAAACCAGACTGTGTTACCCAAATTTTACGTGACAGCCTCATTGCAAACCATCATATCGTCATTTTCAAAACCTAACTCAAAAGCCGGCCGTGGGAAGACGAATCGGAAAGCTGATGCAGAAAGTTACACCTGTCTGACAGTGAATTTTGGATCTCATTCACTTGTGTCCCTAATGACGTGTCCAGTGAGTGGACATGGCTTTTCCTGGCAGAGGCACATAAATGTGAGGATGTGTGTGTGTCGAGCAAGCTACTGCACACGCACGCAATCAAGCGCGCAGTGGACACGCCTCCACACTCAATCTTTTGCAGTCATTTTTAAAATCAATAACACATTAGAGCACTTCCTGAAGAGATGCCACGCGGATCACTGAGCCTTCAACACATACGTGCCTGCCCGTCCGCCCGCACATTCACACACTCCACCTCTCAACATACCCCCTCCCCACTTGTATCGTGTGCTTGTGCGCTGACCTGAAGAAGGTGACAAAGAACTGAACGAGGTCCATGAAGTTGCTGTGCTGCGAGAAGGCGATCTGCGAAGGAAAGGGAAGATGACATCAGCCCATCTGGAGACCAAATTGTGTCAGGATAACGAGGAAAATCATGCAGTCATTTGGAAACTTTTTCCACATTGAATGTAAGCTATGAGTCGAACAGCTGACTGCTGCCATCAGGTTTGAGTGACCTGCATAATTGCACTTGTGGTGGCCGGACGAAAAGTCACTCCTGATACAGATAATTGTATGAACAACTAGCTCCTTAATCAACGGTGCCTGGGGCAACGCTGTTAGTGTGCCACTAATCTCCAGCCCCCTCTCCCTTCCAAAAAAGAAAACCCTGCTCCAACAATGACACCGCAGCGACCCATTCTGGCAGCCTTGTGCATCTGCGCCCCCGCTAAATCGTCCATACCGCTGCTTTTTTATTCATCAGCATCGGTGGGTTTAGCATAACGTGTGGGATTACCCCATGAATATTTCATCTTTCATAAAGGTTTTTAGGGATGCATTTATGTGGAGTTCAGAGTGCGCCGTATAAAAGGAATAGTGGCTGCAGTTGGACACCGTTCAATAGCTTGATGACAAGTCCCAGTGTTGACAGTCTCGGTTTTTAGAAAACAAATTTCCTCTCCAAAAATAGGACATTATTTGGACCTAAGAGGCAGAAAAATGGCGAGGAAAGCCACAAAATAGTGCAGAGAAACTGCATTCGATGAAGTTATGGCCACAAGGGAAAACCCGCGATTGAGTGAGGCTGCAATTACGAACCGTGAAGTAGCAAGGAAACACTGCACTGTTATTTTGCTGGATGATAACTTTGTTCGATTGGTAAGGGAGAAAAAATAAGAAGGATTTGTCGACCATAAACACAAAGCGGGAAGGGCGTTGCTGTACCAACACATCAACAATCATTTTGATAAAGGGTCCCAAATGAGTCTATTACTTTTCAACTAAACATAACTCAGATATCTGACCAGCTATTGGTGAGCTAGACTGTGACGCTAATGTAGCATACCCGTCGTCATGGAATTTACGCTGACGGAGGCCGTTAGTCAACGACTCGCAGTCAACGAGTCGCAAACCGCTCGCTGCTGTTCTCGCTATCCCGATTTGATCCAAAACATCCAAATTCAATAAGCTCCAATCCAAATTCAATAAGCTTCAAATCTCTGGTGGAAAAGCTAACCTGTCTGAAGCTGCTAAAAGCCCGCCGTGTTTGGTCTGAACCATGGTTGCCTGACTGACTTTGTCGTTGGCAAACTTAAAGGGCGGAGGGCGGATTTGCTGGGAATGTCAACGGGCCGAGCGCTGCTAGCCGCCGGCGAACACGCAAAGCGCTTCCGCCAAGGCATGAAGACGCACATTCAAGCCGAACCGACCGCACGGCGCACCGGCACGGACAAGAATCCTATTCATGCGCTTCAGGTGGACCTTCCGACCCAAAACAAACACGCCCGCCAGCAAAAAGGACCCAAGGTCATTTGGACGCTCGCAGGAGACAACATTCCAAGAGCTGTCCAAATTCTAGATTCATTTTTATGGCATTTTCTTTAGATCAACATTGTAATTTGGAGGGATTGGGGGTCATTTTCTTGTTTAAACTTTAGTGTCAATTTCTTTATTTCTGTTCTAGTTTCATTTCCTTATTTTACCGTCAGGTAATTTTCCTTTGTTTCATTTATGACATTTTTATCTTTTTGTAATTGTATATTTTTGTCTCATTTGGCCAAGATCAATATTAAAACACTGAGATCTGATAAGGATTATGGTACTTGAAACCATTGTTTTCATCTTCATTATTGTTACTAGGGGTATTATTTAAGGGAAAATTCTGATATTTTGTTCCGGAAGTCGCTCACACCAAAGAAGTTGGAGCGCGAGTTTCACGGTTACCGTGAAGCTGTGATGCTAACGCTAATGCTAGAAACAAGTTTTTGGGGCTAACGCTGCTACATCCTCACATGTATCTTGATGGGCCAGGTGAAGTTGCTGACGTAGACAAAGAAGGTAATGTTGGGGCTGTTGCGGAAGTCAAAGTTCTCGTTGGAGAACCTGTCCTTGAAGTCTTTGATGTTGCTGCGCGACACAATGGGGATCTCTTCGCCACTCTGCGTCCCTGCTGGATGACAATGACAAACACAGGTCAGCCATCGTGCAACTTGTCAACAGAGTCTCCGAGGGCTCACCTGTGAAGCTGGTCGCCCAGGTGATGTTCAAGTTGATGTTCTTGGACGCATTGATAAACATGTCTAAATCTCGGTTGGGCTAAAAGGAGAAGAGATGACATTTTTATCACGAAACACTAAGTGGCGCAAACAAAGGCCTAAGCAAGACTCACCTCCTCCGGTGTGGCCACAAAGTTGATGGCGGTGTAGTAGCGGTCGTCCTCCTGAGACAGGCTGAAGGTGAACTGGTAGTCGATGAGCAGGGTGTCTGTTAGCAGTCGGTTTTAAAAAAGAATTTTGAGTCCGTGCAAGTGTCGACTGTCGTTACTCTAATTGCAAAGATGAGGATTCTGAAGCTTTAAATGCTGAAGATTGGAACATTGACGAGGGTTGAATTATTCTTTTGTTTCAGTAACTGCGGGAAAATGAGCTTCAAATTAATGAGCATGACAATGTTGAAATGTTTGCTTCTTTTTTTTTTTTTTTGCCTGGCAGTCAGACCTTGCATTATGTTGTGATTTTTTTTTTCTACATTTGTCATTTACTTTTTAAAAAAGTATTTTCACTCTTTCATGTGCATAGTTTTGGTGCTTTTTTTTTGCAGGGCTTGCAGTGAGCGTAAATTTTAATGGAAAATAGGCTGGGTGACCACCACCCGCCTGGAACGTGAGTCACCACTGTCGATTGTTCTCTACGTCGACCCTTGGGCTTAATGAGATGCTTGATGCTAACCTGCTGCTGCCGCTATAAAAAGAAAATGACTAGCCGGGAAGAAAAAACAGCTAAAAAAAAGTTTCATCGATTGACTTTCAGTCGAACTTTGAATGCAGACGAGCGCCATCTGCTTCTTGTCGCATCTGCCTGACATCAAACCCAACGAGACGCTTCGATTCAAGTGGAGTCTAAGTATGTGTTAGCGTCGACCTTCGTGCTCCCCAGATAGCGACGTATGAATTTGCTCTGCCCCTAAAAGTCACAACACACCACTGAACAAAACGTCTTTGCCGTAAGTGATGAATCCATAAGATGGTGTTAAAGCGCTAGCTAAATGGGAAAGCTTTCTATGTGAGGGAGGACTTAAGTTTAAACAAGGTTGTTCGTAGTAATAAGGGGAGTCTTGACCGCATATGCACATCCATCCATCCATCCATCCATCCATTTTCTGAACCGCTTAGTCCCCACGGGGGTCGCGGGCGTGCTGGAGCCTATCCCAGCCGTCATCGGGCAGTAGGCGGGGGACACCCTGAACTGGTTGCCAGCCAATCACAGGGCACACAGAGACAGACAACCAATCACACTCACACCTAGGGACAATTTGGAGTCTTCAATCGGCCTACCAAGCATGTTTTTGGAATGTGGGAGGAAACCGGAGTGCCCGGAGAAAACCCACGCGGGCCCGGGGAGAACATGCAAACTCCACACAGGGAGGGCCGGAGGTGGAATCGAACCCGCACCCTCCTAACTGTGAGGCGGACGTGCTACCCAGTGTGCTACCCAGTGTGCTACCCAGTGTGCTACCCAGTGTGCTACCCAGTGTGCTACCCAGTGTGCTACCCAGTGTGCTACCCAGTGTGCTACCCAGTGTGCTACCCAGTGTGCTACCCAGTGTGCTACCCAGTGTGCTACCCAGTGTGCTACCCAGTGTGCTACCCAGTGCGCCACCGAGCCGCCTATATGCACATCTATATGTGCAATTCAGGGGATTTGTTTTCCCTCCAAATATCAAACTATGTGTAGGTCAATTATTTGTATTAAGTGAAATTGGATCATTTGCCGGCACAAGTGCTTAGGATTGAGCGCTCTGGCGGGTACTTACAATAACATGTGCCTTTCAAAGGGTTGCCTTGGTAACGGTTTTCCAGCTCGCACCTGGAACACAACATAAAAACCGATGAACAATCGTGAGGTTATGAAAGCTTACTTCATTCTGCTCCACTGAATCAAAACGCTGAAGATGACCATTAACTGCATGTGTGTGCGTGTAAAAGTAATCACAATTCATCTACAGGCGTTAATGAACAGATGCATAATGTCCAGCATGCTACGCGTGAGCGTGGTCTTCTTGGCGTGTGGTCGAGAAAAATCATGCTGGGCCTTGAATTGGTGTGCGCCGTCCATTTGATGGCACTTATTAAATGACAATGTCGTGCCACAACTGGCGCGCGACCGGACGGGATGACAATACACAGGACAGAAGGACTCACGAGGGCAGCGCTTCTTTCTCATTTATTGCTGTGGTGGATGTGCAATTGTACTTTACTTGAGAACAGCAATATGGTGGCAAGTCAAAGGATAGTGAGGCTATTTGTGTTCTGGTTCTACTTACAGGTGACAACGGTCTCCTTTGATGCCCTTGGTGGTACAGAAACATTTGCCGTTGTTGGGGTTACACATGCTGGCGTGGCCGTTACACTTGCACGCTGTGCCAAAAGGGACATTGAAGTTAACATCAACTCAAACGGACAGTGCTGTTGCTGAGATGTCGTTTTCAAAGCAATTGCAAAAGACTGACGCTGGCAGCCGCCGCCGTTGGTGGGGTCTCCGTAGAAGCCCGAGATGCAGCTCTCGCAGTGGCAGCCGGTGGTCAGGTCTTCGCACTTCTCGCACACACTCTCGTTGACGCAGCGGCTGTGCCCGTTGCACTGACATGCTGACAGCAAGAGGGACAATTATTGCCAGGATGCAAAAGCATCTTGGAACTACAGAATTATGTTGGCGTCAGTCAGGCAATAGCCCTGTCTAATGTAAAAGCATTTCTTGTAACGTATTAGTGTCAAGCTTCATTTAGTCAGGCCTTTGCCACCATTTTACCAGTTGAACAAATCTACTCTAAAATTGAATAAAACAAAATTGGATAAGCATTTTTTGTGCAACCTGTTAAATTAAATAAGTGGGGATTTTTGACCAGAAGTCCAGCGGCCGGTCCTACCTGGGCAGTGTATAAAGGACCAGTTGTAGAGAGCCTCGCTGGGGCACATGCTGGCGTTGAGGGCAGGCGGTGGGTTGGAAGCCAGGCCCGGCAGAGTGGAGGGCGCCGGCACGGAGGTCTGGAAGGGTCCCCGGTACGAGCCCTCCATGCACTGGCCCTTGCCCGTGTTGCTGGCGTCCGTGCACCAGCCGCAGCCGGGCTGCTCCAGACACTGCCCGCACGTGCGGTGCCCGGAACAGTTCTCCGCTGCCGGCACAAAAGGGAATTCACAATCCAAGACGCTCCCTTCATACTGGTGACTTATTCATGTGCCGTTGCTATGCTTGATTTACATTGTTAAACTAAATTATTTACGGTTTGGTGAGTCTTACGCGGACACGTGCTCATGGTGTACCACTCCATGCACTGGCCGAAGGGGAAGGAGGCCACGTAGGCGTTGGAGTCCACACACTGCTTCATGTTGCTGCACCACATGCACTCCGAGCTGCCGCTTGTGCACTCGCTGCAGGTGGCGCGCGTGGCACACGGTGTCCGGCACTGCTTGGCGCTGTGGTTGGCTGTGGGAAAGCGACACGGAGCCGTTGACTCACATGAACACTCACCACACTAACTTAACACTTGATCGTACTAAATAATGTTGCAAAGTGGTCCAGTGTGTCCTGGCACGTTTGCCATGGTAAATACCGAGGGTCCAGTTTTAAACAGAACCGTGTGGAATAATAAATGGTCTGCAGGGGCGTTAAAACAAAGAGAAAGTTGACCCAATGAACACGCAGTGTCATGTGGAATCATTTTAGCCAGCATGTGAGTGACCCATTTGAAAGGCGTCCATTCCAATCAAAGGAGTGAATGATTGCATTCGCCCTCCTGACCACTTGCGTTTGATGAGGCAATTAGTCAACATTGTTGTTGGCAGAGTAGAGCACACGGCCCCCAGCTAGGCAGTTGCACTGAGTCGTTAGCAATTAAATAAAGTCAACGCTGTAAATGGATTGTTTACGATAGAAAAAAATGAAACGCAGTCAAGTATAAATAATATTTATACACTAGCTCACACACACAAGCCTTGACGGCTATTATTCTACTGCTTTTAGTGATGTTTTAGTTTTTGTAGTGGTATCATTGCAGTATTTTGCAAAGTTATATTATTTGGGTATTGTGGACGGAATTTTGATAACACAATCCACAAGGGATAATTACCGGCTACTGAAAACAAACATTTGACATTTAAGCTGTTAAGAGAAGCATTTCCACCGAGTCGTTTAGTTTGGTTTAAAATAATTTAGTAATGGTGAATCCTGTTGCATCTTGTGCTTGTATGCAGTATGACGCAAGCTATGAAACTTTTACTGTTTGGTGGATATTCAGTTTTGGGTTCGCCACTGACTCCGTCAAATTTCATAATACACTAGCCTGCAAGCATTGTCGTGCGTGCCACAAAAATTGGGTACCAATCGGTCAGCGGCGGTCGTGCCTACTTTTGCACCCTGGGCGAACCATCGATTTTTTTTTTCTTTTGAGAGCGCTCGTGCGCCCCACGTGGATTGCGCCCTGGGTGGTCGCTCATATTGTCCACAGCAACAACCGGCCCTGTAATCGGTACAACTTGGGGCTGATTTGATAAATCATCATTTCAAATGCTAATTTCCAGGAACTAAGCCGCTAACGTAGCATGGCGTGGTTCGGTGAACTTACCCAGGCGCTCGCAGAGGCTTCCGTTGACGGGGTTGATGCAGGTCTGCGCCTTCAGTCCACTGGAGGCGGGCTCCGCCAGGTAGCCACAGAACCCGGCGTCACTGGGCTCACCGGGCAGCCACTGCAGCGACGTGTTGGTGAAAGGCGACATGTCCTCCCAGCACCAGTACGACACATTGATCTTGCGCAGGCCCACCCAGGGAGTCACCATCGCCTTGTACTGCAGCGCAGGGATACAAATGCCTTTTGTAAGTTGAAGTTTTAAGACTCTCTTCCAGAATATTCCAAAAATAAATTCACGTTGGTTTGGTCCAGTAACAGACCACCACCATCAACAACAACAAAAGGACATGAGAGGAAACTTCACCACACCATCAATTTCACAGACTGGGCCAAGCGCAGAGATAAAAGCTGGCTATCGGCAAACCATGCCATCAGCAAATCAATTTCCATGGAGCCAAGCTTGGCGCGTGCAAAGAAAAGAGCTCCATCTCTCTCAAACACCACTCCAATTGCACTTTCTCTAGCACGGTGATCTTGGTGCAATTCTGGGATTGATTGATCGTGTCTGGAAGAGGTGCTCGTGCCATCAATAGCCTTGATCCTGCAAGCCCAGTCTACAATCTACAGACAGCTCCGAGACTGACAAAGACTATTTGACTTCAGAACGGCTTGCTGAAAATTCAAATTATGACAGAGGTTTCAAAGGTTTAAAAATGGTAATCCATAGACTATAAACAGTGCAACGAGGTTTCTGTTTTTTAAAAATACATCTATGTAAGAGTTGTGTCATAAAGACAACAGAAACCCCGTCTTGAAGTTTTTCAGACATTTCAAGAGTGACTGATCATGTCTGGCTAAACGCAGTGTCAATCGGCCCATTCTCACTGCCCTCGTTGCATCAATGCCTTACCACCACACTCATAATCTGCAGCTCCTTGAGGACAAAGTCGACCTTCTTCTGCGTAGTGAGGGAGGCCAACACGGCGTTGTGGGTGCGACATGCCAGCTTGGCGTTGTCGTAGGAGTCCTTGGCCGTCAGGAACTTCAGGCAGGAGTTGCCCACCAGGTGCCAGCTCTCGCCGCACACGTTCTCTGCAAGGCAACGATTAAAATTTCTCGTCACAACTTTTGCACAGTGCGTTAACGACAATTAGCATCGTTAGTTTTGTTAGCATTACTTGGTGCTAGACTTTAGCCACTTCAAAACAGTTACCTGGCAGCGAGATGCACTCCTGGTTGCGTGGTTCCCACTGGCAGTTTTGGTCCACGGCACAGCTTTTGCAGCTGGTCTTCTTGTTGCAGACGTAGGACGGGTTGTCTTTAGGGCAGCTGTCAAAGTCCACCACAGGGCCCTCAAGAAAAGAGCAAAGCGGCACAACTTCAGCATCACAGCGCTGGCGAAGGCATGGAGCGTTGCGGTCATTACTGAGACGGCGGTGCAGTTGCTTCCCAGGGAGACGCACTGCACAGAGCACCACTGGCAGCCGTTGGTGTTGGCCGTGCAGCTGAAACAGTCCGTGTACTGGTCGCAGCGCTCGTTGTCAGCATCTGGGAGCCAAGTGCATCAACGCATTCGTATTCATTTGAGTAGTGCAGAGTTTAAAAAATGTTTTCGCAATCACGTGGTAAATTTTGAAGACAAAGTGACATTAGGAAGGGTAACAGAGGCTCAGTGGCGCCACCTACAGGATCTGCTGCTGCAGGATGCGGGCGTCTGCTGCTGCTCGGGGTTTGCGCTGCCCTGCCACGGCAGACAGGAAGCCTGGCTGCTGTTCCACAAGCAGTGCAAGCCCACAGCGGCCCGAGCGCATGAGGCGGCGCTGGAGAAGGCCGAGCAGCGCGGAGACGTATACGCTAAAACATCGCTCAGAAGGAGACTGTTGAAGCCGCCCAGCACGTACATCACCCTGCAAGCAGGATGCAACAAAATCAATTCAAATAATTAAATTCTAAGTACATTTAGGATTGATTTTTTTAACGTTTAAATTTTATGAGTGAAATGACGGAACAAATACAAGCATGTCCATTTTCTTAATAATGAATTCAGATCTAAATGCACGGCTGGTCGACTGATTGCACGCCATCTGGCAAATTTTGTGTGCGACTCAGCTGCGAGGGCGCAAAGTGATGAGAAGAAAACGACCTTGGGGTCGTCACGTCCAGCCGAGTGCTAATTAGCCTAGCCACAATCTTGAGAAAATGTGCAGATGACTGTCCTCAAAAAGTCACACGCAAGACAAAATGATGCCCTTAAAACATGACATGACTGACATTACAAGTGAAAAATCGAGACCCTGTCACAAAATTTCAAGTCGGTGTGCCAAGTTTAAAGACATTTAATTGTAATCAGAAATCCGAACGAGTATGCTTGATGATTAATTTTCAAGATGCTGTGACGAAGTTTGATGGCAATGAGCCAAAGTTTCACAGGTGGAGGTTTCATATTTCCAAGATAGCATGACTGACTTCTCAAGCCTGAATGACGTTTCACCGCTGCCTTTTAGGTAATTGAGCCAGAAGGCTGCGGCACAGATGTCGCTGCAGCCCAGCGTCAAGTCCTCTGGTGTGAAATATTGATGTTCACGGAGGAACCGCCACGTTTGTATGGCATGTTCATAAGTCGCAAAATGCCACACGTGCATTATTCACGCACACTTTCGACCTCATTTATACTTACACACATTGAAAAGAGAAAAAAACAGCAAGAACACATACATGACATGAATATTCTATTATATGTCATAAAGATTTACCCATCACTGGCGACCGCCGAATGACCGAAGCGGTTTAGGTCATGGAAAAGATCAGGCCGGGGCAGTGGGGTCCAATCGTCGCATGCTGGAAAGAAGAAAAATGTTCATACGTTTTCTTTTATGTCTAATTGTCTGCCGCTAAATTCTAGCAGGTATCGCTGCACCATCAACTGTACAAAGGGAAACAGTGACACCTGGTGTAGAATTGCAGAACTGCAAGCAATTGGGAGGCCTACGACGTCATTGGTGCAAATGCAGCAATCTGATTGGCTACAGCTGATTGACTAGCATTCAGCTGACAGTGATGACCCACAATGAATATTTCAGCAAATCTGCTCAATGTTCCATTGCACCGACAAAAAACAACTATACCAACCCAGGCTGTAGGCCATAAACTCAGACGAGAAGCACTTGGAGCCATGACTCATGGAGGTGTCGTTGTGCGTGTTTCCACCAAACACCAACATGGTCCCGCTCACAATCACGGCCGTGTGGAGATAGCGGAAGGAGCCGCTGTCCTTCAGGATGGTCCTGCCGCAAAAGCAGCCACCGTCACATCACAGCACGGCACAGCTCGGACACCCCGTCGCCGTCCACTCACCACTTCCTGGTGTCCACGTCCAGCCGGTAGAGGTCTCCGGCCAGGCCACACTTACTAGCGCTGAAGGCCTTGTAACCTCCATGCGTGTAGATGGCTCGGGTGGCGTCGTCAAACACGCTGCTGTGGCCATAGCCGCCCTGGATCAGGGCCCCGTCAGTGGGCACCAAGCTCCACTGGTTGCGCTCTGCACCCAACCAAAGACGCTATGATGAAGTTTCAGAACTGTATGGCAGTGTTGCAAGGAACTATCCTGCATTTCAAGACGCCATGTTAAGACCGCAACTGATAGCGGTTACAATTTTAAGACTGCGTGAATGGTTTCCTAAACGGTCCAGCTTGTTTAACTTACGAATGTTGTACTCCTGGACCAGGCTCATGTATCCGTAAAGAGGACAGTGTCCAAAGAGCACCAGCATGACGGGGCTGTCGCCCTCCTGCAGTGGGGGCACTACGTGGGCCGAATGTCCCACCACTGCGTACTGCTCCTTGATGCGCGGGCTCAGGAGAGCCCAGGTCTGGTTCTGGACATGGAACACCCACAGCTGGCTGGATACGTTCCCCGTGGAGTCCATCTTACCACCATACATGTACACTTTGCCCTGTGGACCGGAAAACATTTCACATTATTTTTTTCTTGCCATCAATAATCTTGAGAACATCAAATAGAAAAACGTGCCATCTTTGATAACTTGGGCTTACCTCGTACAGCGCTACCGAGTGTCCGTATCGAGGCGGGACGATGTTAACGGACGGGTCAAGCGTCAGCCACGATTTGCTGCTTAAATTAAAGCTAGGATAACAAGAAAATCACTTCTTATCATCACCACGCTGACTATTTTGAAGTGGAGGATTGCGACTCACGCTTTGACCATGTGATAGGCAGAAGCGTTGAAGACGTATCCCCCGATGACCCACATGACGTCCCGGTCCACCACCGCTTTGTGCGAGGCCCTGGCCAGGCCCGGCTCGGAGGGGAAGGCTTCCCGGCTCCAGAAACCTGAGTCCGCTGGGACAGACACTGAGCAGTCGGGACCTGGAGGCCAAAAGAAAACCAAGGGCTCAGATTTGGATCACTGGGGGGGGGGGGGGGGGGGGGGCTTACCTTGCCACCCGCGCAAGCAGTCGCACATCTTGTCCCGGCACCGTCCTCGCTCGGGGAACCCGCAGTCGTCACGGCAGTAGGGCATGTCGCAGGCGTCGCCTTTCCAGCCGTGTCGGCAGCGGCAGCGCGGCGCCCCCGTGGCATTGGCCAGGCGGCACTCGCCTCGACCCGAACAATTGTTGGGACACGTGTTCACCCTGCAAGGGCGGACACGATTGCATGTTGCTGGAAAGCAAACTCTGAATAAAACATCACAGGGCGTCTGATGAATTATTGACGGTCACATCTGCTCTTGTGGAAAAATCTCGGGGCTGCTTTTGAAAGAGTGCAACACGCTAAAAAAAAAAAAAAAAAAAGGCCACAGGGGGACTCGTGAAAATGTATTTGCTCAAAACAAAACTCAACTTTTGACCTCCATCATGAAAACAAATCTCGTTCACTCGGGCCAATGATTAACTGTGCGTGTGCGCTTCATACACAACCTTTACAAATATTTTAAGGAACCCTCCCACGCCACCATTTTTTATTCGTCACTTTATTGTGGGGGGGGAATCTTCCACCATCATCATATTTCATTACTTTGTCTATATATTTTTTAAACATTTCAATGTTCTATAAAACTATTACGCAACCACATTCATGTAATGACCATGTTAACATCACCAGGCCAGAGGTTAACGGGCTCGGGAATAGAAAAGATTTAGAGTCACCATGGTAACCTTCAGTCAGAGAAATATTATACCGAAGCGCACGTGTAGGCTCCAAAATGCCTTTGATCATCACCATTTGATCATAGCGTAGGAATGGCATTTGTGTCAAAATGGAGCGCACCGCCCAGCGTGAGTAAAATCCATCCAGCAGCGTCCATAAGTTTCTCACCTGTATGAGATGTTGAAACCGGTCAGGTTGTAGGCGGCGTCACTAAAGAAGTGCAGCAAGGCGAAGCCAGACTGCGAGGCCACCTCAGGAACCGTTTCGTTGCTGGAAGTCTCAGGAATGATCAGACCGCTAAAACAAATAAAGTCGATTAGCGAAAAAACTTTTGTAGACGGCGGTTGCCGTACCTAAAGGCGGCTAGCAGGGGAGCGTAGATGGAGTCTCCGTCATAGACATAAAGGTGGTCCCAGCTGCACTCGGTGGCAAAATGCTCAAAGCGTAAGCGAAGAATGGAATTTGGACTGAGAAAGAAATTAAGGATCACTGTTAGCATCCCATTAGTAGTTTGGAGGAATGTGCGAGCTTACCATTAGCTCCCTGGCAGCGTATGTTTGTCAGTTTCCCTGATGAGTATGCTAGCTTCCTGTTCATTCATCCTCAGCAAACAACTTGAGCTCACTGTTAGCTTCCACCTAGCTTCCTGGCTGGCTATGTTAGGTTCCTGTTAGCATCCTGGCAGCATATTACTCAAAGAATATATTAGTTTTCCAAAACTTTTCCTTTAGACATTGGTAGCTTCACTTTAGCTCCCCAGAAAGGTATGGTAGCTTCCTGTTAGCTAACTGACTGCTTATGTTAGTTTCCTGTTGCACCACTGCTCTAGAATCTATTCCTCAAAGGCAGAAACCACCCATGACAAAACACGAGTGGATAAAAATAGAGGGGAAAAAAACAGAGTGAGAGAATTGAGTTCTCAAATTTGTGTTACTATCTTTGGTTTCCTCGTGCCTCAATCAGGTCGCTTCTTGATTGGCTACGTTCCATTTCACGTTACAATTCAGTGAGTCGTGACTCAGGGCAAGTCGTCTTTCCCTTTCTCATGAAGCGGTTTGTTCGTAAACATTGAGCCCATTTCAGCTTCCAGATTTCCGACATTTTGGACGCCACTATCAACACCAATCCACTCTTTAAACAACTTCAGACAACAAGACAATCTTATCGGGCGTATAGCGTTTAAAACATCAAATCAGAAGTAAAATGGCTCTTGTACCTTTTCTTGGTTTTTTGACTTCATGTTCACCACAAGAAATTGACATGAGCTCTGTGGAAGGGATTGCTAAAAAAAATGTTGTTTTGCTTTAGCTCCCAGGGCAATGACATTCGCTTTTGTACTCATTTTAAAAACCAAACTTAGACATTAAAACGTGTCCGCAGTGTGGTGTTGTCTTTGAAATGCACTGCAGGTTGATGATTAACTGATTTATAGTCCAAATGTTTTGCATGCGCGCAGCTTGATGGCGCACTGGTTAGCACGTTCACCTCACAGTTTGGAGGGTGCGGATTCGATTCCACCTCCCTGCGTGGAGTTTGCATGTTCTCCCCGTGCCTGCGTGAGTTTTCTACAGGCACGCCGGTTTCCTCCCACATCCCAAAAACATGCATGGTAGGCCGACTCCAGTAGCACTCCAAATTGCCCCTAGGTGCAAGTGCAGATGGTTGTTCATCTCTGTGTGCCCTGCGATTGGCTGGCAACCGGTTCAGGGTGTCCCCCGCCTACTGCCCAATAACTGCTGGGATAGGCTTCAGCACACCCACGACCCCAGTGGGGACAAGCCATACAGAAAATGGATGGATAGATGTTTTGCATGTGCAGAATACTTCCACAACCACCTCAATCTACCTTTGTCAATTATTAGACTATCAAACTATCCATGTATCAAATCAGTGTTAACACTCTTAAGATTTTAGGTTGCCAGTTGAAAAGGGAAGGTACGGCGAAACGAGACACCAATTGGCCTGCCTGCGGGACTCACCGTCCTTCAATGAGCCAAGTGCACTTGGTCTTGTATTTGTAGTTGCCAGGTCCGTCTGACAGGAAGCCAAAAGGAGCCGTCAACCTGGAAGCCAAAGACACAAGGCTTGTGGGAAGAAACATTTACCCACCAAAGGTTTGCATCCATCGATTATCGATGCCATCAGGTAAAGATGATGTCGTTGTCATCTGCGCATATCATATCTGTTTCATCGCGTCTCCACAGTTTGCTTCGTCTTCTAAGGAAGCTGTCTCGTAAACAGGTTGCACCTAAGTGATCTTGCAGTCATTTACAGTTTTTCTTTGAACATTAGCCTCTTTGTCATTGTCTTTCCTGGGTTCAACAGCTAGTATCTTCATCATATTTTATGTAATATTTAAAGAAATAAACCCAAGGCTCCCGCTCCACCCAAAAATGGAACCACTTTCAGCATCCCGATTGGAAATGTATGCTTGCCCCCCCCCCCCAAAAAAAAATATATATCAATGAATTCAGTCACATATTTTAAACAAAGTTGCACTTCAAAACCAAGGCACATAATTGAGGGGAAAATTCTCAAGATTACAGGAATAGGGTCGTACTTTTTCCCCGATAATTTTTTTAATTCAACGATGATTAGAATGCAGCAAATGTTACTTTTAGGTGCTTCAGCTGATAAGAATGCGCCGCCATGTTGCTCAGGTAAGACAAGCGGCGCTTAAATCCCTTCAATCGGTAGCGGGACACCTGAGCGTCTCGCGGTCGCGCGGTCTCGAATTCGCGTGCCCGCCGGTGCGAGTCGCGTGCAGAACTCCCTACCTGAATCTTCCTCCGCAGTGCTGGCACTGGTCCCCGACCCAGCCAGGGGAGCACACGCAGGCGCCCGTCGTGCTGTTGCACTCGCCGTTCACACAAGGCTTGTCGCACTCCTTCTCCTTTGCCGCCGCTGCCGAACGTCCAGGAATCCCCGCCGCAGCCACGAGGACTACAAGGAGGCCGGCCGCCAAGCTCCGGTCTGCGGGGCCGGTCAGCGAGAAGGCCCATCGCCGAAGTCGCGTCGTCCCGAACATTTGTCTTTCTAAAAGATGGCTGCTCGAGCCCCCAGACGCTCCGCTAGCTTCGCGGTGGGCGCCGCTACCGCCGCCAGCCGCCGTTCGATGCCCCCGTCGGGGTAGTGGAGCGGGAACGCGTGTCGTGGTCGTGGAGGTGACGAGGCGGGTTTTAAGATTCCATTGCGGGCTCCATGTTACATGTTGTGACTGCTCTTGGTGGCCAGCTCGCCGCCGCACAGAGCCGCATCTTGACGTCCAGAAGTGACGTAACGGCGGCGGAAGTTCGAGAAGTGGAGGTGGGAGGGCG
Source organism: Syngnathus scovelli (assembly GCF_024217435.2). NCBI lineage: Eukaryota > Metazoa > Chordata > Actinopteri > Syngnathiformes > Syngnathidae > Syngnathus > Syngnathus scovelli. The sequence goes on along the minus strand of NC_090860.1, from coordinate 5,683,967 downwards.
GAGGATAAAAAGGGGGTGGAGACACATTGCAAGTTGTTTTGGTTTTTTTCAGTTTTATTAAAGTCAGACTTGTAAGAAGTCATATTCTCTCGTTAATAAACGCCAACCCCAAACGGATTGATCAACAGCGTAGAACATAAATAAAAAGCTAAATCAACATATTTACAATTCTGTATGGACAGAGAAGAAAGTGTGCCTTTTCAACCCCTTTTTTTAAGCACTTATGCCTTCACATTCTTCCCTTCTCTGTCAGAGCCAAATAAACGGCAAAGAAACCTACGCAAACAGAAGAGGAACAATCAGTGACGACTTGATGTGGTGATTGTCCGCAACGCTGTGTGCGTGCGCAGCGCAAAAGGCCAGCCCGTGAACGGCACTTGGCTTTCCACGCTGGATAACAATTAGAACAAGAATAATCAAGATTAAAAAAAAAAAAAAACGCTCTTATCCCCAAAACGTTAGAAAACGACAATCACGGGAGCACACAACAGTCATGTGACTCACAGCACTTGATCACGCGACCGACCTCAGGTCCAAAATGTAAGCTCTCGGGCCAAAACTGAGGGCAGGATGACCGGTTGTTCAGTGGCGGCTTCTTTGGCCCACGCCCAGCGCCGCAAATATTACAATCAGAATTACAAAATAAAGTCAGGTGTGTATTTAAAAAAAAAAAAAAATGTTGGAATATTCCGAGAAAAAAATGTGTGGTTGGTTTCCCCCCCCATGAGTGCTTGATGGTCGAATTAAATCTTAATCTGAGATTCTATGAGGAGTTATAAAAATGTCTAAAATTGCGATCGTTGTGCAGTTAATGGGGGCAACTCATTATTTTTCAAAAACCAAAATTACAAGTTTGGAAAAAAGGTATCATTAGGGGGAATAGTCAAAATTCTGGCATTTCATCCAGAAACTTAAAAAAAAAAAGTTTTTGTGAATCTATCGATTTCAGATTGGCTCGAAATACTTCATGTCCACACATACATGGCTGGATTTAAAACAATAGTAACAATAAAAATAATGGCACTTTATGGCAGTTTATGATTTTTTTTTCTTCAGAATAATCGATTGCAGTGTCATGTCAAAGCACTAGGGGGCACAGTAGGACCGAACCACGAGGGCGTTTTGCAACTGAAGAACAAATCCAATAAAAAAATAAAATAAAAAAAAAAGAACTTTAGTAACAAGAGTAACAGCCTTGTAGACGCAGGTCACAAAACTGCAGTGAACGAGCCGAGCGGTCACTACTAAATGTGAGCCGTCGCCACCCTCCAGAGGTCACGCTGAGACATTCTGAAATGTCCTGCTGACTGCTATGCTCCTATTTACAAATTTCCTTCAAAGTGGAATGTGGCCTTATGTACACCCAACAGAAAACAAGACCGAAAGAACCCTTTCACACTGAGCCGGCTCGCTGCCAACAAGAATGAGCAAAAGAAATGACAATTTTGCCAGAAAAATCTCTGAAACAACAATTTAGGGTCTTTCAGGCAGAATAGTGACATTTCTAGTTATATTTTTCTGTCAGTTTTTCTGAAAACTGCTATTAGGCAAATAACAATGTGGAAATAGCTTGTCAGAAAGTATAGATACAAGCTCAGCGTGAACGGGGTCTTAAAAAAAAGCAGAGTAGTAGTAGTCAAAGCACTGGCTTGGGCCATTCATTTAGTCGAAAGGCAATTCAGATCTTCTCCACCCACCCTACATTTAGAAAAAAAAGAATGTCTCTGTTATCTTTTGGGGCGTCTTCCAAATCAGGCATGTGGCTGAAGGTCTCTCCTCGTGCTTGTCGTACCTGAGATTTCGAGACTGATGCGTGACGGGCGGAAAACATGTTCCAAGGGGCACTTGACTGAAATCAGTAGCAGTAGTGTAAAAAAAAAAAAAAAAAAAAGTCGTTGTCTCGTCTGTCTTGTTGGCGGGGGTGCATCAGGTGGCGCTGGGCTGTCGCGAGGTAAGTCCTCCTCCACCGCCTCCCGTTGACGAGGTGCTGTACGTGCGCGAGCGCTGTCGCACCACGGCCAGCCGGCACGGCAGTTCCAGGTCCCGGAAGAGCGGCAGGCCGGTGATGTCAGCCGCCTCGGGACGGTCGCCAGGGATGAGCGACAGCATGCTAAGCACCATGTTCAACTAACGAACAGAGACAACAAATGGGCTTGTGGCAAAAATACATTCACAAATGGAATGAGCAATAAATTTGAATATTACAAGAATAAAGTTGGAGTCCTGTAGGAAAAACAGTTGCCTTATCAGGAGAAAATGTTTGGATACGCTTAACCAAGATACAGAAAAAAAGCATGTGATCAGGTGCTACGCTAATGCTAATGATAAAAAAAAAGAATAGTAAATCAAAACGCAATTTTACAAAATTAAGTTGCAATAATCTCGTGAAAAGAGAAGACATTTAGCAATTTTCCCTTTTATATTAAACTAATTTTCCTGTGTGTTGTAAAATACATTTGAAAGTAAAAAAGGTGTGTTTTGTCACCACTATAAAGCAGCAAAGGGCCACTGACCTCGTGAAAGTTGTTTTTGGAGAAAGACTCTGGGAAGCGCAACGATCGAACCTCCATCAAGGTCTGCAGGAAGACATGACAACTCACGTGAACATCATGCCCAAAGAATTTTTTTTATCAAATAAAACAGGCATCAAAGTCAAAAACGATCCCTTAACAATATTGTCAATTTTGTTAGCTTGCACCCCTCGTGTGACTGGCCCAGAATCAACGGAATGAGGTTCTTAAGGAAGTTACGTTTCCATAACAACACAACTGAGTCATCCCATAGAGTGAACGGACCGAGGCTCCTCAGGCAAGTCAAGTCAGAGTAACAACACAACTGAGTCATCCCATAGATTTTAATTTTTGTCTCAAAACTGGCACAGAGGTTCTTCAGGCAGGTCAAGTTAGCACGACACTTGTTGACTCACCCTCACTCTTTCCATCTGCGTCCTAAACGGGTTGAGCAGCTCAAACAGGATCAGGCCCAGAGAGTAAATGTCCACTTTGTGCGAGTATGACTGCCCGGAAAGCTGCCAGGCGAACAACGACAACAACGACACAATGATAGTAGGAACCCATGTTGGAAGCACAAGTGCTCTCGCTGCAGTGACCCACCTGCTCAGGGCTCATGTAGAGCTTGGTCCCAACCTGGCCCGTGTGTCGTGTGAGGAGTGGCGCCGGTGTCAGGGCGCACTGCTCACACTCGTCCTCCTCGTGCTCCATGGCGGTCACCAGGCCCAGGTCGCCCACCTTCACCACATCGTCCACCGTGAAGAAGATGTTGGACGGCTGAGAGACACAGAAAAAAAGCGGCTCTGAGCGGAGCGGCTCTGAGCCTCAGGCTGTTGCTGGCTGCGTTTACCTTGAGGTCCCGGTGCATAAGGCCCTTGCTGTGCAGGAAGTCAACGGCTTCGGCAATCTGGAGGAAAATGTCCAGACACTGGTTGTGCTCCCTCTGCTCGGGCAGGCAGCGCTGGGCCATCCAGTCCTTCAGGTTCTCCTTGCGGCACAGCTGCATTTGGATGTACAGATACACCTGCAGACGGGATGGCACAAATTAGCGGCATTAAACTAGATCTTGCAGGTTGTTAGAATATAATGGGGCAAAATACCCGTTAAATTGTATGAGGGCGGTTGTAAGCCAAAATGGCAAAACAATATCAAAACTAAGGACTTTTTGGAGTCTGGAAAAGCAAATCAAGAAGCACGAGACAAAAAGAAGTGGCATCAAAACGTTGAACCTTGGGAGACGGCTGCACACGTTGGCCAGCAGGAGTCGGGGGTAGCGCCAGGGCCAGCGAGTTGGGCCGAGGTGGCGAAGAAGAGGAGGGCTGGCCGCTCTCAGGCTGTCGGATGTGCGATGAAGACAAACCGGTCCTCCCAACGCCGGATGGGTCTGAACGGGTGGCGATGGAGGCAGAGTCCTCCTCGGCATCCACCTCAACGCCGGCGTCGCGGTCACATCCCGAGTCCTCAAATACGATGTCAAAAGAGGACGAGGTGCAGTCACTGGGCCGGTGAGGCAGGCATAGATCAAAGGAGTCGGGTGTGTCGGGGCGGTCCGGCTCGGTCTGGCTGTCCGGTTCGGACTCGAAGCTGCCGTGAACCAGAATAGGGTAGAAGGACCGGTCGCCGTTGAGGCCCGAGCCTGTTGTGGTGTCGCAGCCGCCGAGGACCTGGTGATGATTGTACCCGTTCACCGGCAGACCTGCGGCACCGCCGCCCGAGTCGCCGCCCGAGCCACCACCCAGCGACACGGAATTGGACACGGGCACTTTGACGGACAGCGCCTCCATGTGGTCCACGAAGCTCATTGGCGATTCGGTGGCACTACAAGACAAACGAGTCAATTCGGACCTTTGTGGCAACAATGGTTCTGAGCTCGTTTTGCAATGCGGTGTTGCACACAAAATGCTTCACTTCATGCACGGCTGTGAATCGGCCGATGAAATGGTCCAACCCCGATGTCAGTCTTACCTGGCGTCTTGCAGCCACCTGTGGTCCATCTTCTCCTGCCAGCCCTCGGGGGGGCTCTCCTGCCATGCGTTGAAGTAGCGGATGATGCCGGGGTGCTCCAGCTTGGCCAAGGCTTTCACCTCCCGCATCACCTTCTCACGCGCCACCTCCCTGAAGGAGACAGAGAACGCCTTTGAGCAACACGGCTTGCTCGGCTCGGATTGGCGACTGCACCTGTTGGGCAGTCGGATCCGCTTGATGGCGTAGTTGCAGTCGTCCACTTTATTGCGCGCTTCGAAGACCACGCCGAAGCCCCCGCGGCCGAGGCACTGCACGGGCTCAAAGTCTGTCAGGTACCTGAAGAGACACACATGACAACATCTCAGCTCATTTAGTGACACCACATACAAGTTGTTGTTTTTGTTTTCGTGGTGATGGAAAGATATTTTTTAGTTTATTTGTTTGCATATTTTTATCCTTATTTCATGTTGCGCGATTGTACCGCTACAATTGTTCCTTGTTTGTGAGCTCCTTCACTGACGATGGTAATAAAGCCAATTCTGCTAATGACGTACCTGGACACGTATTTGCTGGAGCGCGTTTTCTCTGCGTCCGGCTCTTTGGATTCAACGACCCCGAGGTCGGTCTTGTCAGTCTGGCACTGCGTCTCGGACTCTTTACGTTGCTTCAGAGGAGAAAAAAGAAGAAAAAAAAAAACACGGATCAACCAAGATCTACTCGCAGAAAAGACAAAACCGGCCGTATTTGCTTTGGTAGAAATCCAATCAAAGCTAGCTGGGGTGAGCTCACTTGATTTGTTCCCTGTCCCACCCGTTGTGTGTACTTGAGGGTCCTTTTTGGGCTTGGGGGTCTTACCCTGCCGCTGACTGAGGCCGATGGGTGAAAAAACTTGCGCACCACGTAGGTGGTGGCGGCGATGCAGAAGACTATGGTGCCCAGGATCTCCTTCCACCAGGGCAGGAGCAGCACGGGGTCTTTGTTTCTGCCGCTCTCGGGCTGAGCCTCGCTTCTCTTGATCACACTCACCGCGCTATCCCGCTTCCCCCGGTAGCGCTTGTTGTAGGGAAAGTAGTAGCCGTTGTCTACGGAAGGAAGGTGGAGGGGCGGGTTAGATGTTGACGAGGCCAGCTTGCGGGTCCCGGGTCTCACCGTAAGGATACTGCAGGATGGACAAGGCTCCATTGCTGTACTCGTCATGGGAGAACTTGTCGTTGTTTAGACACTTGTCAAACTCATCCGAGCCGACCAAGGCCGGAGTCCGAGACGGCGAATCTGCCGAAGAGCAGCGGCGGGGTCAACCCGTGTCGTCATCCCGACTTTGCGAGGCGCTAAACTCACGGATGAGAGGCTTCCATTTGACGGTGGGTAGCGGAATGATGTCCTTCTCGGACCCGATGGCTTTAGACGGAAACTTCTCGGTGATCCTCACGGAGGACTGGAGGTAGAGCTGCCCCTGGAACATACCTTCAAGAGGGCACCCCAAAATATTCATGATAAATTTCAAGTCATTGTTACGCCCCTGCTGCTGTGTGAGCTTCAACCACACGGGGGCGCAGGTAAACACATACCCAGGTAAACACTGGACGCCGAAGCATCCTTGGCTGCGTCCGGATTGTCGTCGTTTTCGTCATCCTCCTCGTCAGTTTCCGAATGGTTGCTGTAGGCCGTGTCGTCAAACAGGCTTATGGGAGTGACTTTACCGCCGCCCACCAGCCAGGCGGAGGCAATGGGAGTGCAGAACTAGAACGAGAGCAAGCCATTTTCTAGCGGACTTACTCCCAAAGGTCCGCTACCTGCGTTTGAGCCAGGCAAAGCCGTCTTTTCTCACCTGGTGTTCCCAGACCAGCTGTCCATCAGCCCCGGTGCTGAAGGCCATCACCTTCCAATCAGGGACGGACACCTTGATGACCAAGTCCAGGTTGTAGTTCTTCTTGTTGTCCGCCTGCTCTTTGGACTCCTCTGTGATTATTTGTGGACGCTCCCCTCGCCACCAGGAGTCCCCGTTGGCCATCTCTCCCTCCAGGAAGCTGATGGCTGACTGCGCCTCTGGCACGAGTTTCAGCTCAAAGTTTCCCACGCTGAAGTTCCACCTGAAGCCCCGAAAATAAGCCACACTGTCATGTGACTTGATACTTTAAAATAAGGCCGGCGTCAGCCCGATACCTATATCAGGATATGGTTACTCGCCCATGCCTTGAGAATACTACGCACTTCTCCATTCCTGAGCGAGGTCTGATGGCTCGGACGCTCTTCTGGGTCCTCTGAAGCAGGAGCACGTCTTCGCTTTCCGTTTCTTCGGCACCCCAGTGGCTGCAGCCCACCGCAGAGCAGATGTAGCGCAGCTAAAGATGACGAGGCAATTTTGGTCAATGAATAACAAATTCAGAAAACAAATAAAAACTAATAAAACAATAATGTAATATATATATAATAAGAACTATAATAAACAAATAACTATAAAAACTGAAGCATTTACAAAAAAATACTAACGTGTTCTGATTCATAAGAAAGAAAGAAAAAACTCAAAATGAAGAAAGTCGTGCGTAATTGCCTACCTTGCCGCTGTAGGCGCCCAGGCCGTAGGTGGTGAGCGACTTGCCACCGACCAAGACGGTGTCTTCTCCGATGCGGTAGGACGACTCCAGGAGGGACTCCACGCTGAAAGGCACCGCCTCCATACTCTCACGATCGCGGTTCCACTGGAACAAGGCACCGTCCAGAGACGGGATCACCATCTTGCTGCCAAACACCTGGCGCCCGGGGACAAAGGAAAAAAACGCAGCCATGATTGTCAATGCTTTGGGCTGCTTTGAGTCATTTTGGCTGAATACTTTAGTTTGCTCCGTTTCGTTAAATAATGTTTTTGTTTTTGATTTTGTTTACTTTCTGCATCCTCAGCGACACTGCATAATGCGTGTTAGGCAAACCATGATGACATCATTGCAACAAAAAACTGACCCCAATCCCATCAGATCAACATCTTATATGGGATGGATAGTGCATGCAAGGCTAATTTAGTCAACGCAATCTCAATATTTACATTCAGGATAGAGATTCTGGCGGCTCGGTGGAGCACTGGGTAGCACGTCCGCCTCACAGTTAGGAGGGTGCGGGTTCGATTCCACCTCCGGCCCTCCCTGTGCGGAGTTTGCATGTTCTCCCCGAGCCCGCGTGGGTTTTCTCCGGGCACTCCGGTTTCCTCCCACATCCCAAAAAATACATGCTTGGTAGGCTGATTGATCACTCCAAATTGTCTCTAGGTGTGAGTGCGAGTGCGAATGGTTGTTTGTCTCTGTGTGCCCTGCGATTGGCTGGCAACCGGTTCAGGGTGTCCCCCGCCTACTGCCCGATGACGGCTGGGATAGGCTCCAGCACGCCCGCGACCCCCGTGGGGACTAAGCGGTTCAGAAAATGGATGGATGGATGGATGGATGGATGGATGGATGGATGGATGGATGGATGGATGGATGGATGGATGGATGGATGGATGGATGGATGGATGGATGGATGGATGGATGGATGGATGGATGGATGGATGGATGGATGGATAAAGATTCTTCCCACCCCCCAAAGTCAGACTTTTGTTTTTTAAACAGTTTAGGACAGCGAGAGAGGAAAATTGATGGTCGATGATGATTAAGTGGGCGGTAGACAGAGGTGATGTCATCTCTTCAAGATGATGAGATTTAGTGAGCTCATTAATGAAGCAGGTGGGAGGCACGCAGGTGAGTCACCTAGCCGCCGATGCTTTAATCCTCGGCTATGTTCCAACACAACTTGTAGATAAAGAGTTTGTGAGGAAACCTCGCTCCAAGTTTATTTTTTTTAAAATATTCTCAGAACTATAAAGGAATGCAAGTCTATTGGTTGCGTATCTTGGACGTCTTAAGCACAGAGCTAATTTTCGTCTGATCATTGCACTAACGTGTAATTAAAAAAAAAAATAGCTGGTAGCAAATTGGAACAAGTGGAGAGGCAAATGTAATTTTTGCTAAAAAAAAATATCGGCACTTTGACTCCTCCACTTCCGCCGGGCCGGAAGACAAATGACTTGCCGGCCGACTCGGACGCTCGTCCATCACGTCGCCTGATTGGCTCACAGTGTGTGAGTTGTCGTCATCTCTTGGCCCAAAACATTACCTCACTCTCCTAATCGCGCACATGCACGCAAGCACGCAAGCACGCACGCACGCACGCACACACGCACACACTTCATCCCTTTACACTCGCCAACATGAGTCACTCCACATTGATTGACAACCTTGCACTGACCTTTCGACACACACACGCACGTGCCCGCACACACACAAACACACGCGGCCGCACACACACAAACACATGCGCGCGCGCACACACGCACACACACACACACGCAAACACGCACGCACACACACAGACACACACACACACACACACACACTTTTCGTGCAGACAAAGCTGTTTTGTGTTTGTCGATGTAAAAAAAAGAGCTATAAAAAAAGACAAGAAAGGGGCGCAGTGCGGGGGCTGGGCGGCGGCAGGTGACTGGCTGCCTCCTCTCACAGCGTTTCGGGGGGCCAGCCAATTGCGCGGCGGCAGAGCCCTCCCTGACGGGAGCCTAATCGCCGAGCAGACTGAGTACACGCGCGTGGGCCGATGTAAACGCGTTAGCTGCGGCCTGAGGTGGCCAAGCTGCATTCAGAAAATAAGGACTTGTGGGGGTGGGGGGTGACATAAATACAAATACACACGCACGCACACACTCTCCTGGCAGAAATCATAACAGATGACATCATGGCAAAGTCAGCGTGTTGAGAGGTGAGGCGCAGACTTCTTTCTGCTCTGGCCCACTCCAATGCTAACAGGTGAAAATTTAAACAAGCTCAGCAGCTCACTGACACGCACGCACTAGGGTGACTTTTGTCGCTGTAAACAATTTGAAATTTTACCACAAACATCCTGCATGTGTGTGTTTTGTAATGACATGAAAGGAGGAGGTCTTAAATTGAAGGCGGCTAAGACGACAAAAACCCATCACAGTGAGGATTAAAGCCTCCGTAAAATCTTGCCGCCAAGCCTCACATAATCGTTGAAGGACCAGCGCAGCTTTTTTGTTTCCTCTAATAAACAGTTTGAGGAGAAGGGGGTGAGAAAAGACACGTCCATAAAATAGCGCAAATACAAACAAAAATCTTTTCTTTACGGACGAGACGAGTGGCGTGGGCGACATGGACTCGCCGCAACAGTTGTCGTTTAACGTTTTGATTTGACTTTTCTTGAAGACGAATGCAGGCGAGCACAAGTTGCTCTTGAAGGTGACATTGGGGCAGAGGTGCAAATGCGAGTTTGCGCCGCTGCGAGGTTCCTTCAGGGGCTTTTGACACTTTGGAGCCTCCGAGGAGTGCACAAACACGCACACATAGAAACAACGAAAAAGAAGCTCTCCTGAAATTTTACATCTCAAATACAAAAAAAAACGTGAAGACACCAAGTTAAATTTAGAACGGCAGACTTGACAAGACTTGTTCATCCATCCATCCATTTTCTGAACCGCTTAGTCCCCACGGGGGTCGCGGGCGTGCTGGAGCCTATCCCAGCCGTCATCGGGCAGTAGGCGGGGGACACCCTGAACTGGTTGCCAGCCAATCGCAGGGCACACAGAGACAGACAACCAATCGCACTCACACTCACACCTAGGGACAATTTGGAGTGATCAATCGGCCTACCAAGCATGTTTTTGGAATGTGGGAGGAAACCGGAGTGCCCGGAGAAAACCCACGCGGGCCCGGGGAGAACATGCAAACTCCACACAGGGAGGGCCGGAGGTGGAATCGAACCCGCACCCTCCTAACTGTGAGGCGGACGTGCTACCCAGTGCGCCACCGAGCCGCCCAAGACTTGTTCATATATTTCTATATTTCTATCTTGTGAAATGTTGGATTCACACCACGCCAGGTTGTGTTTTGATCACCAGAGTGGTTGGGTAGCTCAAAGGGGCAGGGCGGGGCTAGGCACCGTGATGGATGCTGATTGGTGGACATAGAACGAACAATTACACAAGACGAAAACAAATGTTTCTTAAGTTGAAAAAAATCTAAAACTAAAATCCTAAACGAGACCACTCAACTTTCATCGAATCCCAATTTCAAATTTTTTAAAATTATTTTAAAACCCTAAACTAGAAAGTCGAAACCAAACAAAAAAAACCTTGATCCTCATCAAATCCAGAATCTAAAACCACCACTCAATCTTCGAATCCCGAATTGACCTCGCAAACTTTATAACAGACCGCAAGGCGTACTCCGAACTCTGACAAGAGCGTCAGGGTTTCAGTCCCGGATTAAGGTGTCAAGCAGGGGTTGATTAGCCATCCCATCCACGGGCCAGAATTCACCCTCCCTCCCGAGAGCTCGGCCTCAGTGCCGCTCCGATGTAGGCGATTTTAAGACGACGTGTGCGCGTGTACCTCCTGTGTTTGTGTGTGTGAACCTCAGCGCTCAACAAAAACTGATAATCTCCTCCAGGCCAAACCGCTCCTCTTAGCAGAGCGAAGAGGGGTGGGTGTCTCGGCATGTTTATGTACATGTTTCTCATGTAGGCAACGCCAACGCCTGCTCGACTGTTCAAAGTGCAGCGAGTTCAGCGGCTGCTCTTAAAGAAGGGGTGCCCTGGGATTAAAGGGGGAGGGGTGAAGTGTGTGTGTGTGTGTGTGTGTGTGTGCGTGTGTGTGTGTGTGTGTGTGTTGTCTTTGAAGAAAAGGCGATTCGTTTTTTTTTTTTCTTTTGTAACGTGAGCTGTTTTGTAACTTGACGCTGTTTAGGGATAGCTTCAATTTTTTGGGCCTTAAAGGACATGTATCATGTAAAAATTGACTTGTTTTTTTGCTTTTAAAATAATTTTCCTGAGTATCTGGAGTATCCAGGAGTGTAGAAAAGTGTAATACAGCGGAGCCTCGGTTTTCGAACGTCCCGGTTCTCGAACAAATCGGTATTCTAATTTTTTTGCTTCGGATGTCGTACGAAATTTTGGTTGTTGAACCTCGCGCGATGAGCCGAGAGGACCCGCATGCCAACTGACTCCATTCGTTATTACATTGTCGTTTGAGGATTGCATCAATTCTAATCATGCCTCCAAAGGAAGCAAATGGGAGCAGTATAGCTGATAATGTCGAAAAGAGGAAAGCACTGTGCAAAAGGGTTGAATTTATAAAAGAATTAATCGCAAAATATGAGTCCAGTGTGCGTGTGTCAGAGTAGGCGCGGGAGTTTTGCATGGCAAAATCGACGATAAGCTTGATCCTAAAAAACACAGACGCTCTTAAAGTGATGTTGCGAGGGGCGACTGTGCTTACCTTTTTAAAATTAAGAAAACGTTTTTGCTGTTTTCTTTCATATGATCTTTGAAATGTTGTCTTTCATTGGTAAAAATAAGTTGCTACAGATACGGTTATTTATCCAGTTTATGGTGTAAAATAATGAAAAAATGCTTTAAAAAAGCGTTTATTTTGGCTTTGAACGGATTAAATTTTTTTCCATTATTTGTAATGGGAAAACATGATTCGGAATTCCAACAATTTACCGTATTTGCCGGTGTATTGGTCGACCTTTTTCGATCCAAAATCGACCGAGAAAAATCGACCTCGACTTATACACCGAGTCATAAAATTTAACTTCGTATTCATCGCTTCAAATGTGATGGTAACCAAGGCCGTTTCTCATGCATCTCATTGTGCGTTGCACTTAGAAAATTTGAACCGGGCGGCGTGCGTGAGTGCGCGGCCCGCTGGAAGTCGAATGAGGCGCCGCGATCTCCTGCGCGGTGCTTATAAAGTGCCGATCCGCTCGGCTTGGAGCTATTTCCGGCCTCCCGTTGGTGCCGGGCGGCGTGCGCGAGCTCGCCGGCCGCTGGAAGTCGAATGAGGCGCCGCGATCTCCTCCGCGGTGCTTATAAAGTGCCGATCCGCTCGGCTTGGAGCTATTTCCGGCCTCCCGTTGGTGCCGGGCGGCGTGCGCGAGCTCGCCGGCCGCGATCTCCTCCGCGGTGCTTATAAACAGCCGATCCGCTCGGCGGGGGCTATTTTCGGCCACTTGGCGCGTGCGCACGGCCTCCCGGATGTGCCGGGCGGGTGCGCGAGCTCGCCGGCCGCTGGAAGTCCAATGAGGCGCGCGATCTCCGACGCGGTGCTTATAAACAGCCGATCCGCTCGGCGGGGGCTATTTTCGGCCACTTGGCGCGTGCGCACGGCCTCCCGGATGTGCCGGGCGGGTGCGCGAGCTCGCCGGCCGCTGGAAGTCCAATGAGGCGCCGCGATCTCCGACGCGGTGCTTATAAACAGCCGATCCGCTCGGCGGGGGCTATTTTCGGCCACTTGGCGCGTGCGCACGGCCTCCCGGATGTGCCGGGCGGGTGCGCGAGCTCGCCGGCCGCTGGAAGTCCAATGAGGCGCCGCGATCTCCTCCGCGGTGCTTATAAAGTGCCGATCCGCTCGGCTTGGAGCTATTTCCGGCCTCCCGTTGGTGCCGGGCGGCGTGAGCTCGCCGGCCGCTGGAAGTCGAATGAGGCACCGCGATCTCCTCCGCGGTGCTTATAAAGTGCCGATCCGCTCGGCTTGGAGCTATTTCCGGCCTCCCGTTGGTGCCGGGCGGCGTGCGCAAGCTCGCCGGCCGCGATCTCCTCCGCGGTGCTTATAAACAGTCGCATGCGCACGGCCTCCCGGAATTTGAACACATTTCGTCAATAAATTTCGCATATTGAATTTTGAAGTTTAATATACTGCAACAATTGAGCTCGACTTATACAAAGGATATATCATAAAATCGTAAATTTCCGTCGAATTTTAGGGGGTCGACTTATACACCGAGTCGACCTGTACACCGGCAAATGCGGTACTTCTCGAACAGTCTTCTGGAACGGATTGTGGTCGAAAACCGAGGCTCCGCTGTATATCCCTCCAGGTGCTGCAGAGGTTGAGGATCGCAACCTCAAATGCTGGACTTTAAGGTGACCACTACAGGGCTTCTGTCAGTTTTTTTTATCTATTACATCACATCTGTTGGGGCAGGACAAACCAAACAAGGTAATGGGTGTTGCCAAACAAAAATCAGAGTAATAAACATGGCGGATTAGCGAATCCGCCTTGTTTAAAACCAATCCGCCTTGTTTAAAACCAATCCACCTTGTTTATTACTCGGTAAGACTTTTGTAGTCCAAACAACTCAAGGATTCCAAAGTGAAGAGATCAAAATGTCCCCTTGTTGGATGCATCAATGCATCAACGCTGTTTTCATTTCTTGTGGGTCTATTTTGAGTAGTTGTATCAGATGAATTGCATCGAAGGTGCTGTATTATTCTTGGGTAACACAATGTGTTTAATGGATTCGTTAGCTTCTTGCTAGCGCTAGCATTGGCTTACTTCGTAGTTTGACTACAGTGCGTTTACAAGACGTTCATAAATATTGTGAGGGGATTTATTTTATTATGTGTCATGTATGGCAGTATGGACAAGTCTTCGGTCGTTGATATCTTTTAATCAATCAAAAAGCTTGCGGCGCAAGTAAACACCACCTTGTTTAAATAAAGCAAAAAAAAAAAAGTAAACGCTACCTTGGCTAAAAAACTACAAATATGTTGACTGGAAAGGGAGGCACGCATCTTGCAGCGTGTGAAGTATCTCATTTGCATTTAAAGAGACCGCACCAAAACGGCTTGCTCTGAGCCGCACCTCAGAAGTAGAAAAGAGGGACCTGTGATGGTATCAAAACGAGAAATTCAGACAAAAGCATCGTTGTTCCACTTTGTATAGACCACAACTAAATGAGTAGTAAAATAGTAGAATTTATTACCGTGATATTTGGGCTTTAAGTATCAATTGCTAGTATCGGCTTCCTCCACGATTACCCAATATGTTCAACTCAAAATTACAAATTTGAACTCGCATCAACATTGCGGTCGGTCGTCGTAACCTTTTGGGCAAGTGACTCTCAACCGGTCCGTGAGGACCCAAAAGTGGGTTGTGGATTATTTTTGGGTGGGTCGCAGACAGGCAGTAAATATTTGCAGGCATTCCTCAAGTACACACACACACGACAGTTACGTCAGTACATTTGCACGCTCTCTTATTATTGTCACACACTGGATATGTGAACACAAATGATGGCGCAACACATGTGGACAGACACGGTAACAATCGTGTGCTTGAAATATGCAGATCGCCGTTCCACAACAAAGACATTTGGCTTGGTTTGGTGGAATAATTTTGTTTCTGGAACGCCAGATGCTATTTTGGGCAATTATTGGGTGGGGGGGGGTTACCTCAGGTTTGCTGAGGCTGGAGGACACCAGGCAGCCCGAGCCGACGTCCAGGTCCCACTGTTTGCGCCCCTGGTTGTGCGGGTCCAGCGCCGAGATGCGCCCATCAAGGGTGCTGATGATCACCAGAGACCTGCGCAAACATTCCAAACAAACATCAGACTACACTAAAGGTGAGCTCAGGCATTTTCTTCAGAACCCTTTAACCAGCTTTGTGGCTTCAAATTCTTTCGGGACTTTGCGGCGAACATCGCCGAAGCCTGCCGGCCCCGCCCATTGTGCCGCACCGGCTGTCATTCAAGTGTCGGGCCGCAGGGGCGGACTATCGATTGGATGGCTGCTGCTGCGGGACACAACCTTTCCAATGTGATTCATTTTTCCCTTTTATACTTTAAGGGGCTGAGGACAATGTGGAAATGCCGCTTTAGGAATGATTGATGACTTGATTGGGCTCGATTCTGACTGGCAAACGGCTTTCTCAGTCATGGCGGGCCCGCACGCAACAGAGCGCACCAACTTGAGTGGCTCTGAGCAGCCGCTATTGATCAGAAGAAATCCGTGACGGATGGCGGCTATCGAACAGCTCTTGAGCATCAAGGAGCGCCGGAGGATGTGTCGTCCCGTAGGCAACTAAAGGTGGGATTGTTCCCGATCGATGGGAGGAAGTTTCCTCTGATTGTGCACATTGCCTGTGAAGACCGAACGCTGTGGTGGGGAAAAAAATGAAATGAATATTTGAAGGCAAAGAAAGTAAGGCTTTCCCATTGAATGCTAAAGAATTCAACAGTCAGAAATAGGTTCAAACGTTTCCAAAAATACAAACATGGTAACAAGGCGTCAAAGATAAGATGATCGCCGCCTCCCGCTGGAAGAAAAAAAAAATCAGCTCCTGGCATTATCAGGCGTGCTACGAAAAATATTGTTTTGCCCTTCTCTCGGCCGCCAATGAGAAAAGGAATTGACTCGCCCTTTCTATTGGCTCTTGGGCCTGCTCACATAAAGCTGATTGGCTGTTGCTAAGCAGTGGGGTGAGGACCAGCCCCTTTCCAGTCTCGCCGAGGAAGGAGAAAAAGAAGTCACAGAGTACAAGTGAAGATGGAGATCAAAAGCTTTTGTGGGGTGCTGATGAAGTGAGGGGGGTCGGAGTATCCTCACATGGTGCTGATGGAGCAAATGAGCAGAGCGGCGGCCAAGCCAAACAAAAGACGACACCCTAGAAAAAACTAAACACAAAAACACTACAACAGCCCCACGCAGCGAATCCAGCTGCGGGCGGTTTATTTCTAAGAGCGCTTATCAAAGCTGAGGCTATGTCAGCCGCATCTTGGGGCTCCGCAAAAATAATTAACGATAAATCACTCCGACAGACGCAAGCCGGCATAAAAACAAACGTCTTCCATCCAGCAGTCATTTTGTGCTTGTAGTTAGCAAGGAACTACGCTGGAATGAGTGGAGGATCTTTAGTGAACAAAAGTAGCGTTTTGCCGCCCAATGGAGGCATCTTATTGGCAAGGCCTTGAAGTGAGTTGAGGCACTTTTTTTTAGACAAAATTAGTGCTTTGCCACCATCTATGGGGTATCTTGTGACTTGCGGTGATTCGTTTAGACAAACGCGGAGATCTTCAGGCAGTTGAGGAGCTTAATTCAGACCAAAGTAGTAACTTGTTTCCATCATGCAGCATCTGTAGGCCATTCTAAACGCAAATGAAAACATTTTCACCTTCATCACACAATGCAACAGCAGCGGCGGTGAGCAACTTTTAGCAACAAATTGACCCAGCGGTGAATAGGGAAGGAGGTTGAGGAGGGGCGAGGCTGCCTAACAGCGGCTCGTTAGTGTCGCGCCATCATCGTGTCCTCATGGCGGCGGAGCGTGAGGAGCCAATTAGCCCGGTGCTCAGCCGCCGCTCCTCGGAGACAAGCGCACGCTCGCAGGAGGTGCTAAAGTGAGCTGTAAACACACTCCATTCAAAGAAAGCGGCACAGCGCGGCGCAATGTTTACATCTGGCAGGTCTCCAAGGAGAGCCGCCGCAGCCGCCGCCAATCAGGAGGCGCCGAGCGCCGGCCGCCAGCCAACGGGGCCCGTGTTGTTCTCCGGCGCTCAGTCCAATGGGCAGGCGGTTGTGCGTCGAACCGGCCAATGGCAGCGCGGGGCTGCTTGTAACCATGCGACAAGGCGAGTGGCGAGGAGCGTCCAAAATACAAGCGCGTGGGGAGCACGTGCCGGGGAGAAAGTTGAGAATGCGGCGACCTGCGCTCGGGCGGCCGCACCCAAAGTTGAGAAGGCGCACTCCAAATTCTTTGCGCCAAAATGCATTTCAAAGGTGAAAAGAATGTTTGAAAGCCGCTTGTCAGACATTGACCAAGTGGCAGAAGATGTCTTTTAAGCGCAGACGGGGGAAGATGTGAAGCAATAACTATAGAAAATTTAAAATCCAAATTACAATAAGCCATAAAAGTGCTGATAACATTTACCACTTAACTGTACAAGGAGAAACATGAAGCAGGTCATGTTAAGTTATTTTCAGATTTTAAAAAAAAAGTCATTTTATAGGGCAAGAAACCTGGTGACGAGACATGATGCAAACCAGAGGTGGCCACATTAAAAAAAATAAGTCCTGTCATTACAAATTTAATTCCTGTCTGTCTTTGTCCAAGTGTCAAAGTCAGGGGGACTGCAGAGTCAAGGGTGTGGTTTTTAGGCAGTTAAAAAAAAAAAACACAGAGAGACTCGTCTCTTCTTGCTTGCACAAGCGCGCTGAGCTCCGCATGGTGCTCTCTTGCCATGTCGGCTCGCACGTGCTCAAATCCAAACGGCGTGGCGCCACGCTCCCGGCAGCTGATTGGCCCAGCCGCCGCCGTGCGATTGGTTGTTGCCAAGCAGTGAGTGCAGTAAAAACAAGACAGCATGCTCCATCCATCCTTCGACCGGCTACCGGCTTGTTTTTCCTCCTCGCTCGCCTTCTCGGAGCATCCCACCTTTTTTTTTTTGCCTTTGCCCCACCCAAAGTGCTGCAGTGCTGCGGGATGCGTCCTGCTGCCAACTTGTCAAAGGAGCTCGTAAATCCAATCTGCTGCCCGGGGAACAACTTTTCAAATCACAATAGACGACTCTTCATCTTTCTGAGCTAAATGAGCACTACGTGGCACCGCAATGCAAAATGCAGAATCCTGCGTATGCCACCTATAAACTTTTTTGTGGGTCTATGTATTCATGAGGGCGATGTCTAACCAAATTTCATGTTGCCAATTGAAACTGACTTTGAGGGGACATTTTTTTTCAAAACTAAAATGGCAAACCTCCTGCATGTATGGTTCCAAACATTTTTACACACAATTTTAAACACAATTTTTACCAAATTTCCACTGCAAAATGAAACGAGCTTTGGATATTAGAATTTAATTCAATTTGTTCAATTCTCTATGGTGCTAACGATTCAGAGCAAAACAGCTGACTTGCGTTGACTGTTGGGATTCTTGAGATTTTTTTTGTGAGTGAGTCAACTCCCGAGTGACATGTTTACCAAATTACTTGGTGATAAGTCCAACTGTTTTTTTCAAGTCAAACGGCAATAAATCAGAATCGCCAAAACGAGCACCTTTCTGTGTTTTAGCAGAACTAGTGTGTGTGACAACACATGATAGAGAATGTTTTTGTCCTGAAAAGGACATATTCGGGTTACAAAAAAAAAAAAACACGTCCGCCTCACGCGTGCTAGAAAACTTTCCCTCACACTTCATTCACATCCTCGACTGGCCTGTCATATTGAGGACAGCTCTATTAATATACTCTTCCTGGTTACCCGCCATGCGACCACTCAAACTAAGTCAGCAGGACAGTTTTTTTTTTTTTTTTTAAAAAGCATAAAAATATGAAGTCGTTCCAAAACATGAACACCTCCTTTTCCTCTGCAAGCTAACTATAGCCAGACCTGTGTGGCCCTGCCGCTCAAATCCTGAGCAGTGGCCCGTCTCTCAGACACCATTGGCCGACAGGACGGCCAGCCCGGCCCATTGGCTGTTGCTAAGCAGTGGGGTTGCCGCACGGGATCCGGAGCTGTCGGAGCCCTGAGGGTGTTAAGGGCGGCGGCGCAAAGGAAGGTGGGGGAGCAGGTTCAAACCTAACCTCCCGAAGGCGGGAGAGGTGCAAGTGGAATCGGGTGAAGGATGCTGTGATTTTTTGTTTTAGGTGCTACTTAGTGAAAAAAGTTTGACAAATAGCACTGCAGTCCTTCCCACTTGCTGCAATGGTACTACAGATGCTACCTTTGAGTTTTGAACAAATATTGAACAAAAACATTTGAGTGACTCAATTTGTCAACAGGGGACGCGACTTACTATGCGCAGAGGCCCTGTCAGTCTTGGAGGTACAGAAAGGTTTACGCATGCATAATTCACGCGTGTGCATGTAAACACGTCATCTCGGGGGAGGGGGGTTCCTACATTTACAGGTGAGCCACTGACAGCAGCAGCTGCTGATCAAAGCGTACAACTACAAAATTAATAGACGACAGGAAACAAAGCACACAATGGAACACAGCTTTCAAAATATCACAGGAACATTTTTAAGGTGGCAAATTAACTAATAATACGCAAAAAAGTCTGATATTCAGCAGGGTCAAACTTTTGATAACAGATTAATCAGCCGATGAAACTGTACATTGCAGCCTGTTGCGCTTTGCAGCATCACGTTTGATGTGTGCACGACCTGAGCCAAGTTCAGCGGCAATCCTCCCGACGGCTGGATGGAAAGCAGGCATGTAAACCTCAGAGGACGTCACACGAGGGAGCGACATGCTTCTCCTGTGAACCAGCTGAACGGGGCATAGCTAACAAAGAACACACGCAAAGTCGAATGTGCGTTCTTATTTGTAATCTGTACCATTTTGGTGCTGACTGACGCGTTGCAGTAGACGCAAGCGATGCACTACAAAATGAGCCTGCAGCCTCAACAGGCTGCCGCCCATAGCACAATAAAAAGCCAATTGGGGCACACTGACATTTCAAACATAACAACAACAACAACCACCACAGGGAATTGGATGTAAATATGTCAATAGATGTAGACCAGAGGGTTTCAACTGGTTTTGTCCAAGAGTTGTTGCGACCACTTTTATAACCAAAGGACCACTGCTTTGGCAAAATATTTTATTTTGCACTGAATGAGGATAGACCTATACAGGCTATTTATTTGTACCTGTATGTCTATTTTGAGAATCTCAGCTACGTTTGACATAATTTGGATGGGTGAATGATTCACAAAATTAGGTGGAAATAAATTAAAATAATAAATCAATTTTATGTTTTAAAAATGTTACAATTATTTTTCATTTCCAATTTCGCGGACTACCTGCAATACCGCCACGGACCACTAGAGGACATAGGACCACCGGTTGACAATGGTGTGTAGAACATCAACTGATGGAATATGAACATGTTTGCTACTCATGTTGACATGATCTGATTTTGATTTACTCTGTGCCATCTTTTAGTTCTGACATTTTGTTGGGTTCCTATCCGAACTCGTCAAGATCTCAGCGTGTATAAGAGCTAACCTAGCTATAAATGAAAATTATAACCACAACGATAAGCATGTTAAAGCGATAAGGCCGCTAATGAGTGACGTTTTATGAAAAGAAAAGATTTTAGGGCGATATTGGCTTCAAATTGTACCTCCGGCAACGACAATTCATATCACTTTTGACAAAATGATTTTTATTATTACACAACTGTACAGTTAGTGGCACAACAAACATTTAGTTGTCGTGGTTCGCCTAAAGATCCAAATTGCGCCCAGCATGCCTCAATCATAATTGCATGCAAAAACTCATCACAATCTTTAGTTTTTATAAGTAATCTCCAATGAGGCGCTTTTTGCGACAAGGCTCTGGCCGTTATGGCAGTCATGTGCAGGTGTACCTAATGACGTGACCGGAGGGGGCTATTTATATTTTGTTTGGGATCACAGAGCAAACAAATAACATAAAAACATTAAACAACTTAATAGCAACAAAAGAAATATTATGGGGTTTTTTTTGTCTGTTTTAAGTGCTTTGGAAGCAAACGATTATTTGGGGTCCTTGCTGGGCGTGTTGTGATGTCGCCCCATCCGAGCTGCCACATCACCCCCGCCCACGTGCGTTGACCACAACATGCACCAAAAATCTAAAGACAAATATTGCAATTTTCAATTTTTACAACTTTTACATAACTTTCATTGTTTCACCGCTTGGTTTCCGTTGCTGTACAATTTGTCAGCTGGCTAACTCTCGTTTTAAGGATTTAAATGGCACGATAAAAAAAAGTTTGAAGTACAGTTAGAAAATAAAAAGAAAAATACATTGTCCGGTTGATTGTTATTTGGGGATGCAGGGCTTCTTTAAGATTATTTCGGTCATTAGTCAAGTTAGGAAGGCGAAAGCTTTGAAAGTTGTTTTATATAAGCGCTCGGTGGGAAGGGGGGACGTGTTCATGATGTTGGCCAGCTCGGCATCGTCGTGTTCCGTGTCACATCCGCCTCGCTTACCTCCTCATTGGGAAACTTCCGTGACGTTCTCCACCGCAGGACGCCTTGTCTTCGGCGCTCGGCGTCCCGTTGTCCGCGACGTCCTCCACGGTCACATCCGCCACCGCCGGCCGTAGCTTCACCGCTCGGTGTCCATCGCCCAAGCCCCTTGTGGCAAGCCGGGGCTTCCCGTCGGCGACGACCGAACCCAAAGTGTGCAGGGTCCCGATTCCGACGAGCACGTTGAGGAGCAGGAGCGCCAGAGAAATGCTCGCGTTTCCAAAGCGAAGCCCCCTTTCCATTTGGAAGGCTGGCTCATTAGTGAAGCAGCAGATTTACATGCCACTGCTCGGCCGTGTAAATCTTTACATACAAGAAAAATAATCGTTTGTGTTATGAGTGTCAATAAGAGTTACGTCGTAGTTTGCCCTAAAGTGCCCTCTCGTTCTCATTTATGTAAACACAGCCACGGGAAGAGAACGGAGCGTTATCCTCTTTATACTTGATGCAAGACCTGCCGTGGTTACGATTCGAGGCTCCGCCTTGTTTCCATACAGCAATTGGACGTTGAAAAGCATGCGTTCGTTAAGACCACTTTCCGTTGACTGGAGAAGTGTCAATCAAAAGGGGCGGCATACTCAGCACAAGCTTATTGGGCCGACTACCCGTCACTCAAGAAGAAGCCCGCGGAAACGACCAACTTCAATATCAGTGCATCTAACTGGCCGACTCTCGGACGTCCAAGGCGTCCAATCGGAGAGGCGATTGTGGTAAACAACACCGCGATTGGCTCAATGCGTTGCCCTGTTTACAAGAGGAGATAACTGCATTGGATACTCCAGTCGTCAATCAGCAGTGGTTGTCGAGTCGCCCGAAGCAAAAACATCAACGTGGCTCCCACTACACAGTTGTCGCGGTATATTCTCTTCCTGTGGTCAGGGGTTATCTTCCGACGATTATCAAGTCGAAACTAAATAATTAATCACATTTAAAAAGGGAAAAATTGACGTCGAGATCACAAACAAATTAAAAATCTACTTAAAGTCGCGTAAGATACAATGGAAATAATAGCACCAATAATAGCAGTATAAAAAATAGATGAATAATTGACCTATATTTTGCTTTTTGCATTACCAGTTTTCATTGAAGAGACGACAGAGACGGAATTATCTTGCTGAACAAATAAATAAATAATAATAATGATGATTCAAGATTCAAGAGTTTTTATTCGCCATGTTTGAGCGTGCCAAACAAGGAATTTGACTTCGGTAAATCACAACATTCAGGACATGTGAAAAACGGCAAATATTCTCAAACATCCCCTAATCTTAAACTCCCAAGAGGGCAGGGAAAAACTCAAAACTCCAGCTAGGGGAAATGAGAAACCTTGAGAAGAGACCACAGATGGGAGGGTCCCTCTTCCAGGATCTACTAGCTCACAGCTAGTATTGCACCAAAATAGCGTTTATACAGTGAGTGACGCAGATGTTTGTAAGTACAGCTCTGCAGAAAAAGTCCAGCCCACCAGAATCAATCCCTCCCATCAGAATCAAGTCTACCTCGTCGTACACTCCAGATTTGGAGTGGGGTCTGATTGCAGAACGCAGAAGGGTATCACTCCTCCCACAGCCTGCGAAATACTACTCCGCCCGTCCACTCACAACGCCCAACTTGGAGTCTTCTACAGCCTGCCCCTAAGTGGAGGCAAGTGGTAATCGCTGGGGTGAAAAGTGAGCGACTGATTTGATTGACTGAAGAGTCGTGAATTGAGAGACTGCTCGCTGACTTTGTAAGTAACATAGCACAAACATAATGCTTTATTTATTATGCATTTGTTTGCGTCCTGGAGGAGTCACAGAACCCTCCTTCTCCTATGAGAGTGCGTTCAGTTGGACTGAAATGGGGCTTCTGCATGGAAGAATAAACCGTCTGCATTGTGACTCGCGCTTGTTTTTACATTCTTTGCACTGTTCCAGCCTTATCTGCCTGGGTTACTTCACAGTATACTTTTATTTGCCACTATGAATATTTAGTCATTTATTCATTTTTTCATTTTTATTAGAATAAAAAAAAGAAACACTTGAAATACTTCTTTCCACAGAAAAATTGAAATTCTCCAGGTAGGCCTAACTACAACCAACAACCAACCCAGGTTGGTATGGGGTGCAATCTGTTGTGCTACTTTGCATGAAGCATCACTGTACACAAGACCGATTTAAATGATCTGTTCTTTTTTTCTATTTCAGGTTTTGTAATCTTGAAGTGAAACCTAGGCTGCAGAGAAACAGCGCATGTTCACTGCTGTTATTGTGCGTCAACTATACTCCAGACTCTGGGGTCCCCAAACTTTTTCCTGTGAGGGCCACATAACTTTTCCCATCTCTGATGGGGGGCCAGGGTCAGTTTGTAACAAAAAAAGTGTGACGATTGCAGGAGTGCCTAAACGTAAAAATGTATTGCTTTCCAGAAAGCACAAGCAAATAACCCTTACTGGATTCCTCACAGAACAAAAGTCAGGAAATAAATAATAACACTATTCAGGAAATACTAAATAATAACCAAATAACCTTCTCTGGGTTCTTCACAGAAAAAATCCAGGAAACGAACAACACTATTTATGAAATAAATCATTACCAAATAACCCACTCTGGGTTCTTCACAGAAAAAAAGTCCATGGAACATAAACTTTCTGTTGTGCCGTCCACAATCCTAACAGGTCCAAATTCAGCTTAGTTGACAGAGCAGAATCTCTTACTTAAATGAGCAGGCTCTCAAAGTTCTTGTTTCCTTCCTTATCATCCTTTTCCAGTAGGCTTGTAGACATCGCTGTCTGCAGCTCTCTCATCAACTTCCCTGTGAAAACCACAAAGCAAGCAGGCTGAGAAACTGAACTAAGTGATACAGCACCGACACATCACAACCAGTACCACAACCTGTATGGTTGTGGAGATGGATTTTATCCCAGTAGATTTTATTATGATTATATTTTTTATACTCAGAATGACTCATTCTAATCAGAAAAGTGAGCTTTCCTTTGTATGTTCATCAGTTCACAGTGTGGGCCTGCATCTGCCAAATGACTGGTTCAGCTGAGCTTGGCTTACAAATGTAGTATTCTGCTGAGCTAACAGTCCACTTTTGAGCTTTGAGAGTTTGTCTGCTCACATTTGGCCTTGTAAGCTATCATACTTGTCTTTGCGACGAGATGCATAGTGTCGCCGCAGATTGTATTCTTTGAATGCCGCCACCGCCTCTTGACATGATACAGACAGCCTTTTCTTTGCATTGAACAAAAAAATAATCGTTTGTCCACTGCAGGTTAAATGCCCTGCATTGTGTTTACAGGAAGGTCACTTGGAGATAAAACCAGCAGGTGCCAGAGGGAGACAGCCCAGCTAAAGATGATCGTCAAGGCTGAAAGACGGAAAGGAAAACAACAGCCCCCACACATCGAATCGCCCATAATCAGCACCCAACCCCACGGAACCAGCTCTCACCGAACCGGCACCCGCTCCCATGGAATCAGACTCTCCTGCG
Source organism: Syngnathus scovelli (assembly GCF_024217435.2). Classification (NCBI taxonomy): domain Eukaryota; kingdom Metazoa; phylum Chordata; class Actinopteri; order Syngnathiformes; family Syngnathidae; genus Syngnathus; species Syngnathus scovelli. The sequence continues at coordinate 5,659,162 of NC_090860.1, read as the reverse complement.
AACTTGCCCCGCCCCAAAGACTCATCACCCATCAAACTCGGCCCACACTGGCATGTGCAACTGAATATAAGCTGACCGCAGAAGGGTGGAACAGAATGTCATGTTATATGCGTGCATGAAATACAGGGTCCGGCAAAATGATCTGACACATTTTCAGATTTAATAAAATGCAAATAAATTAAAGAAACAAAAACGTTCTTTTTATTTTCGAAAAGTACATATAATGCCATTTTGTTTCGTTTTGTTTCGTTTCATTTAATTTTCGTTTCGTTTTCGAATAATGTTATTTTGGTCTTACCGCTGCCACATTTTCTGGAGTTTTGGCGGTGCGAGGTCGGCCGGTTGATTTTCGTTTCAATGCTGGTCCACTGGCTTTGAAGTTAGTTACCCATAATAAGATCGTGTTTCGAGTAGGTACGGGATCATGTCTACCAAGTCTGAAGCGCAAATGGAACGCTCGTTGTGTTGCAGTTACAGATTCGTTCTTGATAAACGCTTCCACAAGGAAAGTGCGATGCTCACCAGTCCAGTTCATGTTAGCAACTGAAACGAAACAAAAAAAGTTAAAGTCCCAATGATCATCGTCACACACACATCTGGGTGTGGTGAAATTTGTCCTCTGCATTTAACCCATCCCCATGTGATTTTGATCCATCCCCTGGGGGAGAGGGGAGCAGTGAGCAGCAGCGGTGCCACGCTCGGGAATCAGTTGGTGATCTAACCCCCCAATTCCAACCCTTAATGCTGAGTGCCAAGCAGGGAGGTAATGGGTCCCATTTTTTATAGTCTTTGGTATGACCCGGCTGTGGTTTGAACCCACAACCTTCCAGTCTCAGGGCGGACACTTTACTACTAGGCCACTGAGCTGGTGAAATACAGTCAAACCTCGGTTTTCGACCACATTCCGTTCCAGAAGGCGGTTCGAAAAGTGAATCGGTCGAATTACGAATCTATTTTTCCCATTGCAAATAATGGGGGGGGGGGGGGGGGGGAGAGCCTTTTTTAAGCATTTTTTCATTTGCGCATTTTTGTCCGATCGTGCAACTGCAGCGCACCGCCGAATGCGCATTCGTAGCTCGCCGCCGACCGCGCAACAGCACCGCGCTGGTCGCATTATTGTGACAGAGCCGTCGCTGAAATTTAGAAAATATTTTTAAAGTCCTGATGTATTTTCCAAAATTTAAGTGGACCTCAGTGCGCAGGGAGCTTAATTTACTCCGATCGCACAACCGCAGCGCGCCGGGTGCACACTGTCGCATTGCTTTAAAGAGCGTCTTTGCGTTTTAGGATGGCTTTACTACTCCCACTTGCTTCCTTTGGGGGCATGATTAGGGGTTAATACAATCCTCAAAGTAACAAAAATACAATAACGAACGGAGTCAGTCGGTATCCAGGCCGCGCGGTCGGGTTTTCTCGGGTCCTCTCGGCTCATCTCGAGGTTCGACCTCCGAATTTTGTTCGACAACTGAAGCAAAAAAAAATCTCGAATTTTTCGTTCGAATTCTAATTTGTTCGAGAACCGGGACGTTCGAAAACCGAGGTTTGACTGTAACATCATTCGAAAACGAAACGAAAATGAAATGAAACGAAACAAAACGGCATTATATGTACTTTTTGAAAGTAAAAAACGTTTTTGTTTCTTTAATTTATTTGCATTTTATTAAACCTACAAATGTGTCAGATCATTTTGCCGACCCTGTAGTTACTAACTAATGGTTAATAATGAAAAAAGTTCATAACTAAGGAATATTTTATTTGCAAAAGTCCAACGTTATCATTAAATACAAATACACATGTATGGAAAAAAAATCAAAATGCTCTGGTATTGTTCAGGGGACCGGACCAAATGTGGAGGTGGGCCGTATTCGGCCCGCGGGCCGTAGTTTGGAGACATATTCTCCAGTGAATGGCTTTCATCAAACATGTAGGCTAATGTTGGAAGAAGTTACCACCACCTTCCCCATCAGCAGCAGCACAGACAGCACCTCTACCTGCACCCTTGTGTTGTTTAACTACTATAAGTATTTTCAATAAAAATAAACAATCATTGAAAAATTATTTGCTCGACACGATTATTCGTTTGCAGTAAAGTAAAATCAATAAAAAGAAGTTGGAGGGGAGAGCGGGATGGATTCCAGCGGGCTGGACTGTTTCTTGAGCAGCTTCACCTAGTGGTTCTGCAGCGAGCAGCCTGGATATTTGGGCTTTGAAGCGCTGTCGGCTTCACAGCGCCACCATGCGGCACACAGGAGAATGACGTTGCTCTCATGCCTCACCAAATACCTCATCAATCAGTGTTACAGATTGAACATCTATAACAAGTCAAATATGACATGATTAAGTTTATTTGAAACGTTAGAAGCAGGCACATGCATGATTTTGGTCACGTATTCTTGACAAAGAAAGAGTAGGCGATACAGTGAAAAACATTTGTCACAGTCACATTGGAATGATTCAAATGCTGATACAAAATATGGACTTTGGTGTACATGTCAATGTAATGATGGCATAAGGGTTGCGTGAGACGTGGGGACACAGGAAGAGTATCTAAACCATGAGCATACATGGTTTAGAAATGATGACATTTCGCTGTCTTCATTTCACTTCCTTCCAAACACAACAGCAGCTTCGATGTCAAGGCACATGGGTACATATTCTCTTGTGTGTTCCAATCGAAAAAGATGCACAGTTGGCCATTTGGGTGGCTGCCGGCAAAACATAACAGTTGGACATCATTTATCTGTCTATTGTAAGCTTTATATAAAAAAAAAATAATAATAAAAATAAAAAATCTCATCGGTCAGTGTGGACGGGAGAATCAGTGAAACGAAATGATGCAAGCGCAAATGGGAGATTATGGCCCGTCCGATACATTGTGTCCAATCAAGTAAGATCATATTCAATTAATCTGTAAGTAAAAACACATTGCATTTTAAAACGTCTTTTCCAGAGTTAATGCTCCCAGAGTTAAAAGCTGTCGACTGCCCACATCAGACTCCTGATGAGTCAAATGGTATTCCAAAAGGAAGTAGCGAGATGAGCCGCAGACGGCAGCGTCAGTTGATGGGCGCGTCCCTTAGCAGCACACGGCCATCTTCTGTGCCAAAGTAGGCGCGCTCTGCCATGCCCACAAACAGTCCTGTCTCCACCACCCCTGCAGATGACACCAGAGGGTCCGATTAACAAATAACGTGGTTGCACAAGTGTGCTGTTCTAGAAGCCTGTTCCTGACATTCACCGGACCTGACCTGGAATCATCTTGATGGCTACGTTGACATCCTTCCAGCGATGAATGCGCTCAAACTTCCAGTCCAGGATAAAGTTGCTGTTGTCTGTCACCACAGGACCCTGACACAGCCACAAAGTAGAGAACATAGCTCAATTTCCACCAAGCGTTGAGTATTAGCACAGTTTGTGTAGCTAAGCTAACCGTTGATGAGACAGCAAAAAAGAAAGGTCTTGCTTCAAAATGGTGTCATTGTATGTTGTATGTTACATGGCAAAAGTATGACTCGTATCGATGATTTCTTAAGTCTTACAAATTGCATCAACAGGCCCATTTTTTGATAAATATATATATATTTTAATTACAGCTTTAGCGACGCCCATCCTCAAGTTGACCTCTCCTCCAAAAAGTTGGACGATCTTCCGGGAGACGGGCACGTGGGCCATGGGGACCACCTCGACGGGAATGCCCTTCTTCCACTGCTGGCCCAACGCTTTAGAGTCCTTCCTGAGAGACAATCGGTTGGCATTTTGAGAAATCCCAGGATCAATAACGGCTCTTCTTTATGGTGTCATCTTGAAAGACGCAATCTTGGATCCAAACCTGTAGTCGGCGATGACAACAAAATGGCGGGCACAGCTGGCCACGATCTTCTCCTGAGTCAAGCAGCCACTGACAAAGAAAATGTGGTCGACTTTTGTGAGGAAAAAAGAGCCAAAGGACACGCAGGAAGCAGCTGTGCGATGTGGAACTCACCCGCCGCCTTTGATCAGGGTCAGATCAGCGTCCACCTCGTCCGCCCCGTCGATGGCGACATCCAGCTGAGCGCAAGAGGGACAAACAAGTGCAGGAGCGCGGCAACAATATCAATGCCTCCAGGTAGTAGGAGTCTCTTTAAATGTCGGACAACGTAGTCTGTTGTTCAGGGTGTTTTTT